>NW_024609836.1:50110573-50699751 GCF_016920785.2 Ixodes scapularis
TCTGAGTCCCGAAGCTCAAGGAGACTTGACCCTTTTGAGGAAAGGACTGGTCCCCGCTTCTCCCCAACGTAGAAACTATCGCCCACTACAGGAGGTGCACATACTGCATCCTCACTCGAAGGAGGTAACAAAGTGCAGCACCCTCTCTTAAGTTAATCTGGTGCTCATGTATAGCTTGTGCTGTCTTTCGAGACGTCACGGGGTCATTTCTCTGAGTGAAGAAACGACGGCGGTAAAACCGATACAAATAAGTGCCTTATGAGATGTCCTCTGAGGTTCAGCACTGCCTGAGCTTGATTTTGCAGACAGTGTTTGATTGCTTACAGTGTTGCGTAAAGTACATAACCTCTCATTTACTTTATACTTCCAAGTAGTTTTTAGACATACTTTACGCAACACTGTGAGCAATAAAACACTGTCTGCAAAATCAAGCTCAGGCACTGCTGAACCTCAAAGGTGAAATGATACATCCGCAGTACATCCTTGACCAAAAAGAAGTACGCAACAATTAGGCATGCAGAAGCAGAACCAGCTATTAAAGCATTTCTGTGAAAACACAAGCCACTTTATATTCGGCTAGCAGAATTTCGCTAACGCATCAAAACCTATGTAAGTACTTCCTTGTTAGCATAGAAAAAAAAATGAAAGTAACTTCAAAAGTAATTTGCTACTTTTTTACGGTAATTAGTAATTAAGTGAATTACTCTCCATTTGAGTAATTTCTACTCTACTCATACTACTTTTGAGGCTAATACTCAGTAATTTAGCTTAATTACTTGTTTGAGTAGCTTGTACATGTCTGCTGCCAGCCCGCCACCACATAGGAGAAAACAAAACAGATAAATAAATGTACAGAATGTACACACTACAGAAAGTACGTAAAAAGGAAAGAAAATGAGGAAGAAAATATGTATTACATTATGACGAGGATGCCAACTGCATCCCCTACATTGTGGCAAGCTCTCGTGACCCTGCCCCGTTTGACGGCAGTGGGCTGCGCACACTGAGCGTAATTGTGCAGTTGTCAGTCAATGTTTTAACTACCTCGTTGCATCAATGGAAACGTCAAATGAAAATCACGTTATCCAGAATGCACCGCATCATTTGTCACTTGCGCAGTGGACTGCGTAAATTACTGGTCGATTTTCTGTTCTTGAGGCAGAAAATGTTCAAGAGAATCACACTCGCAAAAGCTCACAAACGCACAGTTGCCGTGCCGCCTGCTCCACACCTCTCCGTAATCGCTGGTTGTACTAAACTGTGCGATGGTAACCGCGTGACTGCGCGGCTTCCATTTGCAATCCATGGCCCCGTCGCGTTCGTGCGCGTGCGCAGACATTTGCCAAATTTTTGCTGTATCTTTGCGAACTTTCCTTCAAAATTTCGGCATGTGCGGAACTTTGCCGTATCTGAAGTTCGGCAGATTTGGTCCATCACTAACTTTTACAGCGTGTGTGTGTGTAGGCGTTGTAAAAGAGGGGGGGAGAAGAGGGCCAATTGTGTATGCGCACCGGGCGCCTCTGGTCACTGGCTCCTTTTACGGCGCAGGCGATAGACTCCTAGCAACGACGCTCACGCCGGATTGGCTGCTCAGCAACGCGCGGGAACTTAAATTTTGGATTCGGACGGCGCGTTTCTCATTCGAAGCGCGTTAACCCACCCCCGCGCCGGCGTTCACGCCGCTTCACGGCGACAGTGTGCGGCTGCTAATTACTAAACTATTATCCCACTTAGCAACCCACCCTACACGCCGCTTCGCGGCGTCCATTGGGCAACCCAATCCCCGCTGTCCCCCATGCACTGCCGTAAATAGAGTCCCATACGATTTTGTTCAGAGATGTTTCGTCAACAACATTCGTTTTTTTTTCGGTTTTAATTGGGAAAAAAATGTCGTAAATATCGCCAAATGCCTCGACAAAGCAAAATGTTCGAGGAAAAAAATAAAAGAAGTAAGCCCACACCATAGATAAAACCCGGGTCTGATACGTATGAGGTAGACATCTTACCACTAAGTTAGGCTACCGCTTCGGAAACTCGCATTGTATCCGCTGCCTATGTTGACGGCGGCAGCGCCTATCTCCGCGAACCAGCCAATCCGGCGTGACCGCCGTTGCTAGGGTTTGTATCGCCTGCGTGTTAAAAATATGCCCGCGCGGGTCAGGAGGCGGTGCCCTTGGTATTCCTTGGGCGCCGCCGGCCAGTCTTTGCCCTGCCCAGTGACCGCCGTTTTACGGGGGGGGCAAAACACATGCCTTGCCCCCCCACTCTGAGAGCTGGGGGGGCAAGCGCCCCCCTTGCCCCCCCGTTTGGTACGCCCATGGTTGATGCTAATATTTGGAGAAGTAAAAGGAAACATAAATGTTTCAAATATGTATTTCACAGCATCTCTATCCACCGTATTAGTTTGTTTCATCTTAGGTCAGAACTCAGTCGAATGCTCAAACACATACTGTTATGAACGCATATACTAAAAGTGCAAGTCTAGGGGTATTCACTGCACCTGGTTGGTTTATTGAATGAAAGAGCATGTGCAGATTGATGACGAATCCCATAATCTCGTGCTTTTGACGCTCTGATTAGTCTCATATCATTGCATGCGCTTTGACTTGAGATGAAATGAAGTGTAGAAATCGATAGTCAACTGCACTAGTCTCGTCATTGTCGGAATTTTCGGACGATGTCGGAAATGTCATGAGCTAAGAGTCACAAGAAGATTTGAAAAATTGTGGGATGTAACAAGGCATAAACAAGGTCTTTTACTCCTGACGATATCACTCAATTATTACGTCTGCGACGTGCTTCTATGTCGTGGCTACAGCGTACCGTGGCAATTGCCCCGCTCGCGTCAACTGTCGCGTAGGGTTCGCATGGGTTAGCTCAATCACCTCAGAAATCATGCTCGGTACTATTGCAGGTCGACCTTTTTCAATCTTGACTGTAGTCTGACCTCTAATCTTAAAAAGCTGCGTCGACAAAGGAGAAAAAACGTGGGCCTATATTTGAATAAACACACTAAAGTAGTTCCCGTGCAGTGGTCAATCAAAACGGCAGCTAACTTAGACTCAACTTTTGTTTGACTGCCGCTAAGGCGCTGTATCACTTTAGTAAAGCGCAAATGTAGATTTCCATAATATTTCTGGGTGGTTGTTTTTGCAACTTATGAAATTAGAATCCTGTGTTCGGTGTTCATAAACCTTGGGGGGGACGTATTTTGAATGATAGACGTTTTAGTGGATGTGCTGATTCTTGCAGGCATTTTACGGGAATTATTTATATTTACCGACTAAATTAACTACCATGTGTAAAAGAGGGAGGGAGAGGGAGGCTTCATTTCAACTGAAGCGTTGCACTATGCTTCATTTTTCAACCATTTTCTTAAAAAAATTACCATCGTAAATGGAATTTTTTTTTTACCTGAGCCTTATTGCTAAAGAGAAAAGGCTGTGTATTTTTTGGCATCCTATCTGTTTGTGCTACAAAAGATAATAAGTAATATGCTTCACTATGAAAAAAGGACCCTCAATCATTATCATATAGGAACTGATTTAGTGCTACAATCATTATTTCATTTTCAAATGACGTTCTAACATATTTCGGTTTCTGCTCCGGAAGTGTCAGTGGCTGCTCCAAACCAATATTTCACCTGCTACAAAAGGTCCAATGCCACTTCCATCACTTTTAAATTACGTATGTACAATTTTTCACGTATGGACATTCACTCGAAAAAATGGGATGGGCGATCTCTCGGAGGCGGCGGCGTTCTTACAGGATTCTACTGTACTACCTTTTCCCCTTGTTTTACCAATCTTTTATATTTACTCATTGCAAGGTATCTTGCTCAGAAGTAAATAATAAACTAATTATGCCAAGCATTATTAATTTTCCCAAGTAGGCCCTTTGGTAAAGATGAATACAACATTAACCATTTTGTTTATCCATGATGCATACCTTTTGCAGGAATGATTGGGCCAACGTTCTGAATAATGCCCCGTACACCCCTCATTAACACAAATTTCGCGAATAAATTTCTTATAAGCACTCGCTATTATATATTCTTCACAAAATGGTTTCACGCGACATCCTTCGGCTTCGAAATCTCACCGGACGCCATGTTGATGAACTTTCACTTTAAGCCTAAAGGCAGTGTTTTTCAGCTCTGTCGAGTTCTTTTGCGTCACGATTGGCTGCGTCTGCCGTAGCAGTCGGCGACACAAAGGAGCGTTGTCTGGTACTCGATTTTTATAAATACCAATCTGTTTCCGGACCTGAGACAAACCTCATTGATCGAGAAGTCAACTCATCGGCAACCATGCATTCCCCGACAGATGCCACCGAGGCAACTCCGAAAGGAAACAAATAAACCTGTATTTGCGCAGGCCAAAAATGTCCCCAATCATACTTGCCGAGCTCTGTCACCAACGCAGCCACTTGACTTGCTGGGCCTTTGACCAGCACCAAGAAACGACTGCAATAACCAAGCGTCTGCGTGTAAACAAGTGTCGAAAGTGGCGGACGCTATTCGTCAACGTGGCGGAATGCGGCTTTCCAGAAGGGAAAGGGCGTTTCGTGAAACCGCCTCACGAGTATTTGATTTCTTTGTATATTCCTTATAAATACTATAGTCTAGATTACATGGAGACGTAATGACCTTGCAGGAAGACTCTTCTGCAGCAAAACAAAGCCATAACAAAACGCCAGCTTCACCCACCGTGGCTTCTTCGCCGTCTCAGGATGGATGGGAGGATGGCGGTTGGGAGAGCTTCGAGGAGGAGCCAGCCGCTGTGAGTCCCTCCCGATTTCAGCTCACTTTATTGATTGCTTGATTAGTAAGGTGCATGATTAGTTGATTTGTGGAACAGTTAATTGAAGAAATCAATTTACGAATGTTGCATTGATTGGTTCACCAGTTGATAAGTTCATTAGGTTAATTATTCTATTTATTAATTGATTAAGACATTTTATGTTCATTAAAATGGTAGATTTACAAATTAATCAATGAATCAAGTTATATATTTTACATTGGTCAGTTCATATAGTTGTCCACCCACATAATAATTTGTTGATTTATGTATAGAATAACTTTTACTAAGCAATCGATTTATTTACTTCTCATTTATTTATTAATAATTGATTCATGGATGAGTTGCTGATGACCTGAATCCCTGCCGCAGCCAAGCGAGAGCCACCAAGAAAGAACTGACTGCAAGCCGGCAAGTTCCTATAACTGGGAAAGTGGCGGTTCTCTGGACGATGCGACCTCAGACTTCTTCTCGAGCGCTGCTCAAGTCAACCCTTCCAAGCAATCTCGGGTGAGAATACTTGCATGGGCTGTTCGCTGGCAGAATGCCAGAGGCCCTCATTAACTGCAAAAGAAAGATAATATTTAGTACCAATGTGCTGAGTAGCACTATCGGATTCAATAACTGAAAATGTAGCTTTTGCCACCATACTTTGTACGTCTGTCAGCACTTGGAAGTGTTAAAAACAAAGCACAAATTTATTACAGGGAACATGTGACTACATAACACCATGGCGAATTGTTCTGTTTACTTCTGATAGATGGTAGCTCAGCTCTTAATGTTGGTGCAGCATCTACCAAGAGGGATGACTGTGCAAACCGAAAATTCTGTGTGGGAATTCCAGTATGCCTGGATAACTGGAGAGTTGTTGAAGTTGTAGGAAATGTTCTCGCCATTAGTACAGTCAAACTTGTTTATAACAAACAGCAGAAAACGCTACGATCAGTTTGATATAGCAAAACCCATTTACAACGAACTTTCACAATGCGTTCGTGGTAAGGCGAGAGCTTCTCTTCCTTTCTCATTTCTTCACTTCTGCCTTGTAACAACACACTATAAAGTTTTTTTGTTTTTTTTTTTGCATGAATGTAAAGTGTTTTTTTTTTTAGCTTATCTCCCCTTCTGAATCGCTTCTCTTCATGGGCAAACGCTTTGTGGTTAATTTTTTTTTTTCTGTGTGTGCGTGCAGAGTAGTTTTTAGCTTTCTTCCCCTTCTGAATCACTTCTCTTTGCTCAATTCTGTTTGCAACTTGAGTTTTTGGGATTTTCTTTCCTTCCTACAGTGGACTCCTCTTAAACGGAACTCGAAGGGACAGAAAAATTTGTTCCGTTTATCAGAAGTTTCATTAAAGCAAAGCACATAAAATGAGTGAAATATGACTTTATTTCACAAGCATGATGTCCAGCTAATGTAGCTGACTAGAAAAAAGAGGTAATGGTAGTTTGTTTTGCATTTTGTAATCGCTTTTTGACGAAGTAGGTGTGCATGCCTTGGAGGTACAAAGGTTTCTGTTGACTGCTGCACCTTCCCCAGAAATAGTCTTAAAGACTAGGCCGTGGCGCTTTTTAAAACGGCTGAGCCAACCGTCGCTCATTTTGAAGTTATCTATTCCCAACTGAGACGCAATCTCTCCAGCCTTTTCTTCGAGGATGGGGCCGCTGATCGGGAAATTAGCACTTCGCGCGCGCTTAAACCAGAGAAAAAGGACGTTCTCTATTTCCTCAAAAGGCGTCTTTCGCATCCTCCTTCGGTCGGTGGCAAAGCTTCCGCGCTTTACAGCGTCTTGAATCTTTTCTTTGTCCTTTGATATCCTTGAGAGTGTAGACTTCGGGATATCGAACTTCCTTGCGATCTCCGTCTTCGAGAGGTCACCACGATCCAGCTCTTGAAGGATCTTCATTTTCGTAGCAAGCGAGATCGCTTGGTGCGGCCGCTTTTTTACCGCTGCCATCACAACACGGCAAGCGGACGCTGGTTTGTGTACTCGATGGTAAACGTGACGCGCAACAGACGAGGCGCTAACCCTAATGGCGGTAGAAAGACTGGATTGGATTGCCTTAATATAATGGCTTGGATGGATGGATGAATGGCTGTACCGTACCCTTTGTAACGAGCGGCACCTCGCGTCACCTAGCCTAACAACTTTTTTTTTTTTTTTTTATAATAATATTTGTATAAATTTTGTTCTAACACAACCCCTTTCCCTTTAAAGTGTCCTCAGTCTTGGCTATTGCGTACTCCATGGTTGTGAGACTGCTGTAGCTATTTCCGATGTCCGCGGTCGCCATGGGTAGTTTCGGTTTCGGTCCCGTTTAACCGAAGTAAGCAAAAAGGGGGGTTCCGATTACCCGAAGAATTTATCATTAAATACATAGGAAACCAACCGAAACAACCTTTAGAGTTCCGTTTATCCGAATTTTCCGTTTAAGCGAGTTTCGTTTAATGGGAGTCCACTGTACTTCTTTTTTGGGGGAAGGGACAGGCTAGAAGACGATTGTTTGTGCGTCTTTGGAAGCCTTCTTGGGGGAAAAAGTTTGATATAGCCAATATGTTGTTTGTTATAAAAAGTACTTTTTACATGCATTTTCATTTAAAATTTGCGTGAGTTTGATATCGGCAATAATTCACTGTTTGTGGGTTCGTTCTAAACAGGTTTTTCTGCACAATGTTATGACAATGAGTTTTCTGACACAAACGTGAAGTAGTTCTGGGTCACATAAATGTATGATGTAAATGTTAATTGAGTTTTGTTCAAGCCATAAACCAGTAGTTCTCAAATGGGGTCTGTGGACCCTTTAGGGTCCCTGAAGGTCGTCCTAGCGTCCTTGAAGCCCCCGACCGTGAGTTAAGACGAGCAATAAAACCCTTTTTAATTGATGCTGGCCATCCCACAAAGGTAAATAGACCAAGCCATTTGTGCCGAACGAGTGGGGTTGATTATCCTCTGTTTCAGAGCTTCAAAAGTCGATTTGCACACATTTAGTTTTCATTTACCTTTTTGTCATCGCAAACGTCTAATATCGCCCTCCCCCCCCGGCGGATTAGGTCCCCCTTCACTTCCGCCGACCCAGAAGGGGTCCTTGAAAAATCGATGGTTGAGAACCACTGCCATAAGCACTTCTCTTACTCATAAGGTTCGACACACCACATGTTACAGCCATTGACAGACGCCAAGGAAATATTGTAGACTTCTAGGTAGATAACTTAGCACTTAATGGTGTTCATATCTGTTTAGGGAACTACTTTAAACCTGTTACTCTGTTCCATCAGAAGATTTGTGGATCAATGTAAAATTTAATGATAGAGACAAACCATTGACACAGTTATGAAATTCAAAAGATGGCTTTCACACTTGAGTGTCAATGGCTTTGCCACACTAAAAAAAACTAAGGATGCTAACACAAAATCTCATTGTGGGTATAGAACAGAAGAATACAGTATAGACCACTTACAACGTAACCGCTTATAGTGCAGGACCGGGTATAACGCGGCTTTTTTAAACCACCGGTTCGCCTCCCATAGAACTCCATGTAATTACATACCGCTTAAAATGCAGGCGCGCGAAGGGAAATACCGGTTATAGTGCGGTTTTCGGAAGAGCCCGGCGACCGCGCCGACTGACCGACGCTGAGAGCACGCTTCCCTGTGCGACACTAGATAACGGCGCGAGCCGCAAACGGCACTCGCGGGGCAAGGAGGTTGCTCGAAGAAGCGGGAAGAAGCGAAGAGAGAGGCTTCAGTTGCCATAGCGACGGAGGGACGCACGCACGTGTCGTTCACGTGTGTGCGTCCCTCTGCTGCGTTGGAAAACAACCGCAACGACAGACCAATCGCAACTCGAGGAGAAGTGTTCGCGCGCGTTGCATGCCGGTCGCGGGCCGGCTGCTTCTATCCGCAAACATCGCGTCGGTTTTGATCATCGACGGCGTAGAAGCTCATCGTTCTGCGTAAAAGCGCTATCCTTGACTGTGAATATTCGTTGTGTGTCGCTATGATAATCCAGCACGTACTAGAAGGGAAGATCCACCTACTCATGCGGTGATGTGGCGGCACTCTCAAGACGGCAGAAACGCCCGTGTCGTCGTGTTTGTTTACTTCGACTACAGTAGTGCTTTCTAAGCATTTGTGTTTTCGAACATCGCCCGGATTTCTTATTTGGAGCATTTCATGCCTGTGCTCAAGTTGAAGGTATCACTGGCGCGTATCGTATAAGGGATGCGAATTTTCACGCGTTTTCATCGCCGGAGAAAAGTAATTAGGGTTAGCAATCCTGAACGCTCGCAACGTTCGTCTGCAACCCGCGACGCCGTTAAAAGGCTGCGCCAGGCAAAAGTCGCTCATTTCTTTCAAAATGTGTGACACTTTTGAGAGAGAAGTGTACTAGTCTGATGAAATAAAGACTTTCCTCAAACTAAAGCTTTATTTTTCATCTAACATAAAATAAATTCTTTTACTAAGGTAAGTTGTCTGATGGCAGGCATTTTGGCCTGAAAAATTGATGTTTTGGTTATAGTGCGGTACCGCTTATAGTGCGGATTTTCGCGACTCCCGCGACATACGTTATATGCGGTCTACACTGTATAACTTAAAGGCTTGAACATTAACCACACAACCCAAATTTTAACAAAAGCTGCAGTGCTGAAGCAACGAGGTAATCCCAAATGATTAGCAAGTTGCTACTACATGAGTCCAGCTTAACATCTTTCAATAGAAGTATTATATTAGGCAGGTTACTGGTAATAGCATAGTGGATATAGGAATCAGATGTAGTGTGCTTGGTACCATGCTTCCCACCCAGGCCAAGCCGAAAACAACGTCAAAACAGAGTCCTCAAGGAAGAGAAGGCAACTCCTGGGAGACAGGAGACGACTGGGACAGCTGGGGATCGGGCCAAGGTCAGTGCAAAAGACATGCCAATCTACCTTGTCCGTCAGCATTTAGGTGGCTGCCACATTTCCGCCAAAATCAATCGGACGTCAGTACCAAAAGTGATCTAGTTGCAACTTAGAAGCGAGGCGAATTCTCGAAAAATTTGTCCCTTTCATGCACTGCAATCTTAATGTGGATCCCATTAATACGAGCTCCCCGCTATATTCAGCTCATCCATAAGTTGAGACTGCGGTGGAAGCTACGAGCACATCAGACCATCATATACGTCGATCCTGTGTCACGTGATTACGCTCGCTCGCATTCTCGCATGTAGAGCTGGGTCGAGTGACGAAAGGGAGGCAGTTGGTTGGTTCAGTGAAGGCGTAGCTCCCACCGCAGTCTTAGCTTAGGGATGAACGGAGTATACCACATACAAATACTCAACGATCTGACATCAAGCAACTGTGGTGGTGCTGCTGTGGGCACCACGCATCTAGGGATGTGCAGATTTTAGATTTTGACTCGGAAGCGAGTTCAGTGCGAGTAATGGTTTTGGCCAAACATATTCTAACCAAATATGAAATAGTTTCTCGAGGTTTTTTCTACTAGTGCACCGTGCATAAATGGAGGCCTAGCTGAACTCGTCAAGGTTAGTTTATAATTTATCTATATTTATGGGCTGTGGCCTCAGAAAGTCCAGTGCCTACATTGGGACGGCAAGTAAATAGCACATTTGACATAAAACTAAACTTATAGAGAGGGCGAGCTATACCTAATGGAGGAACTTATAAATCTTCTTGCTATATACAAATATCTCTACTTCAATCTCGAATTTAAAAAAAATAAAGAGGATGATCGCTAAAGATGAGTGCAAGTTGTCAGGGCACTTCTGTCTAACATTTACTCTTGCATATAGCAACAGTTTAATTTCAAAAATTTTACTGCAATGTAGATGTTAGCATTTACAAAGTTTTCGTTTCCTTCTAAATGCACCAGGCGCGCGCATGCACCATCGCGCTTTCATAGCATGCTTGCCTCTTAAGCGTGCGACTGCAACATTCGTACCTTTCGAAGTGTTGATTGCGGCGGGTTAGCCCCGTTGAGCATGCTTCTTAGCGAGCACCTGTACACTGCGGAGAAGCAACACCCGCAGAAGCGAGCACCGCGGGATTTGCTTCTTCACGGTGCACCGGTGCTCGGTGGGAAGCGCGCTCAATGGGGCTAACCCTCCGCAGTCCACACTTCGAAAATTGCGACTATCGCAGTTCATCTCAAAGCGAATGTTGAATAGCTTATTTTTCGAATCTATTATTCAAATATTCGCATAGGCCTACATAACACAATCTGTGTTTAAAAATGCTTGATTTTTTTTTTCTTTTTTTTAATTTTAGCATATTCAGAATTCTTCCAGTTGTTTCTCTTCATTTTTCCCTTGTCGAGGAGCAGTTTACGAACACTAAAAAATGAGAAAGTGGCTTAAAAAGGCTCGGGAAAAATGAAACGTCCTTGAGAACACAGCGTATCAATCCCTTTCCTATTTAATGTAAATGGGGGCGGTGCCATACTTAAATAAAAAATAGTAATAATTTTCCAAATCCTGCACCCTCAATATTTCAGCGGACTTGCAAGGTTTTGACGTAAACATTCCCGATTCAGTATTTTGTGATCTGGTCACAGTAAAACCAGCAGGAGCCGTTGAAAACAAGACAGAAATCTATCGAGAACTCTAAAAGGAGGTATAGGAGATTTCGTTTTTAAGTCAAAAGCATTACTTAAAAAAACATCCTGAAATAAAGAAACAATTCCTTTCAAGTAATGTTATCTAGGTATCGTAGGGCACAGGTGTGAGTTGATAATTAGTAGACTAAGTATCTAAAATTAGGCTTTCATGTTTTTAAGTAAAATCGAAAAAGTAAAAGAAAAAACCCCACTAAAATATTTGTAACATTAAATTTATTAAGAATGCCCTAATATACCAGGTCCCTGCGACAATAAAAAAAAAAACCCGGCACTTCACATTATATTACTTTATTTAGTAAAGTGTACAAGAGTGCATACACGTCTTGACCAAGCGCGTGAAATAAGAGCAAAAATATTTTTTTGGAGTTTAGTGTTGCGTGTTCCAAATACTTATATTCGTAGTACTCCTACTGCAAAATACCGAGGAAGAACCCACCCCATTTTCACTCAGCACTAAGTTAATCTAGACATGGGCGGTTTTCCGGTAAAACGGGTGGTTTAACGCTTACTTCGCAGAATTCCCGAGTTTGGGAAATGTTAACATAGTGGGCGCTTGAAGGAAGTGGATGCTTCGGTGGAATTTCGCGGTAATTTGTTTCGCTTTTCCACGTGCACGGCTTTATTAGACCGGTACATAGTATTGGCATTCTTTTAGCGTCCTCGGGAAAAGGCGACGCCAAGAGCGACGACGCGCGGCGGCTGAGAGAGGAAAAGCGGCTGCAGCGGCAGAAGGAGCTTCAGGAGCGTCGAGCGGCACGTCAGGCCGCGGGGCCCATGAAGCTGGGCGTCAAGAAGGACTTCTGAGCGAGCGCTTTACGAATGTTCACAATAAAACCAACTGTTACCGGGTCGCTTTTACCGTTTACGCATGGCTTCGTTTGCTCTTTCTCTCTCGTGCGTGCTTGCAGTCATGTGACCCCAAGATGGCGGCCGTCGACCTCTTTCCAACGAACCTTTAGATGGGAGCAGAACGCGGCAAAACCTGAGCGCTGACGTCGGAGGTCCCAAAAGAAAGAAAGCGACAGAAGAGCAGAAAAAGAAAGCAGACGAAAGGTTAGGTGTGTTCGTTTTGCCGCGACGAGTTGAAGTTGCTCGAGCGCTTGTCAACTTTATTTGCTATCCGGCGCGCGATTCCTGTGTTCTTCTGCAAAGCAAGCTAGTAAAGGACTAGGTACAGACCTTACAGGCAATGGTTTGCTGCCGCTTCCTGCATATTAAGGCATTGCCACTAATATGGGCCGATCAGGACCACGAACGTCCGCGTCTAAGCCCCGCTGTTCCAAAGCGGCCCGTCTGCATGAGACCTTTCCCTCTATACAAGATTATTATATTAAATCTATGCCCTCACCATCAAATCCAAGATGGCGGGCGAAACCTCAAAAAAGAGTAATAAGTTTTTTGGTTTTTTTTTTTTGTTTTTTTACATAAAAATGCCGATAAAAATGGGCTGGTCCACGAAAGCAAGAATGCCAGTATGTAAGACCAGCAGCCAGCAAAACACTATACATCATTATACAATATTGTAGACTAAAAAGATAGAAGCAAAACAAATCATGATATAATAGAATGCCTCTAATGAAGTGATATACTGGATTAGTGTGAGAACATATGGACGCCATTTACACAGTCTTTTTGACCAGTCGAATGGATGATATATGAAGACTAGTAAAGTGTAAAGTAATCAGGGTATGTAGTGCCGTTTTTCTTTTCTACCGTCATTTGTGAATATTAAGAGCGAAACAACACAAGTGCAAAAAGTGAAAGTATGCAGGCGAGCTACCTGGTTATGAAACATAGTCTAATGTTGTATACCTAATGTACAAGTTATTTATATATATATATATATATTTTTTTATTCCCCTCTTTGCCTGGTAATGCCTCTGGGCACTGATGGTAAAATGAATGAGTGCTTTTGTGCACCAGACGATGCTACTTCAAGCGGAGGGTGCAACCACATCGAATGGTCATTATGTTCACCGGTCTGGTTTAGATGTAGTGCTGGTCAGGAGGTATCGTCATGGGAAGAATATAATTCTGTTCCAGTTAATGCTAGACTGGATTTGCATCACCTTAACGACAGCAGACGTTTCGCTAAAATGTTATGCGGAGTGCAAGTTTGTCTTCTTTTGCAGGGGCCAGTTCTGATTGGCTCCGACTGCTAGTGGGTAACCTCAAAGCAAGCTGCCTTGAGGTCTACCCACTATCCTTCAATCAGCCAATCAGAGCTCGGCGTTGTGACGTCATCACAACCTTTTCAAAAGAAGCAGACGAACTTGCGCTCTGCATAGTTTCTTCCCGGATGAGGCAAATATGAGGGGGGGGGGGGGGGGGGATATGTTTCCATGAAGCGAACCGAAGTTTGTTGTTATTGAGGAGTAGAGAAAGGTCTATAGAGGCGGGCAAGGCAACTTGGTTATACTTCGTTGCATCACCTCATGTTGGACCGCAGCTGACGCTACGAGCCATTCGCGCGTGGAGGGAATCACGTGATTACACGCTCCGCCAGCTCCCCGCGGCATCTACGCACGTTTTCACTTCATGAACCGTGCTATACTTTGTTTCAGCTTCGGTCCGAGCGCGGCCGATGTTATGAGCGGAAGGGCCAATCAAACAGCGAAAGAGGCACAACGTCATTGCGTGCTCTCTGCAGTTGATAGGATCAGCTGGTATTCGCCGTTTCTCTGTGCTTGCTCCTCCGCCGGCTAGTCCCATCAAGCGCAGAGAGCACACCATGACGCTGCGCTTTTTGCGCTGTTTGATTGGCCCTTCGGCTCATAACATCGGCCGCGCTCGGACCGAAGCTGAAACGAAGTATAAAACAATCGGTGAACATTACTGATTTTCCCCTCTATAAAATAAGTAGGTTTATTTTAGATTAGATATGTGTTATCTTATCAAGACGTGCACGTTTCAAACGCCAAGAGCATCGCTTCGTCCGACAACCGAATCTCGTAAAAACTACTCCGTGCGGCCTGTGAACACTGCGCAAAACTTTTTTTTTTCTTGAGATAAAAATAAATATGGATCATGCTTCTTTTTTCTTTTCTACATTACGTATCTATGATACCGAAGTTATTCTCGGCTTGCCCAAAAGCACTCAGCAACGATATCCGCATTTGTATATGCTCCTCAGAGTGGCTACAGAGTATACTTCAGCTACTGCGATTATCAGCAATGCACTCGGCAAAGTATACCACTGCACTCGAACGTCTTGGATAGAGAGAAAGAGTTCTGTAAAGAGAAGAAATACCAAAAGAAGGGATCCGAACGTCTTGGCGAGTGCACAGGAACTCATCCGCTGAATGCCCGCGGCGGCTTCGACGTAGTATGTTGACAGTGCCACAGCCAGAGCGGCGAAGATAGCATGCCCAGTCAGTCCAGCACTTGATAAGGGCATCCTTCGAGGACGCAAAGCGCTCTGTCAATTCGATAACGCCCAGCTCGTGCCGATAGCGTGTTTCCCACACCGACCCCGGGCCAAAAACCTTTCGCAGGGTCGAGGTCTATCATCCTTCACATTCTGTGGACCGACCAGAACATTTTAGCAGTCGTGGTCGAAGCGGGTACCCCCTACTGAGACGGGCGTCCGTTAGTGAGCTGTGGGGATCGGCCATTAGGGCGTTATTTGACCAGAGGCGCAAAAGCGGCAGGGTGTGTTTGTTACTGAATGGTTCGTTTTTTGGTGGTGCGTGCTCGTGTGGTGCCACAGCGAGTGTGCAAGATGGTGCGTTCCGCCGACTGAAGACGTCTAAGGAGCTACAGAAATACACTGGTAAGCTTTTTCCTTTTTTTTTTTTCTTTTTTGTATTATTTAAGATTGCGTTGCACGTATGTTTGTCACTGCATGTGTAACGGCGTTTCGTCTCGGACACAACTTTCTCTGGCAATGCAGTCCGAGGTTATGGGAGTGCACCTAGAGCTCCGATTAGAGCTGCGCACGCACTTTTCCTTCCTTCGGAAATACCGCAGAAAATTTACTGCTCGCGAAAAATATACTAAATCGCTATCAGATCTCCGGTGAACATATACCTCTAATATTCCACGCGAAAGTAGCTATTTCGAGAAAACCGTTCCGTTAGCCACTGACCGAGACGTTTTTCGTTTCCCTTCGTTCTCAGTCACGTGGGTTCCGTTTCTGGTATGTGGGACGAAAAATATCATGACATTTCAACCTGGAATATGCGAGAAAATATAGGTGAGGCAAAAGAAGAACGTGTGACAATCGCGGATTTTTCGTGAACACCTCGCCGCATACCAGAAGTCACGACGTTCAAGATGGCTGCGCCCTTGTGGAAAACGTGTTAAGAGTTGAGGGAAAGATCCTCCCTCCCCTTTCCACATTAGCAAAGCGAAACCTGGAGAGGAGGCGATTTCTCCTCCAGCGGTCGCTCTGGAAAAGTGGAAGGGGGTGGGAGGAGCCACCCCACAACTCTTCTTAACCTGTCATCAGAGATGTATGCGTTACCGAGAATAGAGTAAACAAATACCGTTACTCGCAACTGTTAACTGCGATTCAAAAGGAACGTGTTACGTATCATCTTGAGTGTAACACGTAATTTTCTCGTTACTCTGGACGTGTCGTTTTTAGGGAGTCTTAGCCGCTTCCACTAATTGTCGTCGTTAGTAAACTTGATTTTTAAAGCATGAAATGCTTTTAACGCTACCCCCTCAATCTCAAAATTTTCATCCGTTTGTCCGTTCGCGAATTTCCCGCTAAATTTAGCGGGGAAATCGATATCACGAGGCCTATAGACCTTTCCATCGCTTATCGCCCAGGCGAAAAATGTCGAGTCACTGGACTGTTACGCAGGCGCGGCGTACGATTTTTTCGCAAGAGGCGCTATTGCGCGTGCTTAGAAGGCGTTTAACAGTCCAGTAAAAACAGATGGCAGCTCGAAGAAGGCGTTTGTTGGCAAGGTCTATACGTGGGACCAGTTTCTCAGCTAAATGTAGCGGGAAAATTGATGTCACGAGACCTGATCTCATTCTCACGTGACCTATATTTCAATTCAGCTGCCCGCTAAATGTAGCGGGAAAATTCACGTCTTCTGACCTAGACAGCAATCCAATTTCCCCACTAAATTTAGCGGGGAAAGTCGGCGTCACGTGACACACCAATTCCCTAAAATGCATTATAAGACTTAGAAGCTAAAGGATTTCCCTACACACCCTAGGGGGGAGGTATACGCCCCCTCCCCTTCCTCCCCCGCCTCCCCCCCCCCCCCCCCCCCAAAAAAAAAAAAAAAAGACACCCCTTAATTTCAGTTCCTGGGGAAACCCCTTCCTACTGGGCATCTTTTTATGGTTTACCTATACTCCGCGACAACTTTTGTTGGCAATGCAGTGGAAGGTACAGGCCCGCGTCCCCTCTCCCATCTTGAGTGTGCGGGGGCTCTCCTCGTCTCCCCGGAAATGGGGGAGGAGGAGAGCCTGCATACACTCAAAATGGGAGAGGGGACGCGGGCCTGTACCTTCCACTGCATTGCCAAGAAAAGTTGTCGCGGAGTATAGGGCTTTCTTGTGCAGACTACAGGCCCATGCTGGGGGGAGGACTATGCTGGGTACTTGGGTTGTAGAAGTTCCCTCCTCCAGAAGGAACTGAACACCCTTGCTCGTTACTTCATCAAAAAGTAATAGAAATACGTTACTCGTTCCTTCTTTTAGAAAGTAATTAGGTCGTTATATCTTTACCGAAAACCTAACTAGGTACAAGTAGCGCGTTAGTTGTAACGCGTTACGTACGAGTCTACCTGTCCTTTTGGCGTCGACGATTAACTTGTCCGCTTGGGAGGAAAACGATGTTCTCTTTTGTCGGAGTCCTAACCCCACACGGCGCCGGCTTATGACGTGTAAATACGTCATATATTTTTTTGCAGTCTGACCAAAATCGTTGAGATGTAGCTTGACAACGCTATTTATAATGCTCTTGCATGGGACCTGGGTCATAACTAGGGCTCTGTGTTTTAGGCGTTTATTTTTCGTGAAATTCGGAGGGTGTTTTTCGGAGTTTATTTTCTAGCAAAATTCGGCGTTTATCGGAGTTTATTTTTTGTAAATCCCCAATTCTCCGAAATTCGGAGATTAATTTCGCAGTGTTTCCTATTAAAAAATAACAAATAATAACCAGATGCAAACGTATTCCAGATAAACAATAAAACGCGCTTGTATCAATTAAGATTTCTTCAGTTAAATTTGGCGTTGGTGTCATTGGCAATACTAATTTGTCCCACGACACAAGTCGCACACGAGTGTGGCTTCGATAAACGTCGATACCTTAAAATCAATAAACTGCCGGAGGTAGCCGCAAGGAAGCTTGTAGTCATCCCATCAATCTATCCCGCGTCCGCGCGAGGTGGAGTGGTTAAGGATGTAATAGAGAAGTTTCAACTGCCCCTCTTCCCTATTTTATACAATCTTTATGGTCCATAGCTTTCACTGTTACCCCCCAAAAACAAGCCCTCTCCTTTCTCTAAATCCCGAATCCCATGGCCCAAACTGGAAACCAGAAGAGTGGCTTTTGTCGTGACACGACTGGTATGATGACCTGTTTCCCTGAACCAACCTTGACGAGGCAAGCCGTAAGACCCCCTTTTGACAACAGTCCCAGGCTTGAAATATAATTATGGTGTCATTTTCCCAGGACCACTGAGCATGCGCTGCTCCAATTGTAAAAAAAAAATAAAAAAAAATACGGTGTTTTTTAGATAAGCTTTATAAGAGCACAGGGTCAGTTGTCCTGAAGAGATGCCACTTCAGTTTCCTTTGAAATCTCTAACAGTTTCTTCCTCCCCTCAATACTGAACCACTGGAGCTCAATAAACGTTTTCTCAGCCTGGACCTGAATCTCGAACTATACTGACAAAAGGGGTTTGCCTTTTAGCACGTTGAGGTTCCTTTAGGACAACGGGCCATGGTACCCAAATATATATTTTGTTTGTGAATTTTTTTTTTAAATTGTGAACACAGTAAAATAAACTGAATTTCATATAACTGGGAATTTAACAAAAATAAACTCCGATAAGCATCGAATTTTCAGCGAAAAATTAACTCCGAAAAACACCCTCCGTATTTCGCGATAAACTCCGATATCACGAAATCCTATAGTCAGAACAAATAAGTAAACGTACAATCTCCACTAATATTAAAGGAGGAGAGGAGAAGCGTTGTAATAGAGGATCCACTTGGAGCATGTAGCCGAGACGAGACGGTGGTTGGTAGTGGCGCGGCGTGTGTTGTGGCCAGTCCCATACCGCTCTGTGGGGAGCGAAAGTGAAAATGCGTTAGCGTGACCCTCGGGAAACGCCAGCGGCATTCGCTGCCTGACACTGCTTTCGCTATTCACCGGTTTCGGCAGCCCGCCTTCGTTTGCAATCCGTCGTCTTTTTCCGCCTACTTGGACCAGCGCTACTACTTGGTTCACGGTCCATTTTGTAGCACAAACCAAGGCATACGCGCTCCGCAAACCTGCAGCAAGTTCAGACTCGCACCAGCATCTGCGCGCGCATTGGCTTCCGCCCCGTGACGTCATTTCCCTCTCGCCTCTGTCCTTCACTACCCTCCTCCCCTCTACGCGGCGTATTTCCCTTTCCACAGTTTTCTCCACAGACGGACGCCGTCAGCTTTTACCTGTCATCTGGGTGCTAACGCGTTAAAACGCAGCCAAACTGAATCGGCGCGCTCTGACGAAGCTCCTTCCCTTCCCTTGACCCCACCTACCGCGGTCTCGGCCACGCCCTCCGGGTGGGCCTCTAATATTGGTGGAGATTGTACAGCAAAACAAACATACACTAGTACATACACTCAACTAAAAAATATAGAGGGCATGAACTTGGGCTAATTCATAATTCATTGTAGAGGATAAAAGCGCTAAAATAAACCGGACAAGTAGAAGAGTGACGGACACAGTGCACAAACCGTTATGTGAGAAGCGCTGCCCCCAAATTTCCGGAAGACGTGTTCAATAATACCGCACATTTTGGACGAAAATAATCCCTGGAGAAGGGAGAGTTTGGAGATTTGTGTTTGTTCGTTGTCCATTTTGTTCCCCTTCTCTAGAGATTATTTTCGTCATTCTCGCCCAGCTCGCTTGCACCTTCGCATTATAATTGCATTATCAGCACATCTTTGCTGGCTTGACAGAATGGTAGACCGCGAAACATCCGCTTTTTATATGGCAACATTAAGTTGCTTAAAAATTAACACTGTATAATCTAGGAATTGTCAGACCGATGATGTCTAGCAAAAAAAAAAAAAAAAAAGAGTAATAATGTTGTGTGTATGTTTATACAGCCAGAAGTTAGTCAGCCTCTATGGGCGTCTGGTGCCTCTGCTGAAGATAAGAAATTTAGCCAGTGCAATACAACCGCTATAGCCTGGGGTCTTGTTAAAGTGCATCTCGCAGTAGTGATACACAACCGCACGCCGGTACAATGCTCATCCAGTTCGAAACGGCAGGGTGGGGTATTGAACCCAGGATCTTTGGGCTCAAAAACCCAGTGTCTCTGGGCAGTAGTTTGCTTGAAGAGGGCCACTGGCACACCAGCCCTTTTCGGTGTGGGCGGGGCTTCGATTTTTTGTAGGACTCTCCAGCAGATCACACCTTGCAACAGAACTCTGAAGCGTGAATCGTAAAGCTGCGGTCACGTTACTAGAACATCACACTGGTCATAAAAAAACTGCCTGCAGATAAGTATGAAGCAAACATATGCTTCGGACATACTTAAAAAAGCACCGTGAGGTCAAAATTATATTTTTTTTTATTTTTATTATCTGAAACAATTGAAAACGATGCCTAAACATTACCCTCAAAATTCGGAACTTGGGAACTTAGTATTTGTGAAGCAAACAAACAATTTCCCAAAGACGAATTTGGAGTTTCCGTGCGATCCGCGCCAGTGCAGTGACGTCAAAGATTGAATTGTCCTGCAGCCCTAGTTTCCCTGACACCTCCGTGTCGTGTTCACCTTCGTCCCGCGATGAACCGCCCCGTGCGTGCCGCATATCGCTGTGAGCAGACGACGCTTCACTTTCGAGTTTGATATTGTTCTAGGGCCCTTTCAGCGATCTTAAATTATTTGAGACGCTGTGAGGTCGAAGAAAACGAGCACTGGACTTTTGTGAGCGACGTGAGGGGTCACGTCGCGCCGGTTCTGCGTGAAAGAAAGTCTTCCCCGGCGGAGTCACAACCGAAACTAGGGTACAGAGACCCAGTTGTTTTGACCGTTTTTGCGATTTCCTTCTAGAAGTCGGATAGGTCGTCGGACACCTAAAAAGGATAACTTCGTCCGATACCCCGACTCACCGATCACCCTCAGTGCTGCATGCATCGAGCACCGCCATGTTTTCCCTTTCCGAGGGAGGGTAAGAAGCCAAGAGACGACATCACTCCGGACTGATTTTTGGGCATTTTAAAAGGAAAGACCGCAGTGCGCTCGCAATTGCGTAAAAACAAAAAAGGTTGGACGAATGTTGTTATTTAATTTCGTAATCGATTACGTCAAAAAATGAAAAGAAGCGAGGGGGTGAGCAGCGGGAGAGAAAAAAGCCAAAAAAATAGAAAGGCGCGCACGCGCGTGGTAAACAGTCTTTTTTTTTTTGCGTCCTGGTGTTTTTTTTTTTTTTTTTCTTGTCTATGACAACAATTTGTATCGTTTATGACAACAAAAACAAATTCGACCTTTGGGGTGTCAGTGCCCCCCTTTAAGGCATGTCCGCAGATATTTCTGTCATCATGTCCGCAGCGAACGCCGTGCCTTGTGTACGTGCTGAGCAAACTGAACATAATCAGATAAACATGTAAGAGGAAAGGAGGTGGTGCATGCAGAGACTTAGGCATGAAAGCCTAGTGCTACTTTAATGATAATGTATATTTTTTCCACTGTTGCAGATACCGTTTGAACGATCACAGAGCCTCGGAAGAAGCTGGCTACGTCAAGCCATGGATCCGGTAGCCCGGATGTCGTTTCGCTGCACGGACTTCTCCTTGGAAGTTTTCGCGCTCTTCTTCAGCGTATCTCAAGCGACGTCAGCCTCCTTACTTCAACTCCTGCTCGAGATCAGCAGCTGCCTCAGCAACGCTACCACCGCACCCGACAGTTCAGACATAGCGCAATGCGTAGCAATCGTCAACAACCGGACAGCACCGGTCGGCGGACAAGCGGAAGAAGCCGTTCCACTGCAAGACATCGTCTTCAACCTCCCAACCATCAGCCTCATGTGCTCCCTTCTCATCTGCGTGCTCCTCGGGGGATGGTCTGACTCCCATGGTCGAAAGCCACTCTTCATCCTTCCCATCCTTGGCGCTCTCTCGAAGGACATCTCAAGCGTCATCTTTGTCCTTACAGAGTTTCTTTACGAAGGACCCATTTACGCCATCACGATCGTTTCGGGGATCCTGGGCGGCGTCAACCTCTTCATGGCGGGCGCGCTGTGCCATGTCAGTGACAACTCGGACCACAGGACTAGAACGCTCCGGTTCGGCGTGCTGTCCTTCGTCTTCTTCGTTGGCGGTGCGATTGCGACGTTCTTCGAGAAGGCCTGGAAGCCCGCGATGACGACCGGCACGTCGTTGACGATGGTCGGCGGAGGACTGTTTACCGTCCTGATGTTCGTCGATCTGGTCTGTCTGATCGGAGTGACAGTCTGGGTGAAGGAATCGCTGCGCGTTCTGCCCGGGTACAGCGGCAACCCTTTCCAGAACTTCGTGTCCCTGCACTACGCGAAGAAAGTGCTGGATGTTGTGTACAGGAGACGGAATCTCAACGGCAGGTCGTTCGTCATCTTGCTGTGCCTGGTGTTTTTGCTGAGTCGCTTTGTCTACTGTGGTAAGCAACTGTGCGATTCATATTTTTGCCGAATTATTGGCAAGCGGCTGTCTATAGATTGTTCTAGTAATAGTCTTCCGCGCGCTGCCATCGTTGTTATTGGACGCGTTCTAAATATGCGCAATAGCTCTCCTCTATGATATCGAAGGACGCATGCATACACAGCTCAATGACTCAGCATTTTTCGCTTCGGGGATAAGCTGTGCAAAGCTGTACAACGGCGTGTTTTCTGCGAGTATACATGCGTACTTTGACGGGGGCGCGCGGGCAATCACTGCAGTGGTATACAATCGAACTACTTGCTATATCGAACTGATCGCAGCGTTTCCTGCTGTTCGTTATATACGGGTTTGACGAGACCTGTCGGTGCTTAGTAACATTTTATTACTTTCAATACTAACTATATATAGTTAAAGGAGCTGTGCAACGATATTCATTTGGAATGTTTTTCTCTGTACACGAGCTTACTGGCACACCAGGGACTCAATGATACTCACACGCAACGCCATTGGCCAAGAAACTCCTTTGCTGCGGTGTAATTTCAAGGACAAAAGCGATCATTTTCATTCAATCTCTCCTTTGCAAAATTTGATGACGTAACTCGGGGATTGCAGTACACCCAAGTGACGATATTTGAATGCGGTTCATAGATTGGACCCGACCATTGCGTGGGCACTCGACTTGTGCTCGTGACAATTGCTAGCTCGAGAAGCATTCGGGTTGTGACCCGTGTCCAATCGCTGCAACGGCGACAACAGCCGAGCCATAACAATGTCTGGAACTCAGCGCGTGTCCTGCGCTTTGCCAACCCCAGCGCGTGGCTATGATCAACACTGGCGGCATATAATCGGCTCCAGATCACGTGGCCGCTTGTTCTGGCTGCGAGTTGAGGGGGTGAACGCTGCTCATTTTTCTTTAATTTTTTTTTCTGAGTCTTCTATTGCGTGGGGTGAAAAACGAACGCGTGTTTTATAGGTCATTAACGTCAGGGATCCGTTTTAAGCGGTATTTGCGCAAAGTACAAAAATTGTTGCATTGCTCCTTTAAGTTAGCCCATCCGCTTCTTTCTAACTGATGGCTTGAACAAACAGAAGCAAAACAAAATATAGTAGACAGAGTGCAACTGCCGTTCATTGCACGTTTTAACAAAACATCTGGAGGCCTGAAAGCGCTCCTTTGGCGATGAGAGCAAAAGGAGTGCAACTGGAGAGCCGACTTTGTGCTTATCTTCATGTAACTTACGGGCGAACTATGCGAGTGTCCAAGATGCATCCGCGATTCGTAATGGTCAGCTAACTTCTCCAAAAATCAAACTCACGCGCAGCCGCTTCCTCGGCATATCAGAGAAAAATAGAACACTAACCTGACCCCTGCAGGCACACTGATTTTGTAGCAGTTGACTGTTGATGAGAGGCACGGAGGGGGGGAGGTGGGGGACAGGTCTAAGGTTTAAGGTTTGCACTCTCTCTCGTCGGCGGGTGCGCAGGCGAGCAGGAGGTCTGGGCCGAGTACCTGTACGGCCGCTTCAGCTGGACGCACCAGACGTCGCTGCTGCTGGGGCTCCAATTTCTGTGCGAGGCCACACTCACGCTACTGGCGGTCTGCCTCGCCAGGAAGATGGGTATCCAGGACTCGTCGCTCGCCATCGCGGGAACGCTGTCCTTCGTCGCTTCGTCGGCACTCAAGGCGCTCAGCCTCTCTGGAAGCAGCATCGGATTCGGTGCGTGTCTCTATAGAGTAACCGTGTACGCCTCTTACTCTACAGCCGCTTTCAACATGCGCCAGATTGAGCCGCCATTGCCGACCTTCACTTGTCTTGCCGAGAGGCTGAACCACCGGGCGTTGACAAAGGCCTGTGCTTGAGAGAACGACGCAGTAGCACCTAAAGTGGGAATAACCATGATGTGGCAATGATGAAGTAAAGCGAACGGAATAAGAAGGTGGGAAGAGAGTATGACCATTCCGTGACGTCATGGACTTTGAGCGCAGAATTAAAATAAATCTCACGCCGTCAATATTGCACGAAACATTTGTTTTTTTCGCGCCAAATTTCTTGACACGCGTATCCCAACCAAACTGTTACAAAAAAAAAAAAAAACTTTTTTTTTAGGGGGCTTTTAAGAGTAAATCATTTAGTGTGAGTACAATGTTCTCGCGCGAAATCATTGTATTCAGTATGAACACATTGTAGTATGAACAAAATGTTTCTGTTCTTTTTGCGTAAAGTACATTCGTGGCCTGAATACTTGGCAAGTTTCCGCTAGACGTTGCGCGGCAAGGCGCTATGCTTGACCTTTAAATGTTCTTGCTAAATGTAGCAAATATTGTTCAAATAGATATCTAATGTCTCGGTGTCAGTGGAGAAAGAACAGCGGAACAAACTCTATGGGCGTTTCGTGGATAGTTTTGCATGCGCAGTCGTGAAGGACGTCAGCGAAGTGAAACCGAACCTAAAGCATTTCATGCATTCTGCTCTCGCTCTCGCCGGCAAAAAGTGCCACAGAGCGCGGTGTGACATCATACCACGGGGTTGTTCGTGCGGGACACGTTCTGTTGTCTCTGGTCTTTTGTCAACAAGATGAAAGTTGTGAGTGATTTTTTTTATATTATTATTTGAATATATCATACAAATGTGCGCGCCGCAAAAAAAAAAAAATTGTATGATGTATCGTTTGATATGTTCGACTCCAGTGAGAATGCAACACTTGTGCCAACTTACATGGTGATAACAAATTAGAACTATACCTGCGATTGTATTTAACATGTTAGGACCTGACCCACCACCAAGAAAAATAAAACCTGGAAGAGTTTTGCTGTACTACTTCTAATCCTGCATTCTTAGCTAAAGTTTAAAAAATCTGCCCCGTTTGATCCCTTAGATGAGCTATCCGAAATAGTTCCGCGAACTATTGAGTCACTATCTTAGTATTATAATGTTTAGAAAAAAATCATTTACTAAAATCATTTACTAAAAAAAATCATTTACAAGTTAGAAACGATAAGAACGAACCTTTTTTAGCGTTGATTCCTCCTTTTGAGGAACCCAAAAAAGTCCCCCCCCCCCCCCCCCAAAAAAAAAAAAAAAAAAAAAAAACTGCCCCCCAAAAATGTTGGAAGACATTTTTTTTTATTGTAGGTTTGCCAGAACAAAAACACCATATTTTTTAACTATAAACGTACGGTGTGGGGACGTGGAATTTCTGTATAAACATATAAACACTTTGTTAAATATTTATAGATAAGATAATATTCTCCCAAATAAACTATACCATATGACATTTTTAATTAGGACTCCTCCTGTTACGCGTTGTGTTAATTGTTATGTTAATTTTAACCGTCGACATAGCTTGTAAATGTAATGTAAATTGAAAGCAGACTTGAGCCCTTTACTTGAAAAATGTAATGGATTAAAATTACAAATTCCGAGCCTCAAATGTATTGGATTTCCTTTAGAAATTATTTTCGCTGAAAAGTAACGGTTTGCTTTACTCGGTATGTTACAAATTACTTTCATGTTACTCTCCCTGTACACTTACCAAGAAAACAAAAGCAAACATAAAATATTCTATGCTGGCAAAATAGCGAAAGCGGCAACCGGCACCCGCCATCTCGCTAGCTTACGGCTTCAGGAAATGATCCCTGGAATTCAACAGAGAAAGCTAGCGGTGCGCATGCTCAGTAGCAGCGGCTAACTCCGCTAGGAGATCAAGAAGACAACGCCTTCTGGGCACTGACTTCTTGTTCTTTGTTTCTCCCATAAGTATTTGTAGATGCCTCGCACGTTTTTCTAGTAATTCTAATAACCAATCACACAAAAAAAAAAATTGTTTTTTTTTCGGTTTTTCTTATTACGGTGTTTCCTATTTGGTTGAACGTGCTATCTGTATGCTGCCGAATAACCTGTTCATATTGCTCCAGTTTTGTATTACGCTAATCTTTTTAAAAAGCAACGAGTAATTAAAGTAATCCGTTACCAATATTTGTAACGAAATTACATTACAAATTACTGCGGAAAAAAAGTAACGTGGCAATTACAAAATCACTTAAAAAAGTAACAGATCACAAGTAATTTGTTGCATGTAACGGATTACATCCCAAGTTTGATTGAAACAAAGTGTCATATAGCCCATCATTATGTCCCCTTAATTTGCTCCGCCTAAAAAAAAAAAACTGTGATAAAAAAAAGATTATTATCAAGGGATTGGGTATAATAAAAACGAGACAATAAACCCATTAAATTATCTCATTGTTATGGTATGAATATGAAACCAAATGGGGCACCCCGGGGCGTGGAAGGAACCATTCCGAGGCATGTCTCATCCTATTATGGTTCATGCATATTATAGACAAACACGATATAGACCAACACGCTTCACGAACCAAGTGTGGGCACCCCGAGTGCGCAGTAACCAGATTCGTTTGAAGTAAAATGTCTTGCGCATGCGCAGCGTCGACAGCAGCGCACCCACAGCGCGCCGTGACGGTCAATGCCGTGCGTTAATGTATTACGCAACACGCAGTTCGGTAGTGCATTCTGCAAACGGGACTTTGCCATATACACCAAACAATAATTCTATATTGGAAAGGCCAAACGTCAAAACCGTCTGTTGCAATTTTTTTTTTACTTTCTTTTTATTTTATTGTTAGGCCTTGGATGGAGCGCGGTTTGTGTGTCTGTATTTTTCGTTTTCCCCGCATTATCTCGTGTGTTTCGAGATTAGAGCTGCTGCAGCTATAGTTGCCGCGGTTTTTTCGCCTGCCAAAGCCGGTACACCGGTTCTGGTTGGTTTCAGTCGGTTTACGGGCAAACGACGCAACTGCGGGGAGGGCCGGGGAGCAGTACCAAAGCAGGGGGGAATGTTGCTGTTTGACTAAACTTACGCGATAGAGTGCAACAAATACGAAACAAATGGCGAGAACGTACGTATCGCTTTGTTCCTCTTGACTAATGTATACATATCTTGCTTTTTTGTCGCACTTGGGGCCAATAATCCAGCGACATAAAGTGCGCCTCGCAAATATCGTCACAAGTAAACAACTGTAATTGTAATTTAATGTTTTCCTTGTTTATATATATAGTTTTGTTACGGTTCGTTTCAGCCGTCATTATCGGCGCCTTGTCGCCCCTGATGACCATTGCAGCCCTGGCCCTGCTTTCGAAATTGGTTCAGCCTGAAGAAATGGGTGAGTGCGCCGAGTGAGGCGAGATAAAAATAAAGCAATCGAGGAGCTAAGAACAAATATGCCGTCTATACATTCTTAATCTCGTTCTGCTTAGGAAACCTAAGTGGAACAAGAGGAAAGTTCCGCGTAACCAGGAGGAATCATTTAAACTTGAGGAAAAAACCGAAAAGGCACGGACAAACACAAACTCCCTTCTCGGTTTCTTCCTGAAGTTTAATTATCCCTACCAACCCGCTCGTTCTGTCCTTACAGGAGGAACCGTTTCCGTATACTTCGTAGTTTATAGAGAGTAGTGTTGCAGATAATTGTAATGCCTCATATTTTATACAAGAGTGTTTCCAATCATTGATAGTCTAAAGCGCGAAACACATGTACGACGAAAACCTTCGGATCCGACGTGCGGACTGCCGGAATGACCTTGGAGGGAGAGGGTGTTCGTAGCATCGGAGAGCGTTGAAAACCCTCGCCTCCGACCGTCGTATTGCGCGGTGGGACGTCGGATCGGACAGTTTCGTCGTACATGTGTTTCGCGCTTTAAACACGAAATGTAAGAAAAAATAATTCTGGGAGTTTTAATTGGAGCAGATTGCCGCTTAAAGGGGTACAGAAACGAAATTCAAAATACACGGAAACCTTTCCGAAAGGGGTGAGGTATTACCTATGACATCTGTAAATTACAATAGCACGCTCGTATTTTGAGCGGAAGGCTATATTTATCGTTTCAAGCGTCCGATTCTAGCGAGCTCTTCGAAATCGGTCATCGAGGCGTACCGATGCCTCATGGGAACTCCGTCGCAATCGTGACGTCAGGCTCCTCAGCACAGCCAAAGGCTGGCGTGATTACGAGCGCCGCCACGTGGTGATTTTTGCGTGTTACAATTTCGCGTTTCGGAGTAGCGGAGGACTGCACAGCTGCATGACGACCGTCGTGACGTATTCATTTCGGCCCTTGTACTCCGCGCTGCGTTTCGCCATGATCTATGAACTCGACGAGGACGAGGATTTCGACTACCAAGGGGACTTGGAGGATGTCAGCGAGGACGAGCAGTCACACTCGCACATGATAACCGACAGGCGATTCGAGCTAGAACCGTACGAAGTATCCGACAGACCGACCGTCCGCCCGACAAAACCTGAAGGGAGTCGGAGTCGCCAAGAAATGTCTTGTATTTATTAATGATTGGCTAACTTGGAGCTATGCACTATTACGTGTTGTATTAACAGCTTGCTCACTTACCAGTTTACTTCGCTTTTCGTGCGGTTCGCTGAGCTCGTCTGCTTTTCTTTTCTTGGAAAAAGGAATAGTCGGTTCACCTCCTGGTAGCAACCGAATATTCTTGATAGGAAGATCCAGACTCCCGAGGACAGTAGGTCGCCTTTCATAGTTCTCATCGCCAAAATGGTCACCGTACAGGCGATCGGTTTTCGCCGGCGCCCAAGAGACGATGGACGGGCGAGACGGATCCACACGCTTCGGAATTTCTCATCGTTCGGAAACCCACGGGTCGGTGTCTCGCAGCTTAGCACACTGTTGCCGCAGCCCTCTGCCGCGCAATAGCGCGGCCTCCTGCACGCAAACGTGATGAATGAATGCAGAAACAACCCGGCGGTACCAAAACAACCGCGCGCCGCGCGAAGCAACGGGATGGCGTCATCGCGTTCAAGGCTAGGGTGTACTGCCGAGGGTGGCGTCACGATCTTCCAACAAAGCTTCGCCCCCCCCCCCCCCCCCCCCCAATAGTGAGAAATCGTTTTGTTCGTATTAAAATTACATGGTATATATACGTGTATGTGAGGTTAAAAGTGCTAAAAACAACGGACAAGTAAAAGAAACGTACAACACAGAGCGCTTGTCCGTTGTTTTTAGCGCTTTTAACCTCACATATATGGATCACCAACTAGCCCAAGTGCATACGCTTCTGCGGTATATATACCTAAGTAATAAAATGAGCCCTAAAATTTCGTTCCCGCAGCCCTTTAAGTGGAACAGAGTAAGTGGAACTACATGTAAGTGAAACGACAATCCACGCATAGCACCGACTTGTTCCAGATAAAAAAGAAAACGAGAATAAAGCGAATAAATTCACCGTTCCACATATAATCCCCGATCCACATAACATTTGAATAGCTCCAGATAGAATACGTGAAACTCCTATTCCAACTGGAACCTGTGTGGAACCAGGTTTGGAGTGTTGTCACGGACAGCCTAAGAAATACAGGGCGTGGCAAGTCCCCCGGCATCTCATTATCACTCCGTAGCCAATGAGGTTGCGGCATTAGCCGATACGAACTCCGAATAGCCAATCAGGAAGCAAGAAGTTGGACCACAATAAGCCACGCCCTTTTACCCCTTCCTGTATACTCTTCAATCTGCCAGCGACTGCGGATAAATTTCCTGTTGCGGTCTCAAGTACTTCTCGAAATTTCTCCCGCCATCCGACGAAAGTTCTTTAAACTTTCACTCTATCAGCATGAACAAATGATTAGACGAACTATAGACTTAATGAAGTTTAATATTGCCGCGTTCATGGCCGTGACGGAACGCTAGTCCATAGTTCTAGAAGGTTCGCGTTTAATTTTAACCCAAAATATTCGACGCTCGAATGTTTGAGATAAAGAATATGTAACAGATAGGGAGGTCAACGTGGCCTCGTCCAGTCAGTTTCGCCCTCGTTCGACGCTTATTCTAGGCGGAATTGTTCTATGTACCGAGGATAATGGACGAGGACGCCAGCGTGGCCTTGCCGAGTCAGAGAAGACACTCTCGCACTCCCGCGCTTGCCAGCTGTTACGCCGACACCTCAAGGCTCGCTGCTGCCTTCTTGACGCTCGTTCTTTCTGTCGTCCCTGGCACGAGTTTGCCGATTAAACCTTTAATTTCAGTTTCACGCTCCTCGATCTGTTTCCACCCGCGACAGTGTAATTAATGGAGTCGATGGCCCAATTAAAACGTTGTGTCCGGATACGGACACAGCGCTTTCATGGCGGCAGCGCACAACGTTCACAGAATAGGAAAACGGAGCTACTGTAACAGAACGTCTTCGTAACCCAGAGCAGGCGGTAGCGAACGAATTTTCACAAAACTGGTCCGCGTGCGCGCTGGCTGCTATTGATGGAAGTTTAGTGTAATTTGTTTTCGGCGATTTTGTGCTCGCGTCACCGCCATTAAAGCCGACGCTTCCGTGACTGCTGATAAGTGGCACTACTGCAGGCCTTTATGCTGCAGCACACCATAGGCGACTCCAGCGGAGTGAATTCTATCCCCGTTTTTCTGCCCATTTGGGGGTGCCACCGCACGTGACGTCACGGATGGGAGCCATAAAGCTGCATGTCACGCCGCTCATTCGTGCATCGTACAAAAGATGTAGTATTCGCTTCGCACGTATGTGTGCTTCCAACATGTCTGTAGAAAGTTCTCGTATGACCCATCTCACAGTAACGTCATACAAGGAAGAAACTCGCTTTAGACCGGGTCTGCAAACGGCCTTTTAACGGTGTATAAGTAGTGTGACCACGGCTCAAGGGTGCGCCACCGAAACATGTCGCCGCTAATAGTTTCGAATGCAATTTGACTGCAAAGTAACGGCAGTTTGATCACACCCCTGTTCCAGGATGCCTGTTTGCCAACGTGGCTGTGCTGAGTGTCGTGGCGCCCGTCCTGGCCACCGTCGTGTACCGGGAGTTATTCGCGGCCACCTGGTGGAAGGCGTCCCAGTTGGTCTACCTCCTCTCCATCCTCGTGGCGACAGTCGTATGCCTGCTGCTGGTGTGAGTAATCCGCATGCCTAGATCAAATAGAGTGCAGCTCCGCTCGTTTGCGTTAGTCAGCGCGCTTATAGCGCCAAATCTTACCCTAGCGGTGTCCGAGAGAACGAATGCGGACCCCGCTGTCTGCGCTCCGAGGGAGAAGGCAGCTCGCTGAGACAGCAGAGACGGCTGTTTCTCTACCGGCACTCGCGTAGACCATGCACGACGATAAATGGCGGAAGCTACAACTCCCAATTCTATGGGAAAACCCCGAGACTGTGGCGTACTTTGACGTTCAAACTGCGTAAGGCCCGTCGGTGCCAAGGTCATTGGATTTGCTTAGATAACAAGGCCGTAGTGCCAGAATTATGACGTCACCAACCGAAGGTCAGAGCGGGGCACAGATTGGACACGAGTGCCGCGTCAGCGTTCGGCTGAGACTCGTGTCCAGTCACCCCGCTCTGGACTCCGGTTGGTAACGACATACTTCTGGCACTACGGCCCTGTTACCTAGATGTTACCTTTTGTTTCCCACTAACCCACCTATATATAGTAGGTGGATACACACTGATCAGTCACACCATTATGACCACCTACCTAATACCCTGTTGATCCACATTCGGCACGCAAAAGAGTTGCACGGGGTCGTCTTCTGCAGAGTCACATATTCAATACAGTCTGGTGGATTGTGTGTTCGGAAAGACTTGCACTTTGAACTGCAGTGTATCTATCAGTCGAGGCACAGGTAGCCGAATATTTTTTTCACCAAGCGGGAAAGCCTCTGACGTTCTTTCTATCATGAAACGTGGGCACGCCTCGGCATATATTAAAGAGATGGTGAACCGAAATTTGGATTTCAGAAAACAATACAGGAGCTGTAGGCGGGACGCTACAATCCCTACAACACTACTCGTAAGGCGATATCTCGAATCGACGGCCGTATTTTTTGAAAAAAAGGTCGAGATAGACGAGGCCGACGAGGCGCGCGACGTCAAGATACCTCGTTTCCTCCTCTCTTCGTTTCGCTCCCTCATGGCGGCGAGGCAGAAAAGACGCGAGGCCGTTACCTCTCCTTCTCGGAGAAACATGACGTGAACATTTCTGTCAAATGCGCCTCCTTTTTTGAAAAATACGGTCATCCGTTCGAGATATCGCTGTATGAGTAATGTTTTGTTGTTTGTGGCATCCCGTTGCACACGTTTGGCCGCCGTGTTTTATGGAATCCAAATTTCGGTTCATCATCCTTTGCTGTCGTTCTTCCGCTTTTGTTAGGTACTAGACGACGGCAGCTCGCGAACACACGCTGAACTTTGCGTTTTCCGAGATAATTGGTCCGATCGCTATCGGGCCATTGCAATTCGCCCTTTGTTAAGGTCGCTTAAATCAGCAGCCATTCACAAAACATGCACACGTAGTCGACAATTATCCCTCTGTATCACAGGAAGCCGTTAACTATTATCTGCAGCAGTACGTGATAGGTAACGTGGATGGCGCGTAATCTAGGCGCTCTCAATATTCCCGTAGTGTGGGGGTGGTTCTAATGATTTGGCTTATTATAGTGTATATTTGCCGGGTTTTTTTATCGAGGCACGGACCTAGAAATGCCAACAAACCTTTTTTTTTTTTTTACACAAACGTTTTAGATCGAGGATTGCGTGTTTAAATCTGCTTTCACTTTCTTTTACGTTATCACGTGCGGTGACAACATAGTGCATGAAATATTCATATTCACTATCTCCGTATCCGGAAATAGCCACGGGTCGTTCGTTTTTGTTTCACGGAGTGGAACTATTTTTTTCTTTAAAGTTTTGATTTGCGTACAATTTTTGGTTCAATATTGTAAAAAACACACACACACACACACACACACACACACACACACGCACACGCACAACAAACAAACAAACAAACAAACAAACAAACAAACAAACAAACAAAAAACAAACAAACAAACAAACAAAAAACAAACAAACAAACAAAAAACAAACAAAAAACAAACAACAAACAAACAAACAAACAAACAAACAAACAAACAAAAAACAAACAAACAAACAAAAAACAAACAAACAAACAAAAAACAAACAAACAAACAAAACGAAAATTGCACGAAATTTGGAATTTGAGAAAATAATTTCACACCATATTTCTTGAAAAACTAATAATGCGAAGGTACGCATTGCAGAGAAATTTCACATATCTTTTTTAGCGCAAACGTATTTACGACTTGCGTGCAGTATTCACACCCGCGTTTGTTGTTGTTGTTGTTGTTTTCAAATAGCATTAACAATTTTTGCACGTTCCGAATTTCTACGATCTTCAGTCGATTTTGCCTGTAAACCTGCCTGTCGCTTTGCCTGCGCTGTAGGACAAAGTCTGTAAAAAAGGTGCAAAACAATCCGCGCATTTCTAAAACCTCAGACATCGTTCTCGTCAACGACAGGTGGCTGCTCTAGCAACGATTTTTGTAGTTTGCGCAAATACCGCGGAGAACGGATCCCTGGCGTTAATGACCTGTGAAACACCCGTTCGTTCTAACCACGCAATCCAAATCGCAAAAAATAATAATAATAATAATAAAACGAGCACCGTTTTTTTTTAACTTGCTGCCAGAACAAGCGGCCACGTGACCTAGAGCCGATTATAGAGAGTATTCACTGGCGGCCATAGCTGTGTGCGCGAATGCTGAGCGCGTGCTGATGGCGAGCTTCCACAGTTCTTTTGCAACGTGCATTCCGCACCATCAAGAGTGAGCATGCGCTCTAAACAGCACCCACAAATATTGCGTCCAGTGAATACCCCCTATATGCCACCAATGTTGATCATAGCCACGCGCTAGGGTTGGCAAGGCCCAGGACACGCGCCGAGGTCCAGACATTGTTATGGTTCGGCTGTTGTCGTCATTGCAGCGATTGGACACGGGCCACTACCGGAATGCTTCTCGAGCTATCGATTACCAGGAGCCAAAATCGAGTGCGCACGCAATTCTCGAGTCCAATTTATAAGCCGCATTCAAACATCGTCACTGGAGGATGCTGCGATCTCCAAGTTACGTCATCAAGTTTTGCGAAGGAGTGATTGAATGAAAACGCTCGCTTTTGTCCTTGAAATGACACCGCAACAAAGAAGTTTCTTGGCCAGTGGCGTTGCGTGCGAGTATCCTTGAGTCCCACTAGTGCCAGTAAGCTCTTGTAAAGTGAAAAACATTCCAAATGAATATCGTTGCACCGCCCTTTTAATTGCTCACGTTTTCCGATTCCTGCGCGCGCATATTCAAGACTATTCATGTCACATAGCAGAACTTCCGAGCTTGTACCAAGTATAAACCTCTAAGAGCATAACCTAACAAGAAGTGCACTCCACGAAACAAGTTAAGTGATCCACCGTTCGTTTGCCCACAAAAAAAAAAAAATCGACAGGGACACTTAAGACTGCTTACGTATAGGAATTCGCGACTCCAGCAAAACGGACGCCGCCAAGCGGGAAAACCGGGAACCAGCCGGTCCAGGTCGCTCCACGCCCCTCCGCGTCTCTGGTGGCTTTCGCGGAAACGTGTTGTCGGCGCGGTGGCGAACAATGTAATTTGACGAAGGTCCGAATATTTCTTAAGTTCGCCTGAGTGATCATTAGTGTGGTGAAGCCTCAGTAGATTGTTTTCTTTTATTGCGTGTTTGAAAGCCCGTTTACTCCACAGCACACGGTAGCGTGCTTTCGATTTCTTGGATGGGGAGGAATCACGGAAAAACTTTTTGATTTCTTGTCTGTCTCGAATCACATTCAAAGTGACGACTGATTGGTAACTGATACTGGAGGGAACATCAATGTTGCAGTCAAGTGAATGGGAAGGTTCGATAGCTGCTTTTCTCGAGTTTGGTTGTGTTCGGTTAGCTTCAAGTTTGAGCCACCCACGCCGGTCGGTGCGTTGGCTATTCATCTTGGCTGCTTTTCGCCGAAAAAGCCTCTGGACCATACTGAAGGAGTTGGGCTGATTTCGCAATTACTTGATTCAGGAAAGCTCGCTCGCTGCAAATGATGAATGAGGGAAATTATCTGTTTTCAAAAGGTGGAAGTCTCGCAACGTTAGATGCTGTCACGGCATTTTGACCTATCGCGCCTCCAATATTTATAGTACGAGGAAGTCGAAGCCAGCAGCAATATACGTCTACATTGGTCAGATGGACCGGCCACAAAAAAAAAACAAAAAAACTACATTTCTCCGTTCGGGATTCGAAGGAAAGTTCAATGCAGAGAGGTTCTGCGTGGATCTTTAATGAAGACTCTCTTCAGTTTGTCTCCGTGCTGCCGGCTATAGAACCATTTGGCTAAGTTTAAGTAGTAGGTCTCCGTCTGTCAAATATACTTTTATTCAGAAGCTCACCTAATAGCTAGTCAACTAAGCTCATATTTCAACCCGAAGGATATACTAATATCGCTTTAGTGGGACCCCCCCCCCCCCCCCCCCCCCCATAGTACGTAATATAATACATAACCTGCTCGTCAAAATGACTTCTCGATTGCTACTAAAACCTGAATCGAAATACGAGTATCAGCTGCTTAGTGGGGCGCCGGCTGGTTAACACGGTCCTTGGCTCAAGAAGCGGTTGCTTAATTTTCGTAATTTTCCTGCAGCCTGTGTCGTTGGCCGAGCAGACGACTGGAGTTGTTTCGTAACGCGGATACGCACAAAAGCTCGATTTCGCGGACAGATAAGTCGCATGGTCGAGGCATGCGAGTTAGCTGAAAAGCTACTCTCTGCGGAACAATTCTATAGCCATCGCCGCTTTCCTGATATGATCAAAACTGATTAGTATATTACCATCTCTCCGGAGCCCATAGTTTCGGTTTTGAACGAAGTCTCCGGAACGAAAGTTTGACACGAAAAGAACGAAAAAACACCGGTAAAACAAAACTATGCTTTGCAAGTTTATCTGCACCGGCTACACTTAATCGTCTCAGTTCAAATACCTATAAAATTGGGCATTAAACAGAAGAAAATCTGTTAAATTGAACGCGCCACCTGTTCAGGCGGCCCGACCGAGCCGCCGCGACCTGGACTCAGCCGCCATGTTTGTTTGGTGGTGGCGCCCCCTATAGGTCGCTGGAGTCGCGAATAGGAATGCGAAAGCATTCCTACAAGTAGGGCGCCACGTCTTCATTTTTCACACGGCGCTGCGGCGGTGACACGACGCTCCCCCACTGCGCAGGCGCGGCGAACCCCACCGGCTTTACAACGGCTTCCGTGACGCAGCATCTGCGTTGCTGTGGTTTTCTTTGTGTTTTATTTTCGAGGCGCGTCCGCCTTGACCTTGAGCGCCCCCGCCGCCTTCCGTGACGCAGCATCTGCGTTGCTGTGCTTTTCTTTGTGTTTTATTTCTGAGGTGCGTCCGCTTTGACCTAGAGAGGCGCGTGCTTGATGTCGTATTTTAAGGACTATATTTCGGGCACAACGCCCACGCCTTCTCGCGTAATGGGACAAGTAAGGCTTTCGCCTTAATAGCTCTACTGTAGCTCCACACGCTATTTACGAACTAGTCAGCGTTTGCCCACACCAGGCGTGGTCACCTCGCATGCGCTATGCCGACAACAGCGCCACCGTAGTGACGTGATGTCAGAGTCGGGTGTTGGTGTTTATGCTGCCTTTTTGCACACCCAGAGCCTTCGCTCATCCATCCAATAGGAACACCATTTTAAACTGCTGTAAAACGTCATGTATTGAGAGTACATCACAGTAATACAGGAAGTAATCCTAATCATTACCGGCGCCAAGAGGAGCAGAAGCGGCCGCAGCGCCGAGTGCTGCGCCGCTGGGTGAGGCAGCGGCGGGAGTGCGAAGCTCGAAGCGGCGCGTGCTGAAATCAAGTGTTCTCTCATCATCATCATCGCCCTAGCTGCCGGTACCGGTTTACGACGTTAGACCTGCAAGAGTAACGTTAGGCCTAACGTTAGGCTAGCGCATACCCGGGTCCCCCCCCCCCCCCCTCCCCTCACGTCAAACAGCTGCGCGTACCGGTTGACGACGTTAGGCCTGAAAGCCGAACGATATGCCTAATGTTATGCCTAACGTCAGGCAGTGCATACCCGCATCTCCCTGCCTCCCGTTGTGCCGCCCAAGTGCCGCCAGCAGTTCGGCTGGCTCCTTAGCAACGATGATGCCGTTCCTGTAAAGCCACATGACGCGTCGCAGCCAATGGAAATTTAGGTGCCGTTTTCGTTGCTACAGACAACGCGGGCTTCGCTCCATGGGACGTTAATGCTTTCGAATTAAAAATGCTAGATAATTGGGTTCGTGTGTTTTGCACAGTCACCGTACAGTTTTAGTTACATAGTCATACATTTTGAAAGTTATTTTATTACAATTGTGCTACCTTTCTTTCTGACTTGTTAACTGTCCCCCCCTCCCAAGAAACAAACACTTAGTTTTCTTTTTTCTTTTTGCCGCAAAAATAAACTACGCACCACCGAACGTACAGTCTCCGCCCGCATCATAGCGCTAGGGGTCCGGACCAGACGCGGAGGTTTCGTAACTTAGCGTTACCTTATTCAAACGTTGTAATTTTTTTTTTTTTACTTTCAATGGGAAAACGGGACTCGTTCCCGGTGGCCACTCCACTGGTGTGTTCGAGGAATTGTTAGCCGTCGTGTTACCATTGCATATTTACCGAAATCGGTTATATATATATATTTTACAGCGGAGCTGTTAAGAGCTAGGTTCCCCAGGATCGTGTCCGCCGGATTCGAAATGACACCGAACTCTGGACAGCTACCGCCATCTATGTGCGACGGCGGCCACCAGACAACTGGTTGCCGCCGTCGCTCATAGATGGCGGCCACCTTTCTTCGGAGGAAGAAGAGCGGGAGTGGAACGAGCGGCGATGTGCGCAGCAGCGCGAATGGTTCCGCAACCGCCGCGAAGCCGCTATCGCCTAAAGTTCCACTGCGTCGAGCGTTTCAGATTCCCTTGCGAAAGAATAGCAGATCGCTCGCCTGGGAAGCCACCGCCGAGAACAGAAGCTACAGCTCCGCTGCTCTTCCTTCTTCATCAGAGTGGAAAAGATAAAACGTTTTTTTTTTTAATAAGATAGCGACAAGCTCTGAAACTTTGCAATGTCATCCGCTAAATTTGGGCGGAAACTGAGCGGTCGGCAACGCGTATTTTACTTTTGCGCTGAAAAAGATATCATGTTAATATTCTTAGGGGACATCTTATCCCAAACCAAGAGCACCCGCACGTTTGGAACAATGTTCGAGGTTGAGTCAATAGACCCCTTTCAATGGTTCGCACCATCTAATAGCTCGTCCACCAACTAATGATGGGAGAGCCCCATTATTTGGGCACGTGCTCTGAGCCTGTATTGGACACGGGGGATTCCGTCAGCGTTCGGTGAGCACTCGGATCCGATCCAACGCCTGGTGTTCAAGGGTGGGTAGATGGATGGACGCTAACGGCTGTACCCTTTGGAACGGGGTGGTAGCTTGCGCCATCTAGCCCAGAAATGGCGACGGCCGACGTTGCTCCATGGACTTTTTGAAGAAGGGCCCATTTTATGGTGCGTAGCCGACTTCACGTGTTTCTAATTTTTCGCATCCCACAGGTACGTCCGCAGAAACCTACACGTTGGAGTTCTGGGCATCCTACTGCAAGAAGAGAAGGTCCCCCTCCTAGGAAGTATGGATTCAGTGACGGGAGCTGCTGTCTTCTAAAAAAAAAAGGGGGAAAAACAACATTGTACGCAGTGTGCACATTCGGCATGTTTTGGTTGTCTTCTAGCTGCAAGCAACGTTTTATTGTTTTACCTTTTTTGTTATGTCGCCGTCTGTATTGCGTAATAAAGCCATTTGTAAAATAATTCCGATGAAACTTGACTTTTTTTTATGTAAAAGACTCGTCAGGCAGCACTGAACGATGGATGAAATGTGATTTTTGGTGCGCCACTTGAAGTATGCGGGGTGTTGCTTATATATGTTGACACTCCTTGCTTCGTGATTCGTCCTTTGACGTTTCAGAGCGCAGCTCTTAGACGCCTGTTTCCGGGTTTCGCGGCGTCGACGTCGGCGTAACCGTCTCGCTGAATTTAGCGGGAAATTGAATTGGTGTTGAGGTCGCGTGACGTCAATTTTCCCACTAAATTTAGCGGGGAAAATGACGTCATATGACTTCGGGTCACGTCAGCTATGAACAAATTCAGTTTCTCCGCTAGATTTAGCGGAAAAACGGACGTCAGGTCACCCCAAACCAATCTGAATTGTACGGAGGGGGAGGAGGGGCATACACTCCCCTCGTACCCTCCCCTCCTCCTCCTCAAGAACTGCGCTCTAATTTCGCGTTACATATTTGTAAACGTCTATTTTTTTTTTGTCGGCAAACGCTGTAATTTTATTGGCTGAGAAACGATAATGAAATGGCTGGGGCTCGCCACGCCCTACATTTCGTAAGTTGTCGGTGGCTCTAAAGTGCTTGCGTGGCCACCAGTCTTATGACCAGAAAGTAGCGAAAGCAGCCCCAGTAATGGTCGTTGTTAGGTCCATCGTATACACATCAGCCTGGGACGGCGTTTTACCAAATGAAGGTCGTGTCGTGGATGTATAATTACATCAGATTCTCATTGATTGTAACGTTGTTCGTCCATACACCGCGGAAAGTACGTCGACAAATTAAACCACTACCAAGCATACCTCGGCAAACCTCACTCATGAGGGCCCACCCTCACCCTCATTACAGATGAGGTGAGGGTGAGTAAGTTTTTGAACCAGGAAAATTCATGAGTGCGGGGTGACTGAGGGCCGTGAGGGCTGTGAGGACTGAGTCCGTCAGGGCCGTGAAGGTAGTGAGTGCGTGAGGGCGGTGAGTGCGTGAGGGGTGTGAGGGCCATGAGTGCGTGAGGGGCGTGAGGACGGTGAATGCGTGAGGCCCCCTTCAGACGGCACAACTTTCTCAGCAATTTTGGTGTTGCTGGCGGGTTGTTCCCTAGCTTTCCCTGGATCGACACGAATTGCTGAGATCGGGTCCGGCTCGAAACAAGCGAGCAACTCGGAGCAATTCGAAGACGTCCGAAGCGGCTGTATCCAATCAGGGACGCGATATTTTCACGTGCCGGTGATGATGACAACAAAAGACTTTGTGTTTGTTTGAAATTGATCATTTTTGGAAATAAACTGTTTCAGAAAGATGCATTAGTATTTTTAACGAGATTTAAATGAATAAAAACACATTTATAGCGCGTAATTGTGCGTTTAAATAGTGTAATAAAAATAAAATTTCATGATGATGATGGCAAATTGTAGCAACTGGTTGCTGCGTGTGAACGCGGGTGGCCCGTGTTGCTGGTGTTGCGACGTCACGTTTCTGGGCGAAATCGTCCCATCTGAGGCGTACCTGAGTGGCGTAAGGGCCATGAGTGCGTGAGGGGCGTGAGGGCTATGGGTGCGCGAGGGCGGTGAGTGCGCGAGGGCGGTGAGTGCGTGAGAGGTGGTGAGTGCGTGAGTGGTATGAGGGCGGTGAGGGGTGTGAGGGCCATGGGTGAGTGAGGGGCGTGAGGGCTATAAGTGCGTGAGGGGTATGAGGGCCGTGAGGGATGTGAGGGCCATGATTGCGTGAGGGCGGCGAGGGGTATGAGGGCCGTGAGGGCGGTGAGAGGTGTGAGGGCCATGAGTGCGTGAGGGCGGTGAGGGGCGTGAGGGCCGTGAGGTTCAGTGAAGGGCTGAAGGTGAGTGGGACTGTGAGGATGAGGGTGAGTGAGGGGCTGAAGGTGAGTGCATACCTGTGAGGGTGAGTGAGGGGCTTAGGTGAGTGAGAGCGACCTAAAATGCCGACCTCTGCTACCAAGTGGATGTTCTCTTTAGTCGGTTCCACCAGTTTCGCTAAAATTTGTTTCCACAGATAAAAAAAGAAATCCAATTGACTGACATTCGAAAAAAAAACAAAAAAACCTCCCACATTGACAGATCAAATTCGGCGAAAAACATCTTGTCAACGAGAAAGGAAACGGGATTGTCTTTCTTGTTTACAAATTGTCTTCGCCAAAAGAAATGCCACAGGCGCCCCCAATTCCATTTTCTGGTTCGACGAATACGATCGTTAGGCCTAGATGGACATCGCTCATAAAGAAATTTTGTTTTAAAGCCTGGAATAATTTTTAAAGGGATTGACAGGGTATTTTTGCTCACCATATCTGTACGTGACACATGAGAGCCCAACTACTCGGAGCAGAATTTGCGGCTCGAAATCCGTTTTCTTTCCGCAAGGAAACCGCCGGTCGAGAACTGGCCGGTTTGAGTTGCGCTCACTCTTCTCCGTGGTCCCGTGCCTTTAAAGACACATGGCTTCGGTACGTGGACCCGTGCCGAAGCCGTGGGTCCTTAAAGGCACACACTCAACATTAAAAAAGAAAAAAATGCATTTTTTGAGGCTTCTAAAAAGCTGCAAATACATCGAATGATAAAAAGAACACACACACAAAAAAAAGTGAGGCTTTGTTTTATGCTGTGGAGGTGGTTGGTCAGCGAAGCTGTGGTATCACCTGCAACGATTGCCTACTGCACTATAGACCTTTCTTATGGCAAACGCCACCAGGTGGTGCTAGAGTCTTTGACATCCCAGAGAACTTCCTGTTTGTAAAAAGAATGAACAAAGGCTACCGCCACCTTAACACCGCTGCTTGAATTTTTTTTTTTCAATCTTATTTTATTTTGATTTACACGCCTGGGCCTGGTGGCCTTACTGGTGTGGAGGGCGGGGAAGATGCAAGGTGTGGTGGAGTGACGATGGTTAAATGAGTGTGAGGGAAAGGGGAGAGTAGGGTGGGGTGACGACGGTTAAATGAACCTCTCAATCCTGGAGGACCGGAGTAATGCTATGATGTATGAATCTCCAGGTGAACGCCAAAAGAACGAAGGAGTGCGAGATCTGTTTAAATGTTTCGAGTGTTCTTGTAAACCCACTTGCCCCCTCTAAGATGTATTACTTACAGCCGAAGGCCCTCCTTAAATCTTCAACTTTGTTGTCCGTGTAGCATTTATGCTTTCTAGCACTGGTAACATAAGCAAGCTCATCAGGCTTGGAAAAACGGTGCAACCAGAAGTCGCTTCGGACGCAAGCGGCAATTCATGTTTGTAAACAGAAAAAAAGATCTACGCCAAATAATTGACGAAAGGAAAGTAACTGCACTGTACGAAACCTTTTTATGTATCTAAGTCTCTGTACGCTGCCGTTGTGCGGCAGCTTATGCAACCGCAATGTTTACCGAACAACGCATACGGGGAGCGCTACGTGTTTATCACCTATCACGTGGTTTTGACACTTGTTTTGTGGTTTTCTTGTTGAAACAAGTTTTAAAACCACATGATAAGAGATAAGACGCGCGCGTGGGTTTCCTGTCGACGGACACGAAAAAAAATCCCACCTGCCAGTCGTATGCAGCTTCGCTGTAAAAAAATAAAAGAGTTGCACAGAGAATTGGAAGCACTCTGTGCATTATCTGCGTAGTTCTCAACATGGCGTCGCATCGCGGGAGTCGCGTGCTGGACGGCTGAACGAAGCGGACTATGAGATGGCGGCGGGCAACGGACGTGGGACCTCAGAACTGTTGTTCGCGGTACCGGCGAATCTGTCTAGCTTCGAAAGATAAATTGTTTACGGAACAAAACAATTACGATTTATTCCGTACGACACGCCCGACCACCGAGCTGATTCGCACGAAGACGCTGCCGAGTCGTCGCCCCTTCACCCGGACATCGCTCGTTTTACGAACACAAATTGGTAAGAACTTGAAAAACGCGGAAACGTCAAGCACGAAGTGGTTGACATTTGAGTTTTTTTGTGCGACTTGCGAATTTTTCGTCTGCTTCGCGCGGCTGGAAAAACGAAGGGAAAAAAGGAAACGAAAACGCGGTCGGGTGTAGGCACGTGACTTCAGAAAACTCCCTCCTCCTCTACACCTCTTCCCGGTCCAGTTCCGGCTTCCACCAGTGCGTTTTTTTTTTTTTTTTTACTTTATAAAGGTATACCAAAATATTGATTCGGTAGTCTTATGACACCATATTAAATCGCCGGGCAAAAAAAAAATTATATATATATCAGTGTGTCGAACCGAAAAAAACACGGGTTCGGTTACGGTTCAGGTTCAGGTAAATTCATTTTGTTCCGGTTCAGTTCCGGTTCGATTAATTCGATCCGCGAACCGGTTCGGGGCGCTGAACCGGTTCGCGAACCGGTTCGGAAATTATAAATGACAAATTGCAACATCAAAATAAATTACAAATAAAACATCTGAAATCAGCACATACGAAACGGAATACATCGTAGTGTAAGGCTCAGGGATTTCTACCAGGAATGGTTTCTTTATGTGCACTCAAAGGTTACCTCACCGACGTTTACGCATTCGGACTTCATCTAATTGGGTCCGACGCAGTAGCTGTAAAATCCGCGACCTCCTTACAAACCCACTTACAAGTAGAACTCGCTAACTATCCCGCCACCTCGGCGTGTAAGCAATTGAAGGAACAGTGGGGAGAAAAAACAGCTTTCTTTATTTGAACTAGCCTTCGGTAACTCAAATTAGACCCTTAAAGAATTTTTCATTAAACAAGATACGGAATATGAAAAACACTTCACCGAACGCAACGGCAGAAGGACGTAATAGGATAAATATTAAAATAGAAGCGTTCGCTGTCTCACAAATATGTTAGCTTCTAAGTGCCTATACGAAACCGGATGCATTATTATCAAACTCCACAGCCTTTTCTTTTCTCATTCCGATGGAAGCAAGCTTCAAGAAGTCGCGCGTTCTAGAAACGTGTTATGAAATGAGCACACAACAGCATTTAGGATTTACGAGATTGTAGAAAAATAAAATCCCGTGACGCGATTTTTTTTTTTTTTTTGCACAGCCTTTCAATTCTCTCTTTTCCGTGCAAGCCGCGACCAGCGCAATACTGGTTCCTATGTCAAGATTCATGGATGCAGCGTTTGTCAAGATTCATGGATGCAGCCTTTATATTGCTAAGACTGAGTGGAGAAGAAAAATATGTAAGCGAGGTGTGTTAGTTGACGGCACTTAAAAAACAAATGGCATTGATAGCACATTCATTGTCAACAGCGCGTGGCCGAACCGTTATGACATGAGCCTGTAACCGTTTTTTTTTTTTCGGTTCAGTTCCGGTTCGGGTTTATCGCGATAACAATATAACGGTTCGGGTTCGGGTTCAGTTCCGGAAAAAATACCGGTTCGGTTCCGGTTTTCGGTTCGGTTCCGGTTCGACACCCTGATATATATACATGTTTGGGGGGTGTTAGTGTCCCTTTAACGGAGGCCCCTAATCTCAAAATTTTGTCCGTCCCGTCCATTCGTGCATTTCTCACTAAATTTAGCGGGGCAACTGAATTGGTGTTTAGGTCACGTGACGTCAATTCATGTCACGTGACCTGACGTCACGTGATCTACACACCAATTCAGTTTCCCCGCTAAATTTAGTGGGAAAATCGACCTAACGTCACGTGAGCAACACATACACCAAATCATTTTCCCTGCTAAATCTAAGGGGAATTTTGATGTCTTGTGATCTGACGTCACGAGAGACACCAATTTAGTTTCCCCGCTAAATCTAGCTAAAAAAAATTGACCAACTTCAGTTTCCCTACTAAACTTTGCGGGAAAATTGACATCCATCACGTGACCTGATGACACGTGACACATGAATTCAATTTCTATGCTAAATCTAGCAGGAAAATTGACATCATGTGACCTATACAACAATTTAGTTTCTTCGCTCAATAGAACCGGGAAATTGGCGCCACGTGACCTATAAGGTTTTTCCCTGCCCCAAACGACAGTTTAATGCCTTCTATATAATGTCTAACGATCGGACTTTTAACACAGCATTTCCTGTGTCATAAGACTGTGGGAATGAAGGTTGCTGCCAATTATATTTTTATTTATTCCTTAATCCAGATAACGTCTTGCTCTCAACACTTCGCATACATATCCCATCAGTTAGGGTCACATTCACGCGGACGTTTAGCTTTCTGCGACCCGTTGTTTTCTCATGCGTCACAAAAAAGCGGGCCTTCATTTACTCAATCGGGCCCTGTACTTTGCTTCATGTACCTTTCAAGTTCTGCGTGTACTTTATCCAACATCAAGTCGTCATAACGTCCCCGAAAGCGCGTGCGTCGCTATACAATGGCCATCCAAGCTGAAGCCAGCAGAGATGGGATCAGAGCGCTGTCGCATATTCAATGAGCTACAACACCCGAGGACAAGCGGAGGACTTCCTCTCTCGTCGTATTTCCCCGCCATTGTTTGCGAACCCGGGTTTAACGTCCTTCTTGCGAAACGACTCCCCCGCCTTCTTCTTAGCCATTGTGTAACGTGTTCTTCGACGAGTGCGGACTTAAGCCCACGATAGCGTCCCTAAGGTCTCGAGTTCTGTCTCCTCGTCGCAAACTGCCCTCTCCGCGTTCTATCGTCTTTCTGCTTCCGTTCGAGCGACAGCACGCACCGCTGTCACGACGCTTCCCGCTGGGCATCATCAGTCAGCGATAGCCGTGTATACGATGGCCACCAGGCGTTATCGACGCAACGAGAAGGCAATCGCCGACGCGGCCGCTCTCAGCCGGCCATTCAAGACTGGCACTATGGGCTGCAACTACGAGGAACGGATGACTTTCTACAAAGGTGAACCCGCCGAAATCTCTTCGAACTTGCGACGCGTTTCTTGAGCGTGATCCCGTCTGTTGTTGCCTTCGTGTTTGGCGTTCACCCGCTGGGTGATAGGTTCTTGTTCAGTCTTTCTCGTTTAATTTTTAGGATTTAACGCATCTTGTTTAATACATTGGAAGAAGAAAAAAAAAAAAAACGTGCATACGCGCAAGGTTTGGGGTCGACAGTCCCTGTGACATACAGGAATAAAAACTTTTCAAAGACAAATGACAAGTTAATTAAGTGGAGAGACAACTCTGCTTCTCCACTCCGCTTACTTGCTCTTCCGTTTTTGGACCAATGTGCTTTTTTTTAATTTATATATTTTTAGGCATGTTTTATCAACCAGAGCTCGAGTTTCTACCCTACTAGGTTTCCTGTGACAGCGTAAGCAATACAAGGAGCACGTGTCTAAAAGACGTGAATTTTCCACAGGAATTGTTAACTGTAAATTATACTGATATCGTTTGTCGATACTACTCCAAGTACAAGCTCTGTAGTACAGTTAGTTCATGCTCTTCGCTGAGGCGATATCTGTCGAGTCATTCGGCTGGAGGTCTACGTATGCAAGTATTGAAAATTGTGGTATGTTAAAAAGGCGGGGGCCTCTTCAACATGTATAACATACGTAAATAGACACCAAAATAGAAGCCGTTAAACCATTTTTTTAAGGTCCTACCAACAAAAAAACAAGCGGAATGTTCGACTCAACGGTCCTTCTCCACTCCCCTCTTGAACATTATTGACCACACAGCTCTCAATAAGATTCCAACCAACCCGAGATGTACCATACGCCCTATAGTTAGCGAAAACACGGCATCGACGCTTTTTTCGCGTTCTACCCGGACATCGCGTATTGAGGAATGCAAGTTTTTACTGCAAATAATAACTGTGTTTCATTAATCATAAAAATAAAAGAGGAAAAACCGGCGATGGCTTGTTCCTGCTCAGTCTGTCGCACTTTGTGCAGACCACAAACATGGAAGTACAAGGTTTTTCAGGTTTTTATCTCGCGTATGAAAGGCGGTCACGGAAAACAATAGTGCGGCAGAGTGTGGTCACGAGGGGCCCCGATTTTGATGGCAATTTGTTTATTGTGTGCCACAAAACCAGATCAGTAAAATGCGAAAAATCAAGGATGTTGTGTTTGCACTAACTAGGTGGCGCCATGTACTTGGAGCGTTCTGACAGAACGTTTACCTTGTTCGATGAAAACAAAAATTCTGAGGATATCTCTTCTATTTGTTTGGATATCCGGACGCTTCTCGTGTTTGCCCTGCATGTACCCTTAAAGTCAGAATCCGATGGATTATATAACTTCTAACATGCAGACGGTTAGTTTTATGTGCAAAGAAGCCAATATCTAAAAGCCCCCCCCCCCCCCCCCCCCCCGCCGAAAAATATGTACGAATCACTGTATACATAAGTCCAATAAACACACTAATGAATGCATGCGTGTAGATTTCCGTCCAGTATCTTCAAAAAGGTAGCAGCAGTTTGAAACAACAAAATATGTTTCTGCTCACGTACATCCCGGCGATGTTTTTACACTAAGTGCCACACTGCAGATGGGTTCCTGCTTTTCTCGTAGGAAAGACACAATTTATAAATTTTTATCAAAACCAGGTCAGAATGATGAGCTCTTGCAGACTTTTACCACAGGAAAATGCGAAAAGACTAGCAACGTGAAGCGTTATTTTTGAAAAAAAAAGGTAGAGAAGACATCGTTTCCAGTCCAGCGTTCTAAGCTGAAGAGATGCAGCAGAGTCGCGGCTGCAGGTTTGCCTCAAGCCACACTAATGAACGCTTAGGTAGAGCTCACCTCTGTGGATAACGAGTGTTCCCCCACAATGCACTACAGAGAGGAACCAACCTGAAAAAGGAATGTTAATGGAAATATTGCTTAAACTTGATTAGTGGCGCCCATTAACTGAGGCCTGGAAAGAGGCTTTAATGACTTATAGTTTCTTGGGTTTCTTCACGTCAGCAGCCCTAGCTGCCTAGTAAATGGTCGTAGCAGAGAAAGAACATTCCGGCTAATCAGCGCAAAGTTGACACGAACTCATTCGGTACGTCCATGTTCGCAATCTGAAAATGTAGCCCACTCGTTATCGCTAGGCCACAGTCCCAACATTCGCTACGTTTGGCAAGGCGAACCTTCATCTAGGTACAGGCTGAGATAATATATGCTGGAGGTCAAACAAAATACACGATACATGCTGAAACCAAACCGATATGGCAGCTACTCTCTTTTTCCACCTGACTACTATACAGTACAGCAGTAACATAGCCAGTATATTAATTTATTTATTTATTGGGAGAGAGGGAAGGGGGCTGAAGCCCGATAAGCTTCCCTCTGGCTACGCCACTCAGAGAAGTCAACACGCACTCACGTAAAGCGAAGCATTTCCGAGTGTCCACACGGGAAAAAGAATGTGAAAGGTAAGGTCCGAAACCCATAACCCAGGGCATTAGAACACACCGTACCTAAAGATGCCCCGGATGCTTCATCGGATGTCTGAATCAATTTTGATTCAGGGCAGGTCCAGCTATTTGAATCAGAACTGGATCCGAAATTCAGGATAGACGTATGCTCCGTCCAGATCATTTCCAATGTCGTAGAATTGGCATACGTCTGCTAACAGTTAAGTGAACGCACGTACTAAAAAAAAAAAAGGAAAGAAAAATTTTTTTGGGAAACCGCGGAGGATTCGAGGTGTCGCAAGAGTAAAAGTTCGGCGGGACTACAGCTGTACCAATGTAAATCGCCAATGTCCCTCCCAGTAGTCATCATTATCTAAACCTGTAAACTGTAAAACACTTTTTCTTTTTCTTTTTCCCGGAAGGCTTAATAAACGATTACTCAGTCAATCAAGCGTAAAAGTTGAACAGTGTCAATGACGCTGAGACAGAGCTCTAACCGAGGCCGCCATGGGTATTTTGGGCATGCAGTTTAAGCATGCATTGTAGACGAAAACTGCGTCACCTTTCGGCGTGTACTCGGGACCAAATGTGTCGGACACGAATGCTGCGTCAGCACTCGGCGTGAGCTCGGATCCAATCAAACGTTTCGCGCGCAGAAAGCAATGCCAAGAAACCCCAAAAAATGGATGGATAGACGCTAAGAGCTGCACCTTTTATAACGGACGGTAGCTTGCCACACCTAGCCTAGGCGGCGGACCCCAGTGTTGCTTGGTGAACTTTTGAAATGTGTTTATTGGAACTGTGGTGCCAGGGGAGCGCGTCTCCAACTGGTTCATTTACCGCGTCCTAAAAAAAAAAAAGTGGTTCCTCGGTTTCCGCCTGTCATGTCGCCGGCCGCGACCCTAGCGGTGTCCCAGCAGCGATAGTGGGTGTGGCAAACGCCTGCTCTGCTGCAGGTCGCTTTTCAGCTTGGCCCTGGCTTCGCAGTCAAGGAAAGCTTCAGATGCCAAGAGTTGACTATGCGACGAGAGCGACACTGGCGGTGTTCGCTCGCACTTTTTGCTGGGGCTTCTAGCCCCAGCCGCCATGATCGCGACATCCGACAACATGACTCGCCGGCTTCTCTGACGTGATTTGGTTGCCACTTCAGCATCATTTTTTCAATGGACGGGCGGGATAGAAGACGCTAAACACACCAGTCGAGGATGTGTTCCAGACACCGTAATCGGAACAAACATTACGTCGACGACAGCTTCTCAAATAATTTAGGAAATAAATGGCAACTTGGAGTACCATTCGTGCTTTTCGAACAGTTTTTTTTTTTTTTTCGCCTCCTTTCTTCGAGATAACATGGCGATAATTACAAATTCAGCGTACGAGAGAAAAGTGAGCGTGCGTGTACGGCGCGGTTGCTTCGTGCACGAACCTCGTTTTTCTTTCCTACTCTGGCTGCCTGCTTATATTCACATGTCTATTTTGCAGAAAGTTGGTGAAAAAAAAGGCACGAGAAGCGCAAGCAGTATACGCTACGCAAGTCGGCCCAAATACAACTTCGGAACGATTAGGAAGAGAGCTCTGATGGTACGGCATAGCATCTGTAGCATTCATTCACTTTTAATTCATCTTGTACCAATTATGAACCGTAGCTGGATTAAATACGTATACAATGCACGAATTCTCGTAGATAAGTCATCTTGATAAACAAAAGGTAATATCTGTTTGCGGCGAGCTTTCCTGTGGGTTCGGTAAATTTGTGTCGTTTCTTACACGAGTGAACATTTTTTAAGGTCTTGCCACAACAAGGTGGTCACGTAAGGAGCTGTGAGGTTACGCTATGCCCTTGTTTATTTTTTACTTTGCAATTCTTTCGAGGAGTTTAAACTTTGTAATCAAAGAATTTTGCATTTTAGTTGAGCTGAAACACCAGATACGTGGTGTCTAAAGTGAATAGATGGGTCATTTCATGCCAAAGGAGATACGACAATTCTTTTCATGTCTGGGATATGTACGGAAAAGTTTAAGTTGGATAAAGAAGCCTCTACTTTAAACAAATAATTTTTTATGAAAAAAAATAGTTTTTATTTTTGCTTATATCATGCTCTAAATTTCTGGAATTTGCATGAAACCTATGTATTTAAGAAAACGTTGTACAAAAACGGTTGCGTACCACACAAATTTAGGTAGGCGCATTATTACCTAATAGTATACCCTACCTTACATTAAAATACAAATATTTAAAGACGCCATTTTGAGTCAAAAATAGGAGCTCCAAACAGAAGCGACTTCATGAGATATCTTCATATTTTTTTTCAGTGAACTTGGATTTGGTGGTTAGCAACGATACTCTTTCTTTTGTTCTCTTAAACTGACCATGAAACAATTTTAAAATCGAATTTCATTCACCACACGTTTTAAAAGGTGTGAATAGAAAACCAAAACACAAAAAGAGAGGAAACAAGTTTTTTTTCGCCATAGAACTTTTAAAAGAAAAGCGAACTCTTTTATATCTTCTTTCCTTAGAAATCTTTTAGCCTTTTCACTGCGATGCATCCACGGTGCCAAAGCACGTCAGCCATATCCACGTCGCCTGTAAACCGTTTTACTGAAAGAGGGCGAAAAAGAATGGGGGAAAGGGCTAAAGGCTCTTTCCCCCTTGCTGGTTCGTTAGAAAGAGTGAAAGTTCCGGATAAGAGGCTTTGCCGGTGTTGGGTGTATGCATTGTCCGAACTTCGTTCGCGCTTTCTTCTCTGTTTTAAACTCCCAAACTTAATTCGAGCCACGGGCTTCGGTGGCGACAGTCCCCCAATCATCGGGACACCATTGCTCGGTAATAGGGTGCACGGATAACGACAGAAAGCGTCGAGTACTGACCGAGGAGCTATGTACATAGCTGCGCAGAATCCGGCAAGTGCGGCTGCAATGTCTCTAAGCTCCATCGCTTTCCACATGACCGCGATCTACGGCGGCAGTGGGTTGCGTCCTTAAACCGAAAAGACTTTCCCCCAACGCTATCCTCTCGACTGTGTTCGGAACATTTTGTGAATGGAGCGCGCACCGAACGCTGTACCGCCGATGAACATGGGGTACGCTCGCACGGTGCGTGCAAGCTTTCTCGTGATAATTTTTGTTTCAGCTTTAACTTTTTGTAACTGAATTTATATTAATATTCATATTTTGAAGTGGTGACACAGACTCGATTTTATTATCTACAACACTTAGTTGAAGGATCACTTCCGCCGCCGCCAGGTGTGGCTGGAGATTGTCGAAAAGTTAATTCTATCGATTTTCCTGAATCGCGATCTCCTGCGCGATAACCGAAACCTTAAACCCATGTTGACGGTCAGTACGCGACTAGATTCTTTTTATTTTCAAAATTAGTACTAAATGCAGCTGGAAAAAAACCTTCAATTTCTCTTGCTAAAAGTTGAAACATGCTCATGCATCATTTCGAATCGTTGAATCACTGATCGACCCGCTCCGGCAATAGGCCCATCTCCACTTTGCTGTTTTCAGTTCAAGACAAAAGACAAACTCGTCGTCACGGAAACCTCAAATAAAACTTTTATAAAGACCTTCAAGTCGGAGTGAGCTGCCTTCGATCGTTCCACAATAAAATGGTAGACCGTTTTATTGTGGGTAGCGCCATTTTGCATGCTGTAGCGCAATCTAGCGAGCGTCGGGTTCCGCGGCCATGCTGAGTGGTTAGAAACGTTGGTGAAAGTGCTCTTCTGGGCGCTGCTCCCGCGTTAGGTGTACCAGTTGGGTGCTCGAAAGTGTTGGATATCTTACTTAGCCCGCGTCTTGTGTTCTTGTGTGCTGCGAACAGAGGTCGGCACTTTCGGTTCCCCACACTCACCCTCACCCTCGTGCCACACTCACTTAAGACCCTCACTCACGCACCCTCAACCTCACAGCTACACTCACCCTCAGCCCCTCACTCACCCTCACCTTCACAGTCACCTTCAGCCCTTCACTCACCCTCACTAAATATCACGACCATCGCGCCCCTCACGCAATCACGGTCCTCACAGCCCTCACACCCCTAATGGTCCTCACGGTCCTCACTCACTCTCACACTCATGAATTTTCGGAGTTCATTAACTCAATCACCCTCACCTCGCCTGTGAAGATGAGGGTGAGTAAGGGTGAGTGAGGGCTTTCATGAGTGAGGTTGGCCTCGATATGGCCGCGAGAGGTCACGCACGCACGCACGCACGCACGCACGCACGCATGCACGCACGCACGCACGCACGCACGAACGCACGCACGCACACAGACAAGCACTGCACGGGCGGGCCCGGGCCGGCCTGAGCCGGACCTTCGGGCCGGCCCGTGTAGCACGCATTTTCTCGGGCCCGGGCCGGGCTCGGGCTTGAACAAAAAATATTTCGGGCCGAGGCCGGGCAGTCGGGTGTGCCGCAAATTCTAAATTTTTGACAACAAAAAGTGTGCTCATTGATATTTTAGATTCAATAAAAACAAACAAGCGAAATGCAAAATCACTATGGCGCCGTTAAAAAATAAAAAGACGTCTTGCAGTTGGAAAGCCTTCGCGTGGATAAAAGGAAACACATGGGTTCCACCCGCATAGCGGGAAAGTGCGGTAAAAAGAAAGATGGCACTCCAGTCGCAGGGCACAACATGAGTGCCTTTTCCCTCTGTTTTTCAAACTAAACAATAAATAAATAAATAAAACGTGAGTTTGGTTTTGCATTTTGCGCAGAAAGCCTTACTATGCCACAGAAGATAAGCTAACTATAGATACTTTTATTCATATACAGCCTTTTGAAGATACACTAGCCTAATTGTGATTGTTTCTTCACAAAAACATGTAGAGAGGAAAGTTCTCTGTGCAACGAATTGAACAAGAAACGTCCAATATCCCTTCAAGCAATGCATAAATAAAATGTTGGCCACTTTTTTTTTTCTCTCAAAATCACTTATGAACTACATATTTCGCCCATATTCTCGAAAATACATCGTCTAAGTCGGAATATTTATCACGTAAAAAAAAAAAATTCGGGTTAAGCTTAAAAGTAATTTAAATAAAATATGCTCGCTTTATGGTTAAAGCCTGCAAACTTCTTCGGGCTCATGTACATAATCTGTCGAACTCGGGCCGAGCTCAGGCGTATAAAAAAAAAAAAAAAAAAAAAAACATTTGTCAGGCTCAGGCCGGGCTCAAGCTTCTGTCTAAAAACTCTGCCGGGCCCGGACAGTGTCCCTTCCGGGCCGGGCCGGGTTGGGCCGGGCCTAGAAGTTAAATATTCTGTCGAGCTCGGGTCGAGCTCGGGCCGGGCTCGGGCCGGGCTCGGGCCGGGCCTCTACCGGGCCGCATCGGGCCGGATCGGGCCGGGCCTAGAAACTCTGTCCCGTGCAGTGCTCTAACAGACATACACATGCACAAAAAAAAAATCTGATTCATGAATGTAAATTTGTTCAGCGATCATTGCTCGCGATTTTCAAAGCACTTTACACCGTAAAATATTTTTAACTGCATTGTAAAATAAAAAAAAGAAGAAATCACGCTTGTCAAGCAGTTAAGTTAGCTATATACTATCCGTTCTAAGTACCGCTTTCTTATCTGTTTTTTAACTTCATTCAGTGGGGTAATACAGTGCATTCCACTTATAACAATAATCAGAAAACCCGAAAATTCAATCATTATCCGATTATCATTGTAGCTGGACTAGAGACCCATCGTTTTTAGTCCATAAACTCTGTAAACGGATCGTTATAAGCGGTATATCGTTGTGGTATCGTGATAAGTGGATTGCATTGTACAGTTTCTTCCATCGTAAACCGGAGACACGGAAAAATAAAAAAACGGACAAAACAACAACAAGTCTCAAACACAGCTTCTAGTTTATTTGAACACCTCCGCTCTTATATATACACAACAACCCTCCTCTCCAAAGGTCGACACACCTCCTCTCCACTCCATCAACGACATCTCAAACTGAACCAATGACACATGCTACCTGTGAAAAGACGGTGAGAGTGCAGGCGAGCTGGTGGTAGCTAATCATGTCGTATTACACCTGAGACTGCGGTGGAAGAAATCGGAAGAACTTTCAGTAGAAGGAACAGACACAGAGAACGTCTCAAAACGTTCTCTGTGTCTGTTCCTTCTACTGAAAGTTCTTCCGATTTCCTCCACCGCAGTCCCAGGTGTAATACGACATGATTACATGCTACCTCCCTTCCTTTCATACCAACCAAAAACTGACCCCTTTCCATTCCAAGAAACAGGCACTCAAACCCTGCTAACAATGAAAACACCCCCCCCCCCCCCCCCCACAAAAAAAAAAAAAGAAAGATAAGTTTTACGGAACCGACCAGCCACAACTGATAACAGGCCTATCGAACAGACACGGTGTTAACATTCAACCACCCCTCAAAAAAAAAAAAAATTAAAGACATAGAAAGCGTTTCAGTTCACTTCCGAAACCCAAGGACGGTGTGCTGACACAATTGCCACGCTCCAAAATACATAAAGTCTCCCTCACAACTCTCCTACCATTTTCTTTCTCTTTATGCAATACCTGGGTATCCCCCCACTCAGGCTGACAGTGATTGCAGTCTACAACATGTTTAGCTATTTCTGAATTCTGCGCATTGTCTTTTACCGCCCTTTTATGTTCCAGCAACCTATCATTCAAACAGCGACCAGTTTGGCCTACATAAGACAATCCACACCGCAACGGAATGTCGTATACAACTCCTACTTGACAAGTTAAATCAGGGTTTTGGTGTTTCTTTAGGCAACCCTGACGACCACCCGAAAAGGGGGTTAAGCTTTCCAATTTATGTTGTGCCTTGAAAACTAAATTTACTCCGAACCTCTTGGCCACTGACTTCAAATTGTGAGATATTCCATGATAGTAAGGCACACAGACCACATTTTTCACAACCGGTTTTTCTACCGGAGCCGAACTGAACTTTCTTAACACCTTGAGCATAACGCTAGAAATCACATCCTGGTGATGGCCCGCTTCCACAAGACGCAACTTTTGCAACCCTATTGCCTCTCCAACGTGATGTACACATGACTTCTTACACGCGTTATCTACCACAGACGCGATTACACCCCTCTTGACTAACTTCGAGTGGCAGCTGTCAGCAGCCAACAAGGGTTTTGCCGATTCCTTACCAAACCTCCAACACAAGCCCTTTTGTGTGTGTAGTAGGAGGTCTAGATACTGAATCTTGCCCTGAAGAGTGCTTCCTTCCGTGAACGTCAAATCGTGGCACTTTTCTATTATACACTTCTTAACCGTCCCTGCTAACCCTTCCTCAAAAGAACAAATCAAAATGTCGTCTACATAGCGACGAACTACAACAGCTCCACTCGGCAAAGACCGCACAAACGCGTCGACATAAACATCCATTTCATTTTAAAAAATCTCTGATAACACTGGCGCAATTGAAGACCCGATGCACACTCCCTCTTTTTGGATAAAAAGAGCACCTTCAAAGTCTATAACAGTGGACCCCAAATAAAACTCCAGAATGCTCATAAAGCTATCTACATCAATTTCAGAGCATTCTGGAGTTTTATTTGGGGTCCACTGTTATAGACTTTGAAGGTGCTCTTTTTATCCAAAAAGAGGGAGTGTGCATCGGGTCTTCAATTGCGCCAGTGTTATCAGAGATTTTTTTAAATGAAATGGATGTTTATGTCGACGCGTTTGTGCGGTCTTTGCCGAGTGGAGCTGTTGTAGTTCGTCGCTATGTAGACGACATTTTGATTTGTTCTTTTGAGGAAGGGTTAGCAGGGACGGTTAAGAAGTGTATAATAGAAAAGTGCCACGATTTGACGTTCACGGAAGGAAGCACTCTTCAGGGCAAGATTCAGTATCTAGACCTCCTACTACACACACAAAAGGGCTTGTGTTGGAGGTTTGGTAAGGAATCGGCAAAACCCTTGTTGGCTGCTGACAGCTGCCACTCGAAGTTAGTCAAGAGGGGTGTAATCGCCTCTGTGGTAGATAACGCGTGTAAGAAGTCATGTGTACATCACGTTGGAGAGGCAATAGGGTTGCAAAAGTTGCGTCTTGTGGAAGCGGGCCATCACCAGGATGTGATTTCTAGCGTTATGCTCAAGGTGTTAAGAAAGTTCAGTTCGGCTCCGGTAGAAAAACCGGTTGTGAAAAATGTGGTCTGTGTGCCTTACTATCATGGAATATCTCACAATTTGAAGTCAGTGGCCAAGAGGTTCGGAGTAAATTTAGTTTTCAAGGCACAACATAAATTGGAAAGCTTAACCCCCTTTTCGGGTGGTCGTCAGGGTTGCCTAAAGAAACACCAAAACCCTGATTTAACTTGTCAAGTAGGAGTTGTATACGACATTCCGTTGCGGTGTGGATTGTCTTATGTAGGCCAAACTGGTCGCTGTTTGAATGATAGGTTGCTGGAACATAAAAGGGCGGTAAAAGACAATGCGCAGAATTCAGAAATAGCTAAACATGTTGTAGACTGCAATCACTGTCAGCCTGAGTGGGGGGATACCCAGGTATTGCATAAAGAGAAAGAAAATGGTAGGAGAGTTGTGAGGGAGACTTTATGTATTTTGGAGCGTGGCAATTGTGTCAGCACACCGTCCTTGGGTTTCGGAAGTGAACTGAAACGCTTTCTATGTCTTTAATTTTTTTTTTTTTGAGGGGTGGTTGAATGTTAACACCGTGTCTGTTCGATAGGCCTGTTATCAGTTGTGGCTGGTCGGTTCCGTAAAACTTATCTTTCTTTTTTTTTTTTGTGGGGGGGGGGGGGGGTGTTTTCATTGTTAGCAGGGTTTGAGTGCCTGTTTCTTGGATTGGAAAGGGGTCAGTTTTTGGTTGGTATGAAAGGAAGGGAGGTAGCATGTAATCATGTCGTATTACACCTGAGACTGCGGTGGAGGAAATCGGAAGAACTTTCAGTAGAAGGAACAGACACAGAGAACGTTTTGAGACGTTCTCTGTGTCTGTTCCTTCTACTGAAAGTTCTTCCGATTTCTTCCACCGCAGTCTCAGGTGTAATACGACATGATTAGCTACCACCAGCTCGCCTGCACTCTCACCGTCTTTTCACAGGTAGCATGTGTCATTGGTTCAGTTTGAGATGTCGTTGATGGAGTGGAGAGGAGGTGTGTCGACCTTTGGAGAGGAGGGTTGTTGTGTATATATAAGAGCGGAGGTGTTCAAATAAACTAGAAGCTGTGTTTGAGACTTGTTGTTGTTTTGTCCGTTTTTTTATTTTTCCGTGTCTCCGGTTTACGATGGAAGTTCTTCACCAGCTCGCCTGTGCTTTTACCCTTTCTTATTGTACAGTCTTTAATCTTTTTTAGAAGTTCGTTAAGATAGTTCGCTAAATAAAACTTTCACAACCTTTCTCCGTAACTCGTATGTATTCCAGGGAGAATACATCGTTGCGTGTGCCCTAGAGGGTTTGTTTGCGAAATTTGTTTAAAACCACCTCTTGAATAATAGTGCTTAGATATAGTGACACACTGGAAAAGTTTTTCGAGGGTCATAATATTCATGGCGATGTGTTTTTTTCTGTGGTTCTGGCTTGTGATCCATAAGCGATATTATTAAGTATTTTCGAAATCATCTTGTTAGTAGCTTGTACTCTGCCCGCTGAACATGATCTATCTACTATTAGTCCGCATTGGAGAACAGATTCCCCCAATGCCTCGTAAACTTGTCGCAATTTAATGTTAGCCACACTTTAAAGTCGATATATATACGCTGAAACTACCCTTGATTTTTTCCTAACCGGTTTAATGTGTTGTTCCCAAGTCAGGTGTTCATAAAAAAAATATATATACCTAAATACGTACTTAGCTTTAACTTCGATCTTTATTGCACTCAGGTTGGTTTTCCCGCGATTACTGTTTAAGAACAGGGGTTCATCCAAGACGATTCTTTTATGTGAATTTCTAAAGCATATTATTTGAGCTTATTTTTTTTCCACTAACAAGAAATATTTTGGAAGCAGTTTTCTAATGCGTGCATATCTTTTTGGAGTAGACACGGCTTTTTTTTATAATCTTCATGTGGTATTATTAGCGGAGTATCACCTGCGTCTTGAGAAATCTGAGAGTTCAGTTTTTGTTTACCCAAATCATTGATATAAATATTAAACAGGAGCGGAGCCGGTAATGATCCCTGTGGTATCCCTTGGTCCATCTGTATTAGATTACTAATTGTTTTATTTACCTTTACCGTTTCTGACCTCCCGGGGAGATAGTTAACAAAGTATTTATAAAAACGTAACAAAAAAAAAAAACTAAAAAACTTCGCTTCTATTTATCTTAAAAGATTTGAATTGTCGACTTACAAATGATACTTACAAACATCGAAAACAAACTGCTAACATTAGGCATATTTATCGAATTTTCGAAGGCATTCGATCGCCTTAATCATAAAACTTTACTGCAGAAACTGGACCTTTGTGGCATCAGGGGTGTTGCCCTGAACCTAATCGAAATCTATTTGCAAGACCGTTATCAGTACGTTGAAATTGACGGGGAGCGTTCAAACATGCGCCAAATAAAGGCAAGTGTACCGCAAGGGAGTATTCTCGGGCCCCTTCTCTTCAATATTTTTATAACTGACATAGTGAACTTAGATAATAGCGTCAACTACATAATATACGCAGATGATACAAGTTTGTTTTTCTCTGGAACTAGCATTGACGTCATTATAAGAAAAGCAAATCAATTCTTGCAGAGTCTGAACGTTTGGACCACCGCAAATTCATTAACAATAAATGTTGCAAAAACTAAGGCAATTATTTTCCGCGCAAAAAATACAAGCTGCACCAGCAGCCTGCCGGGAGGGCTCTCTTTTGCCTCACGAGATGTGGAAATTGTAAAAAATGCTAAGGTGCTTGGCGTAACTTTTAATGAACATATGCTGTGGGATGAGACGGTGCAGGACACAACCATAAAGCTCTCGAAGGTTGTAGGCGTTTTATATAAATACCGTAATATCTTACCCCCCTCGATAATGCTGCTTATATATCACGCCCTGTTCTGCTCATATTTCGATTATTGTTTCCTGGTTTGGGGTACCACTACGAAAACGAACGTTCAGAGACTTTTTATAATGCAAAAGAGGGCAATACGAATAATATGTAATGTAGCGTATGATCACTCCACAAAATCTTTGTTTAAAAAGCTTGACACGTTAAAAATCACCAATTACTATAGTTACAAGCTTTTGATGTCATATAAAAGATCATTAAACAACCCTATTAGCGTTTTTAATTCAGTCTCAGGTTTGGAGTCACGAGACGCAACATACAGCACTCGTCATTCTCGAAACTGGGCCGCACCGCGTTCCAGAACTACTTATGGTGACCAGAGACTGGCTTTTACTCTCCCAAGAATTTTAAACAACCTTGAAGCGAAGGGAATTTCCGTGGCCAACACAAGCAAAAAGGAAATTCGTGACCTATTTGAGTGATCTATTGAATAGGTGTTGTCATGTTCTGAAGGTGCAGAGGCAGTTGCGTATATATTTTTAAAAGTCAATGTGCATTGTAGTGCATGTGCTCATTTCTAAACTCTTGGAGCAAGCGTGTGCTACTCTGAATTATGTTTACCTTGTTTAACCCTTCGCACTGTATATAATTGACACCACTATCCTGTGTAAGCGCTCGATTATCTGTTTTTGTATAAGTTACATTGTTCTTTCACTCATATGTTGTGTTTCTTCTGCGGATGTAAAGGGGAGGCGGGGGCTTCGTCAAGTAGCGACATGCTGCTTTTTTCCCTGCTTTCCCCTCTCAGATGGAGAGGAAATAAATTGATTGATTGATTGATTGATTGATTGATTGATTGAATGCCTTGGATAAATCTAAACAAAAATTACTAACGCAATTTTATTATCTTTTAATGCTTTGTTAAGGGCATCAATAAAATCTTCGAGCAATAGAGTAGCACTTTTATATTTTGGAATACGCTGTATATATATTGTGATTTGCTTATTAGAAAATATTTTTCACAAAAAAAAACAAAACAGTTTACGGTTTTCACTACAGATTTTTTCCATAACATAGGAGCTACCACCGGCAGAATCGCATTTGGTTTAGAACTGCCCAGATCTTTTTTCCTTCCACTTTTGAACAGGGCGAACTATGGAACTTTTTAACCTTAAGGCCACGGTCCCACTGAATGTGGCGGTTTAGGTATTTTTTGGCAGGTCATTACTCATCTCCTTTTAAAGACAGTTTTCTGGGATTGATGTCATTCGAAAAACAATGCAATCCTCTTTCATTTTATATTATGTATCTGTTGGTTTTCACTGTACATGCGCATTTGTAGCATTGCGAATATGATGGCGTGGACCCTCACTTGCTCCGCTAGTTCATGTTTTATGAACGATCCATTAAAGGTAGCACGGTTCCAATATAGCAGTTATGTTAAGATGATGTCGGAGCAGAATGTAACGATACACGTTTTTGATATTTGCACTACTTTGTTTTTTTCATCCCTCCAAATATTGCCCTAAAATTGACATTTTACAGCACAAATATGTTTTTAATGACAAGCGCGAGGGTAATAAAATTAGCTACAGATGTAGTGCTTATAATTGGTAATATGCAGAAAAAAATTAATGTTGTGTAAAATTTTTTTGTTTAGATATTTTATATCAAGCGTAGCACTTTTTTGTGCTTTGAGTCATGGTACTTCAAATGCCGCTGAGCAAATAATTAAACTATGATAAAATCTTTTATAACATTTAGAGCTACAATGGTTACCCAAGAGGTGGACGATGTCTTTTTTTTTTTCATTTTCAAAGTCATAACGCTCCAGGAGCACTTCAAACTTACCTGTTTTTGACGCATATCTTGTTTGGACATCGAACAGATTTATTGGCATCTAATAACATTTATTGGTTGGAATAGATATACATTGCGATGTATTACATTTTCACAATGATCTTGCTTTGGTTTCTTAATAAGTGTAGAGCTTAGCTAATTTTAAAAACATTAAAACACTGTTTGGGTGTTTTGTTGCGCTACCTGGCGGATGGCAGACAAACTGCTGATTTCTAATGTTCAAAAAATTTCCGAGGGCGGCGTTGGCGTCTGCATCATCATCAATCTCCGTGTCTTTTTACCTTCACATTTAAAAAAATATATTGAAAGATTTACTATCGATAAATGAATGGTTTAAGTACTGGGTCAGGTTAATAAATCTAAGAAAAATAATTACACAAGCGTAGTGTGATATAATGTGTTCATTATTCGATATGGTTGAAATCAATAAACAATAAAGACGAAGAGGAAAAGAATACACCCAAATTCACTTTATGCCTAGAATCAATGAATGAGCTTTAAAGTATCGGCACTCCGTTCCCCAAAATTGTTTTGGGAGCCGCCATTTTGGGTCTTGTTCAGAGCAAGCGCAACTGCCAATCGTCATGATCCAAAAGTACGACTTCCTCAGCATTAGATGCTGTGCTAGGAAGCTGATGGACTATTGCAATGCTCTGTCGTGGGTTCTTTAAACATTTGTGGGAGACGGGAAAGCGTTTCCTGTGATTTTAGATAAAGCTTCAGATAACTGGCAACCATGATTTTAAGCCACAATATGGCCAAGTGTCGTTATTCTGAACCGTAGCTAATTTACTGGCACAAGCGGGAACAACGAAAAAGAGGCAGGTGTCAAAAGGTAGCGGCTTGTGGAATCCACGGGGCTTACTTCATGGCCCCTACAGGTTATACAAGCCTCTTGAACAAGAGCATGAATAGAGTCATTAAATAAGCTACGCTTCAGAGTAGCGACACTTGGCCATATTGTGGCTTAAAATCATGGTTGCCAGTTATTTGAAGCTTTATCTGAAATCACAAGAAACGCTTTTCCGTCCTCCAATTTAAACAGTTTGCGACAAAGCAAAGCAACATTACATGAGCTTCCTAACACCGAATCTAATGCTGAGGATGCCGCACTTTTGAATCATGACGATCGGCAGTTCCGCCTGGTCTGCACAAGCACCAAAATGGCGGCGTTCACAACACTGTCGGGGAAGAGAGTTCCAATACTCTAAGCGCAGCTCATTTATTGGCTCTAGTTCCCGCGAAACTCCTTTTCCCAGACTGAAACTAAAAGTAAATATGAATAATACACCATTATTATAGCTTATTTAGTTATAATCAACTCCACATAATGAGAGGAGGAAGCGGCCGGGTAGGAGAAACGCGGGTTTTATGTGCGACCGTTCTAACCGTCTCAAAAGAGAGAACGCGCGAGCTTGCGCTGGTTAAAAAAAAAAAAAGGCATCCAAAGAAAAGAGGCGGCACGCTGTGTTCTTTGTTATTATGCGTCTAATTGCAAATTGTTGTGTGCATGTTTATATACAGCCGTAAGTTAGTCTGCCTTAGTGGGCGTCTGGTGTCTCAGCTGTAGATGAGCAATTTAGCCAGTGCGGTACAACCGCAAACCTGGGATCCTTAACGTGCACCACACAGTAGTGATACACGACCGCACGCGATGCTCTTCCAGAACGAAACGGGCAGGGGCGAGATGGGTTCTGCAGAGCGAGCTTTCGCTCCACGTGCTCCAAGTTGGTGTGCGCTAGACCATGCACTCGGCCACCGCCCCCCCCCCCCCCCCCCTTGTGCGCCTAATTTATATAAAGGTATAAGTATTTGAAGATCGACGATGGACGTCGATCGTCTCGAGGTAATGTAACGTAATAACATTATATAAATAATAAACTTGTTGAAGCACTGAACGACTCAATTTTTCAATTCTTGGATTGTAATATGACGGTAGCCTATTGTACTTACTGTTGATGAAGAGCAATATGAGGTGACGAGGTAATGATTAAATGATGAGGCTCTATAAGGACGACGACATTAGTGGGTGTCGAACCACAAGGTACAGTGCCAGACTTGTTTCAAGTATCGTGTACCCAAAGACTTTCCTCACTCGCAACAGAATACGGTAGAATCAATGAGGATGCTGCTTTACAACTGAACGTGGAACAGGAAAACTGCACTGTGCAGAAGTGCGGCTTATTTGTTAATATGAGGGACGGATTTCTAGCAGCATTCCCTGATTGACTACTTGGAACAAATGGCCTCGTTGACGTAAAGTGTCCCCGTTCCAAAAGATTCTTGAAGCGTAGTTAAACCACAAAGGAGCATGAGGCGAAAAATAAGAAAAAGGAGCTTGGGTGTGAAAGGTCCAAATCACCACCATAGCTTCTACTATCAAATACAAGGGCAGTTACACAATACAAAAAGAGAGTTTTGTGATTTAGTTATATTTACACTCAAGGGCATTGATATCCAACGTATTCAAAGGGATGACACCTTTTGGTCAACCAACATAGAGCCTTTTCTACGTAAGTTTTACATCCGCTGAAATTCCTCACGTAGACAAGTTGTCCGACCCAATAAACTGCCATTACTCCCGATCTGGGAATCTCTCGATCTTCGTTCGTAGGCCATAGTATCATGAGATTGAGTGGTGTGGCTCTTCGTCCGCCGAATATTGCTTCGGCGGGTGTTTTTAGCTAGTAAAATGAGACCGTCGCGTGCTGCTGGAACAAGAACCTGGGGATTCTTCACTGAACTGCTCCTTCCGTAAGCTTCAAAAGGGCTTTTTTTCCGTTTCGCACACCATCTGTTCCGCTTGCCCGTTAGCTGCAGGATGCTATGGTGCACTAATTTGATGCCTGATGCCGGTTTTTTTTTTTTTTTTTCAAAAACTTGTTTATTTTATTTGAAGCAAGATTTGGCGCGTTATCAGAGGAAAGTATTTTCGGTACGGCAAAAGTAGGTAAAAGAGACCGTAGAACGTCAATGACGTGTTTGGACGTCGTGGCAGGCATCGTGTAAACTTCCAGCCACTTAGAGTACGGATCGCCCATGACTCCGCAGATATGGATACGTTTCGCCACCCACCGACTGAATAGTGGATCGTTTTCAGTTACTGTTCATGATGGCGTTAGACTCAAGGAAGGCTTCGAGTCTTTCCACAAAGTTAGCCCAGGTGCCAGGACTTGTGTCGAAAGCGGTAAGTGTTCGAAACGTCGACAACGTCGGTAGCCACGTGTTGTGCTTGACACTGGTGACTGGACACTTACCACTCGCCGAGAAGAAACTTGCTTGTTCGTCTGCCATAAGTCGTCCGATATCAGGTCATCACCGCAACACCATCTCCCGACAAAACTGGGCTTCATTGTCCGCATGTCCATAGTCAACTTATAAATTCCCGAACGCTCATAACATGCCGTCGCTAAACGCCGTTCATTCATAGCGTCTTCATTGCGAATAAACGTCTTCCTATTTCTTCTGATGGTTTTCATCATATTCCTCCTAAGCTGTACTTACAACGTGTCGGTACTTCCGAAAATATTGCAACGGCGTTTGTTTTCTGGGAACTATAATGTAACAAGCTTTACAACATCTTCCGGACCCCGTGAAATGCACTATTTCGTGACGTTATTTTAGTCGTCATTAAAATGGTGGGGTAAGTGCCGTAAATCGCGAAGCAGTTTACTTGACGTCCGCTTCCACTGGTGTCTCGGAAGATTGAGTCTACTGAGCGTGCATTCCTGCAGAGGAAATTTTCATTGATAGAATATTGACACGTCAATCAACATTTGACTCCTTCTTGATAAGATTTATTGCGAAAGCCCGTTACAACCGCCGAACCGCATGTCCCTATATCAGAGAACAATTTCTACCCTGCCTGACATTCTCGCATACATCCGTTTGCTGGGCCACGCTACTTGAGCTAGCTGAGCACAGCTGGCAGCGGCGCGAGCAAGGCCACGAGGGGAACGTGATGGTGCTCGAGCCATCCCACTGTGAACCAATGTTTCGGCCACCCCACTAAAGCCCCTCGATGTGTTTGCTCTTGTCTTGCAAGTAGCGTCAAATGCGCGAGTGCACGAGGCCCATGTCTCGAGCGGCCCTTGGAAGCAAATGGCGGCGCAGCACTGAAATGAGCGGGCCTTGGAAGCGAATGGCGGCGGAGCACCTGCTCGTGGCACGTGTCTCGAGCGCTTTCACAACAATAGTTGGCGATACTTGTAAAAAACGCTTTTATCAAGGGGCTTTACACCCCACGGGTGCGTGTCGCCATCTATTGGTTGAACTAACGCCTTGTTCAAGATGGCTACCGTGGGACCGCAGCCTTAATGAAATGTTTCCTGTCAAATATCCCATTTAGGATAACAAGCAAGAAGAACATATTTTATTCTTGGAAACTTTATGGTAAGGTTTCTTTGATTTCATCCGTACCAACCGTTTTTCTTTTTTACTGACATTAAGCCCATTATTTCTTGCAGATTTAATTCTGTCGTGATTAGAAGATAAGCCCAGCTTCTATTTTGCAACATTTTTCACGGTTGTTTTGGATCTTGGGACGTCATTTTGTTTTCTAAGGCCTTCAACTACCTTTACAAAACCTATATTAAACGTTTCGCAAAGTGAGGCGACATCTGCTGCTTCTCCGAAGTTTTTGTTTTTTTAATTGTATCATCATTGTTCGTTTTTTTTTTTTTAATTTACTTTACCTGTTAGCTGATTTACCAAGTCCCGGGTTTGCTTTGAATTTGTAGTATTTTCATAAATATTTTAGCGTGGTATGTTCGCTTTGCTAGACTGATCTTTGCATTGACTTCGTTCCTTATTAAGCGAAATTCATCTCTCAGAAAAGTATTGCTAGGATTTTTCTCACATCTGGTCTACAACCTTTCTTTAACGTAGCATAATTCGATTACCTTTTTACTAATCGACAGAATCTCAGGTCGCCTTTGCTTTAGTTTTATGGTTATTTTTTATTCCTTGTATATGTTCCTGAACACATAGACTAGAATCTCGTATGCTTGTATGTGGTCTAGACTTAATGAAGAATTCCAGTAATATTGTACAATTAGTTTACTGACGTTTTTTGAATCTATTAATATACTTTCTTCGTTTTGACTTTGTTCTTCAACTTCCATATTTACTTCAAATATCATTAGAGCTGTGAAAAAAAAAAAAAGATCAGTCAGTGTTTTCCTATCTACTCCAGCAAACGTGGATAAACCGTTCATCCTAACCGATGTATGGTGAATACAGGATTTAGTTGTTCTGTTTTCCAAGTAATCTTCCCCAGTAACGTTGACGACCAGATTATCAAGCCCGTAACTATAGTTAATAAGTAAGATAGTCGTTTACTCCATGTTTTGAAATATTCAGAACGTCTATATTGATATCTCCAGCAAACCCTAAACATTTACTCGTATATAGCTCGTTTAATCGCTAAGAAAACTTGTCACAAAATAAGTTCGCGCTCTAGACTGCGCAAACAGTAAACATATTTCAATTTTGTTCCCTTCTATTAACATCATCTCGGCCTAATCAAACGATATTTCCAACCTGCCAGACAGACAGTTATCATTAATCAGTGCAAAAATAGCTCCCCCCTCTTCCTTCCTTCCTTCCCTGCATATATGATAAGAGTGGGGTCTGTTCAGGTTGAAGGTACTACGTTCTAAAAGTCTCATCGTCTACGTTTACTACAGTAAGCAATATCACGTCCAGTTTAGATAACCTACCAGACATAGATTTTGAGCTCGTGCCGTTTTTCTTCAAACTTCGAATGTTGACGTGTAGCAGATTTAATATTTGTTTTCCGTTGCATTCTAAAAGTACCGACGCTGCACCTACGTCCCCAGACATCCCTGAAAAGTTTAATATCTGCTATTCATTTAAGTTATCTTGTTTAATTGCCTTTCGTAGTCAACCCTTATCGCAGCTGTTTTTTATATTCTGTATAGCGAAAACTGTTCCGTTTGGCACCCAGACGAACTTGTATTGTTTATCCTTTGCTCGGTTTTTCGTGCTCCATCCAGAACAATGTTCTCGGTAACCTCGTCAACTTTTCATTAATGCATATGCCCTCACTTCTTAGTTAATCATGTCGTATTACACCTGAGACTGCGGTGGAAGAAATCGGAAGAACTTTCAGTAGAAGGAACAGACACAGAGACGTTCTCTGTGTCATTTCCTTCTACTGAAAGTTCTTCCGATTTCTTCCACCGCAGTCTCAGGTGTAATACGACATGATTAGCTACCACCAGCTCGCCTGCACACTCACCGTCTTTTCACTTCTTAGTGTCATTATATTCACATGTCTCTAGCGTTTCTGTCCGGGAACCTAACAAGAATCGGAGCCGCTTTTCCTTCTTTAGAGGTCAATCTGTGTGCTGCATCTATGCTCTGATCAGTCGAGACAGAAGGTCAAGTTTGGCTACTATATTTTTTACTTTTTTTTTATCGTTCACGTTTTTTTTTTTTCTTCATTTTTTTTTCTTCATTTGTTTTACGTCCTGAATCTCGACGTTGTTTTGTCTAGAGCGAGGGTCTCCAAACTTCTTGGCAAAGGGGCCGGACCGAGAACATGTCGCGGTCTCGAGGGCCGGGAAGTAAATAAATATTCCTATAGAAAAGCATATAAATAAAAATGTAAAAGTTAGTAGAAAAAAGAATCTAAAGCAAATGAATACGTGTGCTTTCTTTCTAAAATATTTAGCTCATTATGATATTACGCTATAATTGGGACCCAGAAAACTCACCGGGCAGAAATCAGTGCATAAAAACTTTTGATATCTTCACGCAAGGCAAAACACTAATAAGAATGTTAGAACTGATCTGACAATATGCAATTGATGCAGCACAGGACACTAAGCACAATACACATGGAAACTCGAAGGAATTTTAACGTACGTAGTTCCGCAGTTGTAAAACAGGGGGCTAAGAAGGGTACTACTGGTGATGCCATGTTTATTGAATAACATGACGAGAGACACGCTTTACGATAGACAAGTCTTCTCCCGTTTTTACCGCCTGTTTTCGTTTACCCTGCGCGTTGCGGCGTCGGCCGGCTTCATTGGAAGGACCGCGGGCAGCCACGGGCTGGTCGGAAGCCCTTCGCGGACCGGGGTTTCGAAATCCCTGGTCTAAAGTATTGTTCGGCATTACCTACTGCCATTTTGAGACTTTAGATTTCTGGGTCCCTTTCGAGAATAAGAGCCTCTAATTGATTGGCTGTCTCGTTAAGTTGACATCAAATGCTTTGTTCTGGTTTTCTGTTCTTTTGAAGCGCTCGTCATACTTTTTACGAAAGAACGGGAAGATGTCTAAATGACAGATTGCGCGAACACAACCAAAAAGTGAGCGGACAGCGTGACGGTCATTTGTCGACGCACTGCCATGACTGTGGGTGCAAACCTGAATTTAATTTGTGCACTGATATTAGAAAACATAGAGATAAGACGGTAAGGGAAATTATAGAGGCAGACCTGATAAAAAGCTACGGGGATCGATGTGTCAGCGTGGCGTCGATCGATTTGAGCGACAAAGAAACAGAGTTCTTACGATCAGTGGCGTGGCATGGGATTGGCTGAATGGCGCGATGATGAAGAGTATTTATACCCTTGATTTTCTGACGATTAAACCAGTTGAAGTTAGCGCATTGTGTTGTCTCGTTCCTACTCTTCGTCCCTGTCGTGAAGCGCTATTATGTTCTCCAAGTTTCAGTACCAACTCGCCCAACGATTCGGCTTACTCAACGTCGAGAGCCGTCTCAATCACATCGACTTTTTTTCCCCCACTCCCTTCCAATTTGAGCATTATATATGCTGTCGTACTTTTCTCCTTACACGCTCATTGCTTTTTTCCGTTGATTGATCCTGTTCAGGTGACTGGTGAGCTTTATGTTCATTTCAGTCACTTGGGCTGCCAAAGAATATCCCTTTCCTGAATCACCAGTGTTCGGACTCAAATCAACCGATGGTCTCCTTTTGTGAATTGTGCAGATAGCACACTCCCATGCCTCGATTTCTCTATAGTCTGCATCTGCGTCATACTTTTTCCTTTTTTCGCAACACCAGAGCATTTTTAACGTGATACCGGCGTCTATACACTCACTGCATTCAAGCGAAATACACTTTCGTGTTATTTCCTTCAGGCAGGATGGATATTCTTTCTCGGTTTGCATCTTATATTCAATGCATTGTGCAGTATAGCGAAATACTAGCTCCAATAATTAGAAGAAATAAAGCTTCTTCACTCTTACCTAAAAAGGCAGAGACGTTTGTCACTTTGTGCGCTTAGCATTCCGCTGGACTGCAGCCGCGGTTGTTGTCTGCTCCTCCTTTTTGTAGATTTCTGGATGATCACGGTGGCCCTCCAATCGCGCATGTTTCTTCGTCGCCGTCGTTGGTCCCAGGCCACTGTGATGATGTTGCTACGCGACGTGACCAATTGTTTTCTTGACGTCGGCGCTCAATTTAAAAAGGAAAAGACGCTTGTCACTTTATGCGCTTAGAATTCCGATGGACTGCCGTCCAGTTATATCAGACATTCGCGTTGACAGCGTTGCGTTGAGTTACATCCCAGTACGACGCTTTGTGCGGCAGTCGGTTACCATAACAACCCGTAGTAGCATCGTAAGCGGGGGTCATTCTGTCGCACACAAAGCACAAATTCCTGAACCAGTTTTTAAAGGTGCGTTCTCATATGGGAACTCGCGGAAGCGACCGTGCTTCTCAGGCTCCCAGACCAATCCCAACAACAGGAAATGTGTCCAGTCAGCAAACGGGAAACAACATCGTGAGGTGTGGCACGATGACAAGGGAGACAAGAAAAGACAAGAGACGAAAATCCCGTCGAAAAACAGGCGAACCATATCTGCCCGAGCGCGCCGCGATTAGATAGCAAGCGCGCCGGCACGGAAACCACGTCGTCTCGCCTCGGTCAATTGGAAAGGTGCAAGGGACGCTTTCTACCCCAGTGCAGCCCATTGTTCCCCGCCGTGAAAAGGCGACTGGCCGCGCTTCTATGTCTATCTGGGCCTGGTACCGGGGTCTGGAAGAAGCACCTCCGACGCCCTGCCTCTGCGAGTGCGACCGGCTCACCAGGAATCGTCCCATCATGTACCCCAACGACGTGGGCAGGAGCTTCAAGGAACGCAAGAGTCTGGGTAACTAGACACCTTGAGACGTTGCCTCCTCTTTTTCTACCTTCTGTTATGTTCTCTTTTCTGCCCCAGTCTCAGGTTCACAATCATGTTAAACTTACACCAGCTCGCCTGCACTCTAACTATTTTTAGACACCTTCGTTTGCTTTCGAACTCCAAATTTCAGAGATGCTGGCTGCGGCTTTAATCGTCGCCCGACGATATCGAAGCTCCCAGGCCGCGCCTCTACCTGATTGTTGCTGTCAAATCCGTCTGTGTTTTGTGGATGTCTGGATGTCAGGAATGTTCTTTAGTTCACCGTTTCAAAAGCGATGCACGTTACAGTAGCTGTGGCAGCACACATGGTGTCGAGGATGTCATCAGGATGTCATCTGGACGCTCCAACAAAAATTGCAAGCTCCAGGCAGTCTCTCTATGACATGATTGCTGCTTCCCTTAAAACCGTTCCGTGTTTTATAGACGTCTGGATGCCAGTAATGTTAACTGGCACTCATTTCAAAAGCGATGAGCGTTACAGCAGCCCTGGCAGCATACATATGGTTCTATACAGACGTCCTCCAACCGTTTCGTCGTCCGGCGCGAAACGCAAGCTCCAGGGGGCCTTCCCATACGACTCTAGTGTTGCGCCGCCCACGGTTCTTTGTTCTTTGGGTGTTTGGGATATCAAAGGCTGCGTGCATATCAACGCGGAACATTGGTGCAGACTCGAGCACAACTGTTGCACCTGTGGATCACCGAGGATTCAGGGACACGTCGTTGGCACGCTCTTGACTACGGCAGCCCTCGAGCAAACCACGACCGGACTGCGAAACTCGGACCTGACCTTTTGACAAGTGTTAAATCGTACTCGCACTGCTCGTACATCATACAAGACAGTGTTTGGTGGAGACGTGACAACAGATTTATCTGCGGACACATTTAAAATCGTTCGAAGCATGCTTGCGTCATATACATGTATGCTCCGAACATAGTTTGCGAACATTTTTTTTGTATGACCAATGTGACAGACCAATGTGCAAGGAAGAAACAGGCCACAGACAGTGTCTGCGGACTGCCTTTTGTGTAATGTTTTAGCGGTGTGACAGCGGCTTGAGGATTCTGGTGGGGCTGGATGGATGGATGTTATTGGCTGTACCCTTTGTAACGGGTGGTAGCTTGCGACACCTAGCCTAAGGTGCTGCAGTCGAGAGACACTGTTGCCATAGCCCGAAACCAGGTCCCGAATACACCTGAAAACTGCACACCAATGGCCTTGAAAATTTATAAGAATCGGCATAAGCGCACCTCACGGTTACCCAAATCCGCAAGTGTATCCGCAACATTGGACTTTTTCAATCCACGATCAGGAGGTCTTCCCTGGAAAACCTATTGGGCAGAAAGCGTCGAGACAGGAGCCCCATGCGCGCATTCAGTTACTTATATACGTATCCAGTTTCATAGAAATGTTACAGTATTAACTCGTGACAGTTGCAAATTCCATCCGCAAGGCAGGCTGATGAAACTCGCGTTTCATCACCCTGTTGACGTGCGCTATTGATTAGCGACGCCGTCTTCAGATTAGCGATAGCTTCGACGCGTGCTGTAGCACGTACAAGAGCGTGTCTTGTATCTAGGGGTGAAACTCGGGAGTCTTCCGAAGCGTCTGCGACGTCTTTAGATAACCAGAGCATGTTCATTCTAGTTGTCTCTGTTTTCGCTCGCTATTTTTGGCTCGACTGCCACCCTTGCGGGCTTTAACGTAAGCGAATGCTTTTTGTCCCCTTCGTTATCGCGTTTCTTTGCTATTCAGAGTGGCTCGAGTTCGAAGCCACTTGCAAAACTACTGGAGCGCTTCTGTATAATCTGAAGGTTCAGAGAATCAAAAACAAGTATACGATTACCCTGAGTCTCTTCACCTCAAAAGAGAACAATAAAAAGGGCAGATTTGCTGTACGAGCATTAGTGCAATCGCCAGTCCATGATGTACAGTCGTGCAAGAAATAAATAGCTCTACACGACCATGTTTTTGTTAAGGCTGTCTTTATTATTATTATTTATTTTTACGTCACAAATTGGTCTATTCGCAGCCGATGAGGTGAGGCTCATTGTTAACACGGCTATTAATGCAAGCTAGCGCAATCCCTGCTGATATGGCATGTACAGTGGCCCAATTTTTTAATAATATCACGCGAGCGTCGACCGCCGGGACGGCCAGCGCTGTGTCGCGGAGAAATGCGGCGTCACGGGAGAGATTAGGCGCGTGTGTACAACGCTCTTTCTGGTGCCAGCGTCGTCTGCTAGGCTATTCCGTTGACCGCACACAGCCCCTGTTCATTATCTGAACATCGCTTAATTGCTTGTGTGATACTGCTCAAGCGTGGCATAAACTGCAGGTCATCTCGAGTTTAAATTACTTTTTTTTTTTCATTTCATGGTTGCGTTTACTTTTGTGTACAGTCACAACAAACAAAAATGAAAAATACGGTGACGCGACAAACTGAATGCAACGATGCATTCCAATCAACTATATACCGTAGATGCTGCCAGCCATCGAAACGAATCTAGTGCTTTCGCCCTGCCACGTGACATCGTGCTTCCCCGTGCAGTTGTACCCAACGGGAAGGCCACGTGACACATTTTTAGCGACGGACTGGCCAAGATGGTTCGTAGCGTCGGCTACGGTACAACACAAAGTGAAACAGACTATCAGGGTTTTCACTTTCTCCTTTGTATTATCAACTGCGTTGTTACTATTGTCACCTAGCCTATGTAGCCGGGTGGTCACACTTTTCTTTGACCAGCGGGCGCGCGCACAATTTTCTGCCTCCTTGAGTGCCCATAAAAACACGGAGACGTGTTGTGAGAATGTCGATGGGCGGCATGACGCAAAGGGGTATAGCAACAACAGTCGGATTTACACAGGCTAACGCCAATAGGATTGTGATCGCATTCCAAGAGGAGGGGCTAATCGGCGATGCAGTTCGACGTTGCAAGCGCCCTGCCCTCCTTCGCTAGGGAGCAGGGGCTGTGTGCGATCAATGGAATAGCCTAGCAGACGACGCTCCCACCAGAAAAAGCTTTGTGCGTACGCGCTTATTAGGAAGTTTTAGAATAACGTACGAAATTTTAGCACACGCTAGCGCTAAATTTAGCGCTTGTATTAGCGCAGGCGACGCAAGACAGTTTTAGAATAGCGTTCCTCCGTCGCGACGCAAAAGCCCAAGCGGCTCGCGCTTGCGACGCCACCAAGATAGTCACAATTTTTATTTCACACACGAAATGCTGTAACTTTAAAAACAAACAAGTTTTTTTGTTCACAGTACTGTTTTAGGTTTGTTTAAACATGATAATGCGACGCGAGCGGTTGGCCGGTCGTGTCCGCTTGCGTCGCCTCGGCAAGAGAGGTCTCGTGTACTGACCTTCGCACATCGTACCTTCGCCGAGCAATGTTCGCGCGTCGCAAGCATCAAGTTGCCGGAGATCGTTGCCAAACCGAGTACAATATCGTCCCGTATTGAAAATCGCAGTCGCGAATATGCCGCCGACGTCGTACTCACGACGCCGCCAAAGCAGCCGCTGACATAATCCTGGAAGCCGCCATTTTTTAACTCTCCTCGTCTTGGCTTTAGCCAACTCCTCATCACGAATCCTCCTTGGAGAAGCGCAAAGGCTCTTTGCGTACGCACGCTATTTCCGAGAAATAGCGCACGCTAAAATTGCGCACGCAAAGCGCAAAGCCTGGCTTGCGTTCGGAGCATGCGCAGTGGCGACGACGCTATTCTTTGCGTACGCAAAGCTTTAGCGTGCGCTATTCTAAAACTCCCTAATCTCTCCCGTGTCGCCGCACGCCTCCGCGGCACGGCTCTGGCCGTCCCGGCGTGGACGCTCGCTTCATATTATTAAAATATTGGGCCACTGTACTCATCAAAGCTAAGTGAACGATAAAGTAAAGAATAGCAACAAACGAAAAAAAGTTTCCGAAAAAGTTGAATAAAGATGTGTTTGATTTCATTCATGTCAGTTTGATTTAAATCACCGTAGCTAAAAAGTGATTCTTGCGTATTTTAACCATTACAAATTGATTGATTAATCGATCAATACCGAAGAAAGGATTACTCTACATTTAAACTTTTTTATGTACAGCTTAATGAACAACTGTTTACTTGTGTAAACCCGCCATACACCAGCTTACTCACCTCTATCCCATTTTGGACGATCCGAACCAATCGGGTTCTAAACGTATCGCGCTAGGATTTACTCAAAAGATGCCCAAAGGTGGTGGAGGTTTTCCCTAAAATTGTGGAAGGATTGGCTCACCCGAGTAAATCACGAAAAAATCAAAAAGTATCTTTTCTCTATACTTTGCATGTACACTTAAATCATATTTAATGTCACTGTGGCGCTTATTTGAGCCAAATAAAGTGAAAAATAGGTCAGCCATTTTTTTTTAATTTCGCATCAATTTTTTTATCATTTTGAAAAAAGAAAAAAGCGCTAGCGGTAATGTTTCCATAGACAAAACCAGTTTTTATATTCTTTCTTTTGACTCCAGAGGTTTTGTATATCGATACTCTCAATTAATGAATGCACAAACTTTCTGCACCTCTGTAGTAAATTTTAGCGCGATACGTTGAGAAACCGATTTTGGCGGACTCCTCCAAAGTGAGATCAAAAAGCGTTGGGTGACACGCGGTAGAACAAAAGAGGCGTATATCTTTTTTTTTTTTTTTTTGTTAGTCAAAAAGCTATTTATTTTTCTTTTGCTTTCCGATTTATTTCAATAAGATATTACTTTTCGTGTTTTGGCTTCTTTCGCGTTTTCATTTGCATGCGTAACTACCCAAAAAAGTGGGACGCGAAAGAAGAAAGAAACACCAAAATCTCCGATTTGCACAGAAGAGTCGTTTGTGTTCAACCAGTTAACCTGCTTTAAATCTTTTTTGCTTGAGGATCAAGCTTTGATTTAAATACAGAACATGCGCGCGTAGAAAGTACCAAGTGATAGACAAAAAGTCAATAGAAAGTATTTCTGGGATTATTTTTGTGGGAAAGGTTTGGATCTAAATCATTATAGCAAAATCGGTGAGATTTAAATGACGATTTAAATCATGATTATTATTTCCCACCTTGGGTAGCCTTAAAAAACGCGAACAATTATCGGTGTCCGCAAGGAGCGTGCGAAGAGTAGTTCCAGACTTCCATTCGAATGGCCTTGCGTACCGTTCGTAGAAAAACAAATTGGGTTGTGTGTATGTTTATACAGCCTAGAACTTGGTCTGCCTCAACGGGCGACGAGTCTCCCAGCTGTTGATGAGCAATTTAGCCAGTGCAGTACAACCGCTAGCCTGGGGTCTTTAACGAGCACCACGCAGTAGTGACACACGACCGCACGCCGGCACGATGCTCATCCAGATCGAAACGGGCAGGGGTTCGGATTGAACCCAGGATCCTGGGTTCTGCAGCGCGAGCTACCATTCGTAGACTTACCAAGAAAAGCGACAGGTTCTCTTAGCATTGGTGAAGCTAGTGATGACATTGCGCTATTCGATTAAAAAACTATACCATAATCAAACTTGTTAAGCAGAGCAAATGGCACAGCTAGCCCCTCTGCCAAGATAAGAATTCCACAATTGCGTTCATGTAAAAGCAATAAATTTTCGAGCGTTAGTGCATTTCCGAGTTGTAATTGTGCGTGCTATAAATGAAGAATATATAAACAAGGTTAATCAAAACTTCCCAGTGCCAAGAAAAAAAAAACTGTTACGTTTTTGTTTTTACTATTACGATCGATCTTTCGCGTGATCGATGGGCTTATCGATCCCGTTATCGCCTTTCGCGTTTCTTTACACTCGCGATCACAGCCATTGGGTTGTTCTGATGGCACTCGACCCGTCGTCTTCGAATGGTTCAATCTGTGTAACCTACGAATAATTCAAAAGACTTCTGAAAAACAGGCCCCCCTCAGAAAGAAAAAAAAAAAATCTTCTAGTTTTGTTGTAAAAAAAAAAAAAAAAAGTACACTGCGGATTGAAGGGCCCTACTGGCGTTATCTGGATCCACGCTCAAAGCGACGCACTCCCCCACTAGCAACGCGAAGCTACAGCGTACGATCTACGAAAAGTTTAATTGACTTCTTGCACAACTTAGTGAGATACCCAAAGTCAGCAAGCCGCCCTGCTTTCGTTAAATTCCTTATCTACAGCTGCTAGTTTTTCGAAATATTTTCATTCGGCTTTCGTTTCAGTTTTGTACAAAAAAATATACCCCTCATTTTCAAAATAGCGCAGATTTCGCTGAAGCACGGACAGTTCAGGCATCAGAACGATATTGCATGAACAAGCTCAATATGCGTAATATAGCACGCGCTAAAGTTCGTCTGCATGTTCAGCTTCCATAGAAAGGATTAGCTCATATAATGAAGGCGTATTATATATTTGCGCCAAATGTTTGAACGATAAAGTTTGGCTCTACGTCGACCTAGGATCAAAGTGCCAAAGGCAGTTCACCTTGCATTCGCTGTATACGTTGCATCCATCTGTGGTACAGGGTGTAGAAATATGAGCTTGTACAGCGGCGTTATAAACTTGCACTGCCATGCGAAGACCTCGTGCTGTGAAAGCTGGGCAAAGAGGGTATCGTTATCGGACTCAGCGGAACAATCTACACCTACCAGCGGCAATCCGATCACCGGTTTACTGTCTTTCTCTCAGTACCGAAGTACTGTAAACAGAACTACTATACTTAAAGATATAAAAGTTTCAAAAACGACAGGGACAAAGAGCGGGAACGCGCACTCGCAACTGAAGTTTATTGAAGAAAAACACAATGTTTCCGCTCTTTGTCCCAGTCGATTTTGGCGCTTTTTTTTATATATATTTAACTATGAACCAACTTGGGGGGGGGGGGGGGGGGGCAATTTTCACTTTATAGTTGTGGAGAGTGATAATTTCGGGTACTAACCTAAGTGGCAAGTGTTGATACCCGCCAGTACTACCCATTCGAAGTAAAAGGCGAAAAAACTTCGTAGTCGTGTTCGCGCTAAGAGCGTCGTGCAGTGTGCGCGCCGGCCCCCGTGGTCTATCGCGTCGTCTGCGATAAGAACGGTTGACTTTGTGGCCATATTAAGTGATCTTATCGGTTACCACCTCTTTGACCGCCCATGTTGCTGCGATGACAGGACACAGGAATAACCATGAATTTGAGCTTCTGTAACTTGTGACGATTTCGTGAGTCTCAGGCTGATGACACAAGTTTGTTACGCATATGAAATCAAGTGTTTACCGACCCCGTGTTTTGGAAAGAGTGCCAAAAAAGGAACCAGAAGCTATTACGCGAAAAAGACTTGTGCAATGTGATTCATGTCAGAATAGTGTTGAAATCCGTGTTTGTTGCTTCGATGAAGAGAGTAATCAAAACAGCAATACAAAAACATATCAACAGTACAGTCATTAAGGTAATGCAATCAATGCAAAAATCCCGCGAGCTGGACAAGGATAACAATAACAAGAAAGTGAACAAGGGGGACTAAGAAACAAAGGAAAACACAAATCTCCAAATAGTTAGGTGACCGGTGAGCGACCGAAAAAATCCGCCTGGTCCTGGTATCGAACCAAGGACCCTCTCCATTTCCAGTGGACCGCTCTACCTACTAAGGTAACCAGGAGTTGGACGTCGGTATTTCATAACTTAAAATCAAGCCGTTCACCCCTGTTTGTGTTAAACTGGTGGCAGCTGTTAAAACCCTTCCTCTCTGCAGACGTCTAACTCCTGGCCAGCTCAGTTTGTAGAGCGCTCCTCTGGAAATTGAAAGGTCTGTAGGTCTTCCGGTTGTCTCGTCCCCAGCTTCCTCTTGGATTTGCTTCGGTAACACTTAGGGGTATCGTGAGCAGCCTGCACGCACGCGCAGCCAAAGTCCACTGAAGGCAACGAGTGCGTTCTGGAGGCACCCAAAAGCGACGTGGCTTTCATCCTAACAGTAACAGCACACGGCCTTCATTGACTTCGACGCGTTGTGCGCGATTTGGTTGAGCAAGACTCCACGCCGGAACGAAGACTCGACGACGGTTCTGACAGGGCGCGTTCTTGCAGGGCACACGTTCGCGGTTCATCCCGTTGCGTTATGGCTGCGCGTCTTGCCTGAGGCGTGTTTCTTCCTTCTACGGTGTTGAGTTTTTTTACGTCAGCTACCGGAGGCCAGCTCGAGGCACAGATTGGACAGTGCGCTGCGACGGAGCTCGGTTGTGAGTCACGTTCAACCTGCAGAACACAAGTCCCACGGGCGAACGCTGTCGAAGTACTCGTGTCCAACCTGTGGCTAGTGCTGGCCTCCGCTCGATGACGTAATAAGTCCAGTACCATGGCCTTGGTTACAATGTGTTGGTCAAGGCCATATACTATTTGAACCTGTTCCGAAGACTCAAATCAAAATCTTTCTTCATTAACTTTCAGCCGTACGGAAGGAGGAAGTAGCTGGCATCCGTCAACGGTTTCCTTCGAAGATACCGGTAAGCGTGGAGATTCGTTCCGTTCCGTAACATTTACAACGATCGGTTCTCTAAGTTGGCGCGCCCTTCGCAGGTGATCGTGGAAAGGTATAACAGGGAAAAAAGTCTGCCACTTTTAGACAAGACCAAATTCCTGGTGCCACAGGAGCTCACCATGTCGCAGTTTGTGTCCATTGTCAGGTATGTTGGACTTCACAGGCTCAACTTCGACGTCACGCCGCAGCGGGTTAGTTCATACCTTTGTTGTTGCAGACGGAACAAGCTTACCCCTCGAATGATTACCTTAAAATAGCAACCTCCATCGTTCCATAATGTATTTATGCGAGTTTTATCTTTTGTTTTTAACTTAACTGTTTCTAAGAAGAGCCGTAAAAACTACACAAAATCCGGTTTGTGCGTTTGAGTTATACGACCACGAGGACATAACGTAAGAAGCTGTCACGATAAATCGGTTAATATACTAAAATTTGTTCATTATTTTTTTTATTAGTTAAGATGTACACATACGGTTGCACTTACAAACTTGCCGAGCGCCACTGAAAATGACTAAATCGGTCGATTTAGGAAGGCTCGGAGCGTATCGAAAGAGCGTTAGTGTGCAAACGTTACCACGTAAAATAGGCGCAAGGATGTGTGTACGAAGACGCGTCCGAGGGTTTTTAAGGCGAAAGCCCTATATGTCCCATTACGCGAAAAGGCGGCGTCGGCGTTGTGCCCGAAAGATGGTCATAAAAACACGTCATCAAACACGCGCCGCTCAAGGTCAAAGCGGACGCGCCTCGGAAATAAAAGGCAAAGGAAAGCACAGCAACGCAGATGCTTCGTCACGGAAGCTGGAGGGGGCGCCGCGCCTGCACAATGGGGGGAGCGTGATGTCACCGCCGGAGCGCCGTGTGCAAAAGGAAGACGTGACGCGCTGCTTGTAGGAGTGCTTTCGCATTCCTACACCTCAGCAGTCTGAAGTGTCATCGGCGTGTTTTTTTTTTCTCCGTATCTTGTCATTCCCATTTTCGCGCCGCCAGCTTTGCGCCTGTCACACGAGCGGCAACTTCAGCGCACTATATCGTACTTCTCAAGCGGTCCAAATCGTTCTCAAATTTACTGATTTAGTAGTTTTCGATCACGTCCAGCAAGTTTATAATTAGAACCATATGTTTGTTTTCTAAATAAAAAAAAGTAACGTAACGATTTTTCGTTTATTAGCCGACTTATTGTGGCGATTCGCTCCCTACGTTATGTTCCTCTTGGCCGTAGAACTCAACTGCACAGACTGCGTTAGTGTAGCTGTCACGAGATATTTTTAACAAATATGTAAAGTCGAAAAGTATACCACCTGCTTACACGGCCAACATGAAAATAAACACCGAGATTGAGTGACTAAACATCGGCAAAACTTTTCGAATAAAAACTACGCATCGCATGAAGGTACAGTATTAGTCACTGTCAATGGGTCTATTTATTGAGGTACATAGCGTTTAATAATTGGGCTTCTACAAATAAACATAGTTCAAATTCGAAACTCGCTGGGTATGCTCGAAAAACTTTGCCGGTCAATCGAAAATTTAACTAAAAAAATTTCTCTGCACAGTCCATAAATTTTAATAAAATGCCAGATTGAATTGATTTTTTTTTAATTTAATTTAATCTGAAGTACCAGGCATGCATGGTACTTCAGATTTCGTTGAATGCACGTGCTGCATTCAACGAAATGCAGCACGTGCATGCTGCATTGTATGCAACGTCCTATGTAAAGCTGTCTGCAGAGCTATGAACTGTCCCTGTATGTGATAAGTTATCACATACAGGGACAGTTCATAGCTCTGCAGACAGCTTTACACAGGACGTAGATTAGGCGTTAAACGCCAGTTTGACATAGTCAATGGATGGTTAAGTGCTGGCTGTGTTCTAAACGTGGCCAGCACTTAGGAAGCTGATAAGTCTCCTTGGACCCTGTACGCTTCGTAACGAACAACCAGTTACCGACCACGCCAACCAGTTCCCGAACGTCGGAGCCACTTGGGTGTTTATCTTTTATCTTGCTGATAAGCTTGCCATTGAAGCTCTGCAACCTTGGAGTGCCACTCATTCAGACTTGCACTTTCATTGAGCAACCTGAAAGCTTTCAAATTCTTGGTCAAATGATGTTTTATGCAACACACCGTCACCGCATAATTGATCACGGGAAGAGATTTTGATCACGGGAAGACGTTTTGATCACGGGAAGACGTTTTGATCACGAGAAAATATTTCGAACACGGGAAGTTTTTTTTGATCATGGAAGCTTTTTTGATCACGGAAATTGTTTGTGAGAATTCGATTTAAGACGCTAAGGTGCGTCCATGTGGCAGGGTGCCGTTTCTGAAGCCTGATGATCATTCCACCATCAATATCAAAATCCCATAAACGGTAAAAACACACACACACACGCACACACGCACACACACACACACAAACGTCATCGTTGTCCGTATAACTATGCCCGAAATTTTTTGATGGTTCAAACTACAGCTAGACACTCCTTCTCAGTTATGGTGTAGTTTCTCTCTCAGCTTTGGATAGCAAACGACTGGCGTACGCCACAACAATATCTAGAGATGACATTCAGTCGTAGACATGCCGCGGCATTCGGGAGCTCCCCTTCGGGAAGCCATTATGTCTGCTCTTAACATCTTGAACCGATATCTCGTTAAAAAAAAAAAAAAATCTTTTTAATCCGTTGCAGATTAAGGGGAAAAGGTGTATAATGAACATGCATAACTACAAGTTTATAAAATTAAAATACATCGAAACATTTATTTGCGAAGTTCATGTACGAAAACAAATCAGTACTTCATCTCACTACCAGCACTTTAAGGTTACCCCAGCATTGCTCTAGTGCAGGGGTCTCCAAACATTTTGCTGAGGGGCCGGATCGAGGATTGGTCGCTGTCTCGGGGGTCGGAAAATACATAGGTAAATATAAATCAGAAATAAACTTTAGATCAACTTTTAAATATCAAATTGAAAGTCAGTAAAAAGAATAATCTAAGGTGGATGAAAATATACTAATTTTTAAATTTAATATCTAAATATTAAATTACACAATAATTGGAACAGAGAAAACTCACAAGGCATAAATCAAAGCGCATAGGAACTTCGGCATATTTGGAACTTTGGCTAATGAGAATGATAGAAATGATGCTGATAATATGCAATAGTGTTGAACCGAACCCTTATTTTTAGCCGAACAACTGAACCGAACCGAAATCTTCGCCACCAACTTGTAACTGAACCTGAACTGAGCCGGAAAAAATATAACGGTAACCGGTTCAAAACACCTCACGGTAGTTTTTGTTGTTGTTAATACCACAAAATGAATATTCAAGAATAAAAATTAGCAGCTGTATTTCCATGTACTGATCAAATCGTACCATGCACCATATTGCAGTATGAGAAATCGTGGGTTTTCGTGGCGCTTTTGTATTGGCGCTATAATTAATCACATGATCACGTGACGTCATGGTGTCAGGTCATGCTATCAAGAAGTGACATCACGGGACTCACTGCGTCAAGTTAATTTAAATTAAGGGCGCCAGTAGATTATCGTTGACACCGTGACGTCACATGACGTCACGACTTCGCACCGCGAGTCACGTGACTCCGTGACGTACTCGATTGTCATGAGTCCGGGTCGAGTGCACGGGTTCACGACAATCAGCATTAAAAAGCACTCGGGTCATGGCTCGTGTTCAAAGATAGCAATAGCCGAACTCTAACAATACCTGACCCCCAGTCCATCATCTATGCTTTGCCAAACCCAGCGCATGACTATGGTGAACACTGACGGTATATAATTAGAGTCAGATCACGTTGCCGCTTTTTCTAATTGCGAATCGAGGAGCGGAAAGCTGTTTCTTTCCATTATTTTTTCTGCGTCTGCCATTGCGCGGAGAGGAAAACTAGCGGGTGTTTTTGCGAGCTATTAACATCAGGGATTAGTTCTTAGCGGTATTTACTGAAAGTACACAAACTGTTGCACGCCCCATTTTACACGTATCATTGAGGTTTTTGTTGTTGCTGAACTGCTTTAGAAAATTGTCCCCGAGAATAGAAACATCGAAAGGACAAAACGTGTCTTATAAATCCGACGCTACATAACTGTGTACGGGAGGGATAAAAGAAAAGAAAGATCCCAGTGGCCTCAGACGGACAACAGAGCCATTGCCAGCCACTCTAAGTCTGACAAGAATGTCGCTCTCAAGTTCTCCCCCAAGCTTCGACTACCTCCGTATTTTGTTCATTTTTTGGGTGCAAAGCAATGTAGTATTACTGCAACAAAATGGCTAATTGGGCTAGTTGGTTCGTGTTGCTTCAGATGACAGCGACTCTGCGCTGTCTTGTCTTCATTATCACCATTTTTTCTGAGGTGCTTTCATCTGAATGAGAATTACTGTTAGCAAGTGACCAATATAATTGTCGAATTAACACCCTAAACAAATAACGGAGTTCCTAAGGGAAAAAAATTTCTATAAATAAGCAACGAAAAAAAAAGAAAGAGGAGGGAGGGAGGGAGGGGGGATGGTTAATGTATACTGAAAAAGTTCCTCTGCCCCGCATCTGTGGCACAAGCGTGGCTCCAAAAGCTACTTTGTTTGCAAAAAAATAATATTGTCAGAAAGAGCGTTTCGTGGTGCCATACGATAGCGCCGTTGCTCACAACGCTGCACCAAGCAAAAATAATTTGTGTATCTGGAATACGGGACTTGCACTGAGCGTGAACCTTCTGCAGCGTGCAGTTTTCACCACCGGATTTGATTTTCTTAGCGAGAACAAATCGCAATGACCACCAGCATATAGTGTGGTGACGTCACGTGCAAACCATCCTAAAGGACACATGCAAAGGAAAAAAACGTTTTTTTTAAACGGCTTAGATGGAAAAAGGACGCCATAAAACGGTTTTACAACGAAGAAAAAATTTTTTTAGAGCTATATTTACGGCGCAAAACGAATTTGTAGTTGGCGCCCGCGGGCACCGCGGAAAAGTGGTCCGTATTTATCACGTGACTGGTCCTTATTTATCACGTGACTGGTCCTTGTTTATCACGTGGTGCTTGCGCTCTTTCGGAAGCTTCCTATGGCCTCTAAAAGTAACTTATTCATCTTTGTTTGAAGTATAACAAAAAACCAAGACGAATATGTAACTTTTAGAGCCCGAAGGAAACTCCTGAAAAAGCCGTTTCTTTGTTGTAAAATCGTTTTATGACATCATTTTTCCATCTAAGCTGTCTCAAAAAAAAATGTTTTTTTCCTTTGCATGTGTCCTTTAAACAGTCAAGTTTTCGGATGAAATTCGATGTTCGCAACACTAGAAAAAGCATATACGTTAAAATTGTAAAGTTGTGCAGACTATATAGCTCCCGAGGATATATGGCAGTCGAATAAAATGTTGGAGCGCGTGACTCATATAGCACAGAGTTGTAAAGTGAGAGTTCAAAGGAAGTGCACGCAGAACTGAATATAACATTAGGGTGCCGAGGCATTATTTCCTGAAGATTCGAGTTAAATGAAAGTTGATGCCCAAATGTGATTTATTTTAGGATCTTAAAAATCTTCGTCTGTCCTTCGCGCTATTTATGGGAAATTAAGAATATGATTACATCTCTATGTATTTGTTTTTGCTTCGTGTATAGGATTCCTTTGAAGACCACCATTCATTATCTCTCCCCTTTTAAACATCTCGTGTGTGTGCCTTCAAATCTATCATGTGAGCACAATGTCCTTCTTGGCATACCCCGCGGCCCTGTGTTTCACACTGCCAAACAGAGAACAAAAAATTACGTTTCCGCAGATCGGCTCAACGGCTGGCGTATTTTCGAGTATCGTCCTCCTGTGTCAAGCGGTTATGTGAACGTCATACAGTCAAATTGATTGGTGCGAATAACTACTCACTGAATATTTGACAACAACAATAAAGGGCCGATCACCTAAGCGATATCCATCATTAGAGAGTTTTAGTAGATCGTGTTTTCAGGCCACGTTAATCGTAGCGGGAGCTCACGCCGCCACTTCGATGCATGCTCTGAAGCGCGCGCTCGCAGCGGTAGCGGGCCTTTGAAAGCGATCTCCTAAAACTCCCTATTAAGTAGGTAAATGCACCCCCAAATTATCTGAAAGATGGTGTGCAGAGCTTTTCCAGTCGGCGTTGTTATCTCGATAGGCAACTGTATCAGTGATATAAGGGAGCCGTAATCATAGTTTTGATCTTGAGGCTGATTTAATGTGTTCCTGACACATAAATAAAATTTCAAACATATAGAAGTCTGTTATTGTGTCATATGTGATGACCAGCAATTTTGTGTCTTTATGCTGGACAAATACAAAGTACACAGGGGCGCGTGGCGGAACTAATGACTACCGTCAGAAAGTGACCAAGTAGCTGCCACCTCGAGCGGAGCATGAAATACTACTTTCCTTAATTTCATTAAAAAAAACATTAATTAACATGGGTGATAATATTGAATTGACCGACATCTTGTCAAGAACATGCCTCAATAGCCAGGCTATGCCAGTTTATCCTGTATATGAAAATGTTTACATGGGTATGCACTATTTTAGGTCAGATTCGATGTGAGCAGTGATTTCCCTACACAACCCCTAAAGGGGGGGGGTCTACCCTCTCTTGTTTTTTTCTTAATACGCAACGACTCCTCTATTCTCTCCTCTCCTCTCTCCTCCTCTCCCTCAGCTGCAATGGGAAATTTGTTCTCGTGCCGAACCTCAATTTGCCCGACACAACATTTAGCGCTCTCTGGGCGGCACCATTTTGTCCGACGCAGCGCCCTCTCCACACATCCGGGAAGTTCAGCGGGTTCGGCGGGGTAAAACGAGAGAGAGGGCACGCGCCAGACTCCGCTAGCAGACGACAAACCGGGAGGTTGCCGTTCTCCATCTTTGGGCTGTATCGGCGGGCTCTACCGAACATCGAACTCTCGCTCGTGACTGCCGTTGTGAAGTGGTTCGCGTTCTTAGAATAGTTGTGGCTACTCCAAAATCAGCCTATAGCTCTCTGTTGTTCTATTTCGCTAAATGATCAGCTAGCATATCGTTTTTTCCGTTCCTTAAATAGCAGTTGAGTCATCCGGCAGTACTACCCTCAACTACTGCGTGTATTGCGGCAGGAGAGCACGTTTTATTTATTATTTCAGGCTTCCACTCATGGTCGCTAAAGGCCTACACCAGTACGAACTTTGTATAGTAAAAAAAGGTACAGCAACCGGATTTACTTTTCGCCAAAGAGACCGGCCAATCTGACACAGTTTTCCCTATTCTTTTTTTTTTATTTGCATGCAGATAACAGCGCAATTGGACCCTGTGAGTCTTTTTATCTATCATAATATTACACGACAACTGGCATACCAAAATCTGCGCATCTGCGCTTGAAAGTTCCAAAATGACGCGATTTTAAACAGAGTTTGCACGCCGGCCGGACGCTAACTACAGCTCACTCGGCGGAGCGGACGGCATGCGGGGTGAGAGGGGGAGTGCATTTTTTTTCTCTTTTACCCTCTCTGCGGTGACTGGATGAGAATGAAGTATGCTCTCTTTCCAGTACAAGCTGTTTTCGAAGACTTCCTGCTTTTGAAAACAATAATGAGAGCCGAAGCCTGATAGAAGGCAACAAGCACATGGTGGAGGCAGACCTTGTACTGCATTCTTAACCTGTCGCCAACTATAAGCTTGTTGTGCCATATTAGATGGGCATCGAGCAGTAAAACGACGTTTCTGGTACAGCTCCTTCTACGGCTATAAGTCACCAATACCAACACACCTCTTTCCTTCAGGAACCGCCTGCAAATCAGTGCCTGCCACTCATTCTACCTTCTGGTCAACAACCGCAGCATGGCCAACCTCTCAAAGACTTTGTCCGAGGTCTACGCCGAGTGCCACGACGAAGACGGATTCCTTTACGTCACCTACGCGTCACAAGAAATGTTTGGTTTTTAGGCTACCTGCCTAAAAAGAACCTGCATTTCGGTTTTACCTTAACTATACTGGAGGTGCGGTCACTAGCGCAGTGCATGTCGTTTGTTCGCCCCGCCTTACGAGGGTCAGCATTTTTTTTTTTCTTCTTGCCACGGTTGCAAGCCTTAGCATGACTGCTGAACGGCTGCCTTTTGTTTTACTCATAATTTCTTTGCCCTCTTCATTTTTTCTTTCCTGACATTTTCGCAGAATCTCATGTCTTTGACTTTAAATCATTGCATTGGCATCTTTTTTTTATGTACTATATGTATATGTCTCATTGTTTCTCCCCAGCTTTTATATCTGCAGTGTTAACCGTACTCGATGTTGTCCTTGAATAAACCCGCGTAAATTTGTCAGTCTTTTGCCTATAATGCGGCATGCAAGTAGCCTGCCGTGCCTGCACTGCTGTACTCCTAGTGAGTGATTATATAGACAGACTGATGTTTACAAACAAACCACAGTGGCCCTAGCGAACGCCACCGGCCCTGCGCCTGCTTGATGGAGTGTGATTAAAGCAAGGGACACGTGGGGAGGGGAACGACAGAAACGGGTGCCGCGCGGCAGTTTCTATGGCAATTTGCGCGGACACTGTGGCGTACGTGGCAGCTTGGCATAAGTTCACGTCACAGCGTCCTGGGCTGTCGCTATGGAAACCGCCGCGCGGCAGCGCGACACTTGCTTTCAACGAGTTGTACCTTTAGATACGGCTTCACACACATTACCCTTGCAAAACACATCCACACGGTGTCGATTCTTGGTCGGTATCCAAGCGTGCCAAGGCAGAGACACGGCACTTCGGTGTGCCAAGGAAGCTTTGAACACGCCGCTAGACTGACGAAACTTGCTTTCGACGAGTTGCGCCTTTTTCCTGCGGCACTGCGCTTACAAAAAAATTTCCCTGTTCTCAACGGCAAGTATCACGCCTCGCCCAGGATCTTACAGAACGTCTTTGGCGAATGACGACGAACTAGTCGAAAACGCTGGAAAACCGCAGCAAAACGCTAACAAAACGAAAACATTTACCATGCAAGATTTGCCATCTTGCAATTGTCATTGATATCAGTGGCTGCCACCGCGATGAGATGCTTTCCCTTTCCCTTCCCCCCCCCCCCCCCAAATGGGGAGATCACGTGATACTCTCCCGCGGCGTTGGGGGCCGGGGGTTACACCCTACCGGCATGCCGGAGCCGAGGGGTTCTAGTAGAGTGTAGCGCGACGAAGCCACTGGAACCTACTGGAACCAGGCAGTTCCGCCTGGGTCTGAAATCGGGGCATTACTTTGTATCCCAACTGGAACTGCGCGGTTCCAGGCGGGATACAAACTGGTGCCCCAATTTTAGATCCAGGCAGAACCAGCATTTTCCATTGCGGCCTGTATCGGACACTTTCGTACGGGTGGGAAGTAGTCATCCTTGCTTTACTGACCCTCGCCGCAATAACAAGCCCGACAAGAAAACATTATCTAAAAATAGTGTTTTTTTTCATCTTTTCTCGATTGTATGCCAAAAGTTTGCCCACCCCTTATTTTCATCCAATTTGCTCTCGATTTTAGTTGGGCCATCTCTCGATGTTACATTAGTTTGTAAAATGATGGATTGCCTGTCCATGCCTTGTGTAGGAATAAATTTGAAAAAGCAATATTTGCAACCTTCGTTTGTGGTGACTTTGCAGCAACTCTTTGGCCCCCCAACAATCTACAGCATCTGCAAGTGCAAAAATGTGATAAAAAAGCTTTTTATTGATGAGGAATAAGCAGCAAATATTTTCAAATTTTGGTCTGCTTCACAAGCTGTATACAACATGCTCAGAACACAACCAAATCAGTGCGGTGATTGTTCACTTGCACAAAAACTTCAGATTTCCATACGGTAGACTGATTCCTTCGAACTTGATTACACTTAGAAGGCCACTGACAAAGTATTTATGAATGCCTAGATTTTTACATGTATGCAACATAGAACACAGCCAGAAAAAAAGAGAATATTTGTCAAATCTGGCTTCTATATGCAAATCCTTTCTTTCATCTGTCACACGCACTGATGGCATAGAACTCGGAATACTTGAGGAGTACTTTGTGGCCCATTTTCATTACAACAAAAAGGAAAATTCACATATAGCATGACTTTATGACCACCATACCACACAAAAAGGGTTGATTTAGAAAAAAAAACTTTAATAAAGCTGCAAGAAATGAAACACGATTTTTGGAGCGTCTAATATTGCGTTCTCCCACAGTGGCAGTCACCACTCTGAAGGAATTTTCTCGTTTTTCATGGCAAGTATATTGCCACATGCTCGGTTTTGCTTGGGTTGGTGCCCATATGCATTGTCATCTTCTCTTTTCAAAGGCCTTTCTATTTTTTTTTCTAGCACTAGCTAGTGTCTTATCACTTATTGCTGTTGGCTGATCATCATGCATAAAGTGGAATGTTCTCAAAGGTGGCGGGCGTACACTAACAATTCTTGAATGAATCATGACTGTGCATATGTAAAACCAGGCTGCACATAGCAGCATTTAATTCATTGACCACAAACTGTGCTCATCAGCCTTGCTGCTTCAAGTTACTTTTCTTTGTGGGCAAAAGTTTGCTCAGCAAACAGTTTCTTTGTTGAATCTTCTTCCTGTCGCTTCACGCGTGCCTTTACCTCCACCAGATGCTGCACGGAGGTAATAGCACGCGTTAAGTGACAAGACGATTCAACGAAGAAACTGCTTATTGGGCGAGCTTGTGCCCACAAAGAAAAGCAGCTCGAAGCAGCAAGGCTGACAAGCACGGTTGGCGAATCAAATGCCACTGTGTGCAGCCTGGCTCTAGGTAGTGTGCACAGTCATGGTACTTTAGAGAATTGTAAGAGTATGCCCGGAACCTTCGAAAACATTCTACTTTATATCTTGGGGGCCTGCCAACAGAAATAAACGATAAAGGCTCGTTCACACACTTGTAACCGAGTACGACCGAGAGAGACAAGACCGGTTTTTAAGCCTCTTACGACGTGTTGGGACCAGCTCCGCAGCATCGCATCCGGTCCCAAGACGTCGGAAGAGGCTTAAAAACCGGTCTTGTCTCTCTCAGTCGTATTCGGTTAGAAGTGTATGAATAAGCCTCAACGGGTGCAGCCAAAAAGGAAGGTGACACTGCATATGGAGAACAAGACAAACAAAACGGAGCACGTGGCGATGTGCAACTCTGTAGCTAAAAATTAGGGGTGGCGTTTTGACAGCATGATAGAAATTTGCGTAGAAACAGGTGAGAAGATATTTTAACATAGCTAAAAAATGTTGCATGCTTAAGTAAAGCATACATAGTGTGCAGTTGTTCAATGAATCAATAATGTTTGAACAGTTCTTGATAGCTGACACACTCTTGTTGTGGACTGTGTTGTAACGCATAAAGCTGCTCGCATTTGATTTACTAGTAAAAAGATATTCCTACTCGGCTTCATTTGGTTTTAATATAGGCACAGGCGTTCAGTAAACACACAGAAACTACAAGACCAGCACAAGATGCATGCTCTACACCAGAAGACTCCATGCAGAGATTCATACTTTCCTTGTTTCCTTGAAACCCAGGAATGAAAAAGTAGGTACAATTACAAGGATGACAATGATGCTACATTAAAGTTCAAAGCACTTCCTGTTAGAAACAGCCTAGATAAACCCACCAATCCCCCCCCCCCCCCCATGTAACACTAACACCAATTGATACCCCACAAATTCAATGGCAAAGAAGCTGCTCAAGCTACCATTGGAGTTTTCAGTTGAAATGGAAGCAGACTTGAGTGTAATAAGATGTAGTGCGTAAATCTGAGCCTACTAGGCCAAAAAAGAAAAAGGTGATGCAAGCTCAACGAGTTAGCCCTGCCAAGTTGCAGCAATCGTCAAATGCCAAGATGTTCGTCAAAATCACCTGTGAGACAGTCTTGCAAGTTTCAAGGGATACCGACCACTTCAAGGTAAGGCTAGCTGCAACTCCATGCACAGAGCATAAACACAAATTCGACATAATCTGGGTGATGCACAAAATTATGGCCCGGGTGGGTGGGATCAGTCTTGATTGATCTTGCGAGCCCCCTCGTTCAGAACGTCCTGCACCGCCTTCGCAAAGCTGACCTGCGCACGAATGGTGTTGATGTACTGGCTGTACGAAAGCGTCCCGTCCTGAGCGGTACTAGGCTCTGGCTTGGTGGCGACCACGGGAACGGGAAGGTACTGGTGGCTGTCTCTCAGCTGCAGTGCGCACTCTTGGATTGTTCGCTGTGAAAGAATAAAGGAACGGGCAATTGGGAGCATGCAATGCCTGAAGGGGGTGCTGCGCCGCCTTGGCAGCTGGTTGCCAGTGTCGCATCGTAAAGTGCTGCTTGCTCTGACCTCTTCTAATGCACTCGCAGCGTCTGCGCCTTTCGGCAGTTGTGGTTCTCGACCTTGCTAAAAGGTAAAGGTTTTGCAACTTGACATTAAAAAACTTGCCCGTGTGCAGCATTGCTCTGTACTTGTTTTTGTGTTGTTCGACCTGCAGGAGCTGCTCTCAGCTAGGGTACAATTGTACGTCCCAAGATTGTAGGCGGCAATGACTGCAATGCACTGCCATGTATTTCGTTCGTCTCCGCTGGAATGCATCTTTACGAACCGTTTTTGTGCGTTTGACGGGCCAGAACTTGCTGCGGGACGACATTCATCAGTGCCTCTAATTGATAACATCTACACGACAAATGTCTTTACTCCTCTTGTTATCGGATTGCTCTTCGCTCACAAGCCAATCAAGTATAAACATACTGGGATTGAGATAATCACAGCTGTTTTCACTGGCGCATGGAGGGGACCTCCGTTCTCAATTTCCAGGTGTTACGTAAAAAGTCAGCACTGACCACGGCTCCAAACGTTTTGTATAGCGCTGCGCTCTGGTAAGCCGACATTGATTAGACACCAGGTAGGCTGCTATACCTATACACGATGTTTATCTGAAATGCTCCTCCTAGGAACCTGACCGTGACACCCCTGTCTGTCGCACGCTTTCAATGTGGAGCGTGTGGCAACTTGCTTTGAGGTCCGCCCACTATCCTTCAATCAGAGCCAATCAGAGCTCGGCGTTCTGACATCACCACAACCCCAGCAAAAGTAGCAGATGAATTAGCGCTCGGCACAGGAGTTGTCAAGTCAGCACCTGACATCTGCAGCGGTCTCCAGGTTTTGGCAATCCAACTCGCATCGGATGCCAGAAACATTTGCTTGAAGTTTGTCGCTACATTTTTCGGGCTAAGTTAGCCCTGCGATTACGCACTCCTGAAGCTTTGTTGGAACTTGGGCCAGCATCCACTTGCCCGTGTGCTTAAGGGGCATACAGGTATACTTGCATTAACGTCCACTTCTCTCAGTTGCACAACTAGTATGTTGTGTCTTCAATGTTGCTAAGTGTACAACTACATCTTGATTCTCATATATAGAATTATACACAAACATAGCTTTGGAGATTAAAAAGGAATATTTCCATACTACTGGTTAAAAAAATGGCAATCATGTGGAACACATGCTCATGCTTAAAATCTATATTTAAAACAAATATTTTCCCATTGTCCTCCAATAATCTCATATATAGAATTGTACACAAATATAGCTTTAGAGATTAAAAAAGAGTATTTCCATACCACTGGTTAAAAGAATGGCAATCATGTGGAACACATGCTAATGCTTAAAATCCATATTTAAAACAAATATTTTCTCATTGTCCTCCAATTTTGGGCAGATTGTAGAAAGGTGTAGGCTGCTGCTGAGGATGATGCAAGTGACCATTTTTAAAGACGAAAAGAAAGCTGTTGATTTTGTCATGTATAAAGGATAATGTGATAAGCGTGAAAAGGTGGCACTTTCCTTCGTATTGGTGCTGCACAACACAATTCAAGGCTAACTGCCCCATAGTGCTGACCCTGTATTTCAATGGAGGTGCATAAACTTCACTTACAAGATTCAGTTCGATTTGGTTGCATATCGAGAAGAAATCTTCAAGAGACTTGTCCAAGCGCGGAGGGGCCGATTCGTCCGATGAATTAGACCGCCTGCAGAAGAAGCAGCCGCAAAAAATACAAAAAAACATCAGGCACACGGTTGACATAATAAGAACATTTTTTGGAGGATTCCCTCCTTATAATCATCCCAAACCTATCCCCTCACTCCTTTGCAGACATAGCACACGACGAATGGCACAAAATGAAAAGAGTCCTTGTCTCCTTTCGTGATCATTCCAATTTAATGTCCATAATCTAGCAGTGAAACAGTTCAAGAAAAGAAGAGGCGTTAGTGCCCTCGATGTCGAAGACGCGAGAATGGTGCAACTGGCTCCGAGCTTGGACGAGAATGCACCATTTACTTTCTGGTGTCGTCAAGGTCCAGCCAACCAGAGTTGCTAGATATAAACAGGGTTCCGTGTTTTTGGATAAATTCAATACAATCTGAAGAACGCTCACCAGCAAAATTTTCTTCAATTCGATTTTTCCGAAAAACTTGGAATTTGGAGGTCGCAACAGCCAGAAAGAAAGAAAAAAAAGAAGCAGTTTTCTACAAATAAGTTTGGTCAGAGCACAGCTTCAGCGGTCACTGGGACAGGCCTCACCAGCTTCCTTCAAAGTCTCGTAGTATTGGCCAAAGAAGGTTCAACGTTTATTTTGTCAGGGTTTGTTCAGGAAAACGGATTCTTGGTCACGATATGAACCACTGTTCTGGGGGACTATGTTGCGCTTTTTGCACTCCCAGGAGACTAGGGAGAAGGAAGTGAGGTCAACAACGCAGCAAATGCAGATTGGATGTTGATTTTGTTTTCTTCTGTCAACATCCAATCTGCGTTTGCTCTAGTCGTTGACGTCACTTCCTTCTTCCAAGTCTCCTGGGAGTGCGAAAAGCGCAACATAGCACCTCTGGCTTCCAGGCCAAACCTCTAGGACGAGGGTAGGGTTGTGATTTGATAACCGCGAAAGCTATGAACTGATTTCGTAAGAGGGACAGCTGAGGCTTCTATCTGCTGTCTCCAACCTGTGCAGCCGCAGGGAGAGGCGGGAGAAGAGGATGAAAAGAAAACAAGTTATCCAACGACTACATCAAGGAGTTCAAAGATTTTAATCTGTCTTTTTCAAGTTGTGTCATGGGACAGTGAGTATTACTAATGGGAAGGGTGCCAATGTTCAGTGGTACACATGCTTTCTTATAAATCTAGGGCAGGGCGATGCCTGTCGGTTAATATATATTTTTATTTTCAATCTTAAAAATTTGGAAACATAGCAAAAATAAACTCCCTACTATGAAGAATTGGGAATCTAACAAAAATAAACTCCCAATATTCAGCCAATAATGAACTCCAAAAAACAACCTCCGAATTTCATGAGAAAGAAGCTGCGATATACTCCGAACCATTGGGCAAACAATAAACTCGGAAAAACATTGTCCGGATTTCATGAGGAATGAACTCCAAAAACACGGAATCCAAGCTTTAGAGTAGTAACACTTAGGCCATCATTTGAACTGGACTGGATTTAGGGATTACCCCTTTGTGCTGGGGTATCTGAGTGGGGCTGGATCTACAATGGCTAGAGGCTAGACTAGCAAATGTCGTTAGACTAGCCAATGAGCATCTTGGCACTCAAACTCCCGGGCAGTGTTCCAAAATTTACTCCATCGTACTCCAGAGTAAGAGTTTTGCACCTTGGCATTCTAAAACCTACCAGCGTCTAGCATTTCTCAGTCTGCGCTGTCACGTGACATGACCCGCCGGAGTAACTCGGATCCATGTGGGTAAGATTTGGAACACAGCCATGGTTGCCCGTTAACCGAAGCTTTATCTGAAATCCCAGAAAACGCTGCTCCGTTGTCCAGAAATGTGAAAACCGTTGGCAACAAAGCAAAACAATAGACACCGCATCTAAGGCTCGGGAAGGTGCATTTTTAAATTGTAACTCTCCCAATTGCGCCTGCTCCGCACCAAGCACCAAACTGGCGGTGCTCAGAAGATAGCCAAGATACAGAGTGCCGACACTCTCAGCGTACAGTGGAGCTTCAATGTCAACGAGGAACGGTAGCGACGTCGCTGCCATCGGCTCGCGTCCCGAGCACAACACGATAGAGCACGGTGGGTGCCAAAGGTGTGGGAGGAGCCATGCAGGGTACAGCCAAGACCGAGGTGAGATCGAGCCACGAGAGAGCAGACGGCAAGTACGTCAATCTGGTTGTGTTGCGGCTCCAGAGTGGCGCAGGCTCGATCGTGGATCAAAGCGAGTGATCTCGGGCTCCGGGGAAATGGCGGCCAGCTGCGGGACAGATGCGGAGTCGTCCCCGGAGCCGACCCACCGAGCAAAGATCAGATTCCTGCTGCCGTAGTGACGAGGCCCTGGTTGGTCGGCGGCATGCCTCCTTGAAAGCAGCGTGGTGCGTCGTGCCTCGACATAGCCCGATGCGCTACGCCCCATGTCGTGTTGTGGCGGCACGCAACCGTGCCTCACTGGAACGTCGACGGTCACAGCTGTCGAACAACGCTACCTGCCACGACTGAGACTGCAGTGGAGTTGGCAACATCTACTCGCCAAGCTGGCAGGGCAAGCAAGGTGCTTGCAGCCTGTCGGAGGGAGACGGCGGCGGCGGACACAACGAGGCAGAGCCGACGAACAGAGGATGCAGATGTGGAGGACGGGAAAGCAGGAGACGTGCTTCCCATAAGCTCGCCTAAAAAGCCGAGCCAATGCTGTGCCTTGGGCTGTCAAGGACGTTCCCCTAGGCTCGGGGTCTTCGAACGGTTTAATCTCGGTATCGATCCACTAAAGCGGCGCAGGAGCTTACGAACCTCGTAAACAATAATGCACACACTCAAGAGCATTTGCTTCATAGCTATGGGTGAATGGGTGGCTCGGGCCAACTTGTGCTTAAACTAGAAAAACTTCCTGTAAGGGGAAAGGACGGTCAAGGAAACTTGGGAGCTCCGAGAACCCACGGGGGTACTCTGAGGAACCATTGAGTTACTAGGAACCCACACCCTAGATGGCAGGTGTTCGGAGTTGATTGTCACGTTTGGGTCAACGATAGACCGATCTCGCTGGCCAGTTTCGTTACCCTGTCACTATGCTTGAAACCTGGAATATTTTTGGATGGAGGACAATCGCACCATGACTCTGCGCAAGCAGCAAGACGGCACAAGCTGTCTCGTGCCCCGTCCCCAGTCACCTGTAAGCTACACTCAGCAAGATCAATATATTTTTTTTTTTGTTTTTGTTTATCACGTTTAATGTTGAGGATAAAAGAGGTGCTGTGTCCGGCTCCGAGCTTGGGTGAAAACAGTCCGCTTATTTTCTCGTGCCGACGGGCAACATTCATCTTCAGCAGCAATATTTCGGACCGAATGACCTCTACAAGGCTATTTACTGCTGGTCACAATTTGAAAACAAGTAAATAAGTGACGCGTGTGAAAAGGGCCCCCGCATAAACCATACTGGAAAGGAAGTAGGGTTTCCAACGACAACCAATGTAGAAGGGAGAGAGAACATGGCTCGCCAAATGGTTCCCAGGCCCGTGCTTCAAAGATGACAAGGTAATGAAAGTTCCTTTCCATTTGACAGGTTGGTCATTGGTAAGACTGATGGAATTCGGAAAGAATTCTGCGTGGAACTATGGTTTTCATATACATACACTCCGTTGTCCACTGCAGCTGTATGATAGATGTTGGTGGCCGCCACACGCACGAGGCTCTGCAAAAGAGTGTGATATAGGTGAGCGAGAATCGAAGAGCATAGAATAGGAGTTGTCAGATTGGTCGAGACGTTAGCCAGAACGCGAGACAGCTGATTACACCCCACTTTTCCCCTGGGCCCTCTGGAACTCTGTTTCTACAATTAAATATTTTCAAAGTTCCCTAAGATTTGTAAACTTTGCAACATATAATACACACGTCAGGGAGGAAGGCGGGATTGTTTTGGCTTATGACAGTATTTTCAAAATTATCAACTGCAATTCAAAAACTTAAAAAAAAGGGATTTTCTGCGATGGCGCCAAAGAAAGCAAAGCATAGGTCGCAGCTCAACGCAGAATCGGAACGGAGGTGCAGTGTCCAAACTCCCTATTTCGATAAATGGTAGTCTAACAAACGAGCTAGCTTTAGTCACTCGAAACAGTCATTTCTGCTGGCATGTGTTCTTCCTCCTTCTTTTTTTTTTTTTTTGCGATAGTTTTTAGTTTAGCTAACGCACTTAGACTATATTGAATGTCTAATAAAACTGCAGCGTCAATTTTGTGCGTTACTGTTCGTGTACTAAGATCCAAAAAGAAAATCCCGGCCGACGCTGTAGATCTCGGTGGGTCACAGAGTAGCAGCATCAATCCCTAAGTTGCGAACAATCATCGGCGGCCGTCGAGAACCTAAGTGTTCCGAGGAAGCCAGTTTCAGAACTACAGCACTACAGCGTAGAGACGAGCACCCAACGTTAGTCGGACTCGATCGATGTTGACTCACCGACAAGGCGTCTTTGAGCGACCACACCAAGGCTTTGACTTTGGCTACATTGTCGAACTTTATTTCGCTCGCTGCCGGATTCTGTGCAGGATGACTTCCCTGCGGAGGGCCCGAATGCTGAGCCATGCCCGGAGGTGCAGGCGGACCCGTGGCTCCCGCTGTCAAACCCTGCTGCTGCATGGGAGCTGCCATCTTGGCCGACCGGACGGATGGATGCTAATTAGAGTTTTGATGCAAAAGGCTGTACGGCTGTACAACGGGCGGTAGCTTGCGCCACCTAGCCACATCGGCAGCTAAGTGTTGCCAGCTGCGTTTTGTGAAAACGCTTCGAACACTTTTTGTAGACGAAGTGAATTTTAGACAAAATAACGTTTTTATTTTCCAAACACTACAACTTTGGGTGCGTACTTGAAGTTTTATGGCTCGTTCACACTTCCGAATTCACGGTGAAATCTGCTTATCGGCGGTGGTCCAAATTTATCTAGATTTTCCCGCGCGGAAAAGATTTCCGCGTCGCCGGCGCCGCCGCAGCCAATCTGGCCAATCAGAACACGCGTCACATTCCGCCGGCGTTGCAAATGGCGTCCTCGCCCCTGGTTATTTCTGCCCCTACCGGATGGATGCCAGGGGACGTACTGATAGACGCTGTAAAAAAGTACCCTGTACTCTATGACAAGCGACATGAGAGATATAAGGACAATGATTTCAAGGAGGAGATCTGGAAGACGATCGGTTCTAGATTCGGCGTGAGCGGTACGCATACACTGGTGTCTTCCACTTGCACGTTGTTTTGTTTGCACGTTGTTTTACTGCATGCTCGGGCATTCTCTTGGTGCTGCAGGCAGAAGAAATGCTTGCGAGAGCATGTTTTGGTTCATTGCGCGGCCAGACGCTGCCTTCGCACACCGGTTGCCTTCGATGAGTGCTGTATATAGCTTTCCGTCCCAAGAGAAATAACGGATTCGTGTACGCGCGGTGCTTTTTGAAAGCTGACCTTGGGACTTCTACCAGTTGCTGGCCAACGCGCTGTTTACAAACAATCCCGCGTTCGCCCATATTACAGGTGGGTACTGCGCATGCGCAAAACCAGATTCGCGTGAGGTGATGCGTCTGCGCATGCTTCGTTCCGATAGCAGCGCCGCCGGAGCGGCGTGACGTCATTGTTGTGTGTGCTAGTGACTGGCAACGCAGGAGCAGTTGCCGTACAGTGCAGACTTGTAGGAAATAGCGCAGAATTAAACTCACTGACACTGAAAATACACGCACACCGGAAAAAGGATCACTAAGTTAGCACGATGTGAGTGATCTTTTTTCCAGTGTGCATGAGTTTAATTTTGCGCTAGTTCCTACATGATGAATACCCAACTCGCCTGAGCATCCATCCTAAAAAGCGCTGACTTGCGCTCGTAAAGAAAGTGTGTTGCTCTCTCATGTAACGAGATTGTAGGAAAGTAGTGCCGAGCTCCCCGTAGGATCGCCTTCTTTGTCGTGGAATGATTAGTTTCTTCTGTTGAGCACGCAAACAAATTCGTCCCATTAGGTTGCGAGGACCAATACATTGGGGAAACGGGAAGGTGCGTCAGCCAACGACTTCAGGAAATTCATTTGGAATTTTCGCGGTTCTCAGCCGACTCGTAATCACCCTGTCATTGTTCATTCCTGTGTGTGCAATAATTGCATTCTATGTTTTTATTGAACCAGCATCGTAGGAGAGAACCACCAGCAGGTTCAGTAAAGATAATAGAATCATTCACCATAAACAAAGCTGACAACAATGTTTCTGCTCACTCACTCGTTTTTACTCGTGATGAGATTGCTTTCTTATCTCTGGAATTGACGTAGCCACTTGGTCATAATTGTATGAAGTAATGTCGTTTTATAGTCAAGTCGTTCTTTCTTTTAATCGTCCAATCTTTTAAATTTTCAACATATCCTTTTTTCTTTCCTGGCCCCCTTTCCGTGTCTTTCTTTAGTTTTTTTACTGTGGGGTGTGATTCCAAAAGAGATGGCTGCGACTATTGTACTGTTGCTAGTTGACGGAAAGTGTTACTTAGTCCCTCAACCCACCTGAGTGTTCTTTTGGTGTTCAACACCAACATGTTTGAAAGTCTACATTTCCTTCTTGACCTCTCCATTCTTGGCGAGCCAATCTAAATTCACTGGTGACGGGTAGCTTTTTAGATATGTTTCTTGAACACTGAGATTTTGTTGTCCATATACCGGCGAAACAAACGCGCGTCTTCACACCGCTACCACATGCGGCATCGAAAAACAAATGTCCCATCCTTAAATTTGCAAGAACTATATCACTGAACGAGATCTGTGGAGATGCGCATGATCAATAAATAGATTGCATGCACAGTACCAACGACACTTGTATTGACGAGGAACACTTTCAATACAGCAATGCTCCACAGTGATGTTGGCGCGACTCAGAACGACCCTTTCAAAGGTTTGAATGGACTGAAATGGTGATTTCCGTGGCAACTGTAACCTATTGGCCAATCACTTTGCCAGGTTTGGTCGTCTGTATGTTAGTGTTTATCTGTGTCTGGCTAGCAAGCAGGGAAGGTAATGAATGGGTCTACTTTACCCGGGATTCAGTGACTTTATTGCTCTCCAAAGTCGGGGATGGGTCAGGAATTTAGTAAGAGTTCAGGTGTCAACACGCGTGTGCCGTCTTCCTTCGTGCTTCGAATGAGTGTGTTCACCAGAAGCCCAAGTGTTATCCAAGGCAGAAAGCTCACACTGAAGCAACATCCCCTACAGGCGTTCTTGGGCTCTGTTTGGGTGCAAGAAGACATTATAAATAAGCCAGTGAACAGAGTTCCGTGGAACTTTTTGGAAAGGTGTTTTAGGTGATGCTTTGATAATACTCAAACTTTTTGTAAGTGTAGATTTCTAGAAAAAATATTCAAGGAAAAACAATCTTGTTTCTTCCTATGCGCGGGAGGAAAGCAGAAGCAAACCGTCGGGTTGACACCACCACTCGCACATCGTACAATGCACGCTCGGATCTGCTGAATCTGCTCTAGGGTGTTAACCTCCAAGAAGTTTTCAAGTCTCCGTTCCACGTGGTGCCACATGTGAGCAGCGGTGTCGACCCGACAGTTCGCTTCTGTTTTCCTTTCGCACATGGGAAGATGGCGAGATTTTATGTACGTGCATTTTCTTCCTAGAAGCCCACACTCACAAAATTTGAATATGATCAATGCACCACCTAAAAACACCTTTGTGAAAACTTCCGTTGCACTCTGTTTACTGGCTTATTTATACAGATATTTTTACGCCCGAAAAGTGCTCGAGAACACGCCATGGAAGAGAAGCCCTGTGCTTTTGTCCCCTCCAAACGTTGTCACTAGAGGATCCGGGCAGTGCTGCCTAGCTGGTGTCGGCATCGCCACCGGCGCGTCGTGCAGCAATGGGAGCTACGCTAGCTAGCGGCATTGCTAAGACTGACGTGTCTGCCGCCTTGCAGCGTCTCTTGTCAAGGTTCAGCATGCTTGCGGCGGGTAGGAGATTCTCTGACAACGAGGTGGGGCTCGGGCCACATTTTCTAGGTCGAAGGTCGGCATCCCGTGTTCCGTGAGGTAGTTTGACCAAAGGGAAATTGGTGACTTTCGCTGGGGGTTGATGTTTTTAGGTTTCTTTTGTCCCATCCCCCAAAGGTCATCCTGGTTAGGTTTTCGGTTTTTATTTTTTCGAAATATGGCATACTTTTTTCAATGTTTACTTTATAATTCAATTTTTTTTTTTTTTTTCGGTGAGTATGAAAAACGCACCATCGGACACCGGATCAGATGATCCTTGTGGCTGTGATATTTGCGATCACTAAAAGAATAATGACACATATACATACGTGGTTTTCGCTACAACTTCCATCAGGACACACCTTAAAATTGCGGAATTCGCGGGCATAATCTTCAGCGCACTTCTTTTTCCTTTTCATTCTGACTATGTGACCATCTGAGGTGATGACTGTACAAAAACCAGCGGAATGGCAAAACAAAAAAAAAATCCATTGTATGTATGTTTTTAACCACAAGGAAGTTTGAGAGGGGGTGTTAAGAAAGGTATTGACGACTTTCCTCGATGTCCTCTGAAGTGCATGAAGCGAAAAACCTTATAGTAGTCCACATCCAAACTTTTTTTTGGGGACCGGGAACTTGACACACTAAACCCGGTTACAGAAAGGACACAGTTGTCCCGCGAAGGCCAATCCAAGACCTCTTTTGTTGCATGTTGAACCTTGAAAGAGGGCAATCATGAAGACGTCACACAATGTTGAACCTTGCCAAGCCCTCTCTCTATCCCTCCCCCACCCACCTCGATGCGGCCCTAGAAAACACCTTTTTCGGTTAAAACGGAATTTTAGGCAACGAATTAGACATACTTTTATCGGTTTAAACCAAAAACGCTAAACCCTAGTTATATTCCACACCGCCTGGCGATAGTTACGGAATTGTGGAGGGGAAGCAAATTGGCTTAGGAGGGCGAAGGGAGGACTCATACTTTTGGTTTTTAGCTTCTTGGCTAGGCGGTGCAAGCTACCGCCCGTTACAAAGGGCACAGCCGCTAGCATTCATCCGTTCATCTTCTGTGCGGCCCCCAACAGAGCACTTGAGAAGCGTCAGAGCAGGCGTCTCCAAACTTTTTGGCAAAGGGGCCAGGTCGGGGATTTGTCGCTTTGCCGAGGGCTAGATTAAAAATAAGTAAGTCAATAAATATTCCTAGATAAGTATTTAAATAAAAAGAAAAAAGTAAAAGATAGCATAAAAATACAAAAAAAAAGTCTAGGGCAGGTGAATAAATATGCTTCATTTTTTTTTTAAATTCAGTGTGTAGCGAATTATGACGTTGCACAATAATTAGGACCCAGAAAACTCACCAGGCATATAGACGCTTTGCAGCAGCTGTGCATGGGGCCGCCATAACTGACCTTCAGTTTTTGATCCCCCTTATTACGTTTACTTCACCTCATTATTACCATAGCAGGCCAGGTTATTGACATCATAGATTTTATTCTGTCTTGCTCCCCAGCATTGGCCTTTGTGGAGGCTCGTCCACACCAATTTCAGTGGCTCGGTATCTCGGTAAAACAAGAGAAGGTCAGCAATGGCGGCTGTATTCTGGCGCGTGTGTAAAGCGTCTATAAATCAAAAAGCATCAGAATTTTGGCATCTTCACACAGGGCAGAAGACTAATGAGAATGATGGAACTGATGCTGACAATACGCAATGGGTACAACACGGGCGGGATGCTAAGCACAATACACACGGGAACACAAAGGAATTTTAACGTATATGTAGTGGTTACACAGCTGTATAACGGAGGGCTAAGGGTGGTAATGCTGGTGATAATATGTTTAATAATATGGCAAGAGGACACTCCTTACGATAGACAGTTTTGTTTTGTTTTTACTGCGTATCTTCAGTTATGCGTGGTTGGTGTGCGCTGCGACACGGTTTCTTTACGTGCGTTTATTTTTGTGCTGGCAGCCGCGGTCTGGGCTTCATTGGAAGGATTGCGACCAGCCACGGCCTGGTCGGAAGTCCTCTGCATGCTGGGGTTTGGTGTAACGACGCTTCAGCCATCTTGGTTCCTGAAATTATGGTTGCCAATTATCCAAAGCTTTATCTGAAATCGCAGGAAATGCTTTTCCGTCCTCCTGAAATGTTTAAACAGTTTGCGACAGTGCAAAACAATCTCACCTGAACTTCTTAACGCCGCATCTAAAGCTGATGAGGTCCCATTTTTTTTAATTGTGGTGATCGGCAGTTGCATTTTCTCTGCACTAAGCACCGAGATGGCGGCACCCACTAGCAGATCGGGGAACAAGGCGCCGATACTCTGGGCGTAGCTGGTTTAGTGGTTCTACGCTGTACTATTCATCCAACTGGTCAAGTGTGTCTAAATAAAGGCATTTTTCCCACAGGTTCAAAATGTCAAACGAAATTCAAAAATCTGAAGGACACATACGTCAAAATCAGGAACCAGATAAAGAAAAGTGTGAAGAATGGAGTGGGAGCTGGAACTGTCCCCAACATAAAGTGGAAACACTTCAAGACCATGCTCGACATAATGGAGCCCATGTACGACGAAAAACTGTAAGTGAGACACACTATGTAACCAAATCCACTCTTCTAAAGCCTGTGAACTGTGCTGGTTGATAATTTTGCACAGAGGGAACTGTGCTCTAAAACACAGTCAAAGGGGCGGTGAAACGATTTGAACGTTTGAACAAATTTACAGCTCATATATTTTTTTATATCGTTTATATCGCCGCAAAATCTCAAAGGAAAAAACAAATCTTTTGCCGATCTGCAGCCAAACGTGGCGGTAACGGAAACTGGAGTGTTGAGTCACTGGAGTTCACGTGGAAGTCAACAGGACAAGTCCGCCTCCTCTGCTACACTTGCTGTCAGCCCCGTGGCGAACCGCCTCTTGTCTTAATCGCTCGCTGCAACTTTCGGCAATGCCAGTCGAAAAGTCGACAATTGCAAAGGGAGCGGCTGGGGGCTCCAAAGACAGAGCCCAACGGCAGACCAGGTGGTGCCCCAGTGACGTCACTTGTAAGATGGCGTGGGAGTTGAGGGGTGCTCTAACCTTCGATTTGTTTCAATTTTTTAAAATAACAACTAGCGTGCTCGAGAAAAAAAGTTTTTCTGTTCTTCGCACTCTAGCCGACGCAGACTGACTCCACCGGTTAATTGGCCAAAGTCCGACAACCGTTGCACCGCCCCTTTGACACCGAAGAAATTGATGATGCCACAAATGCTGTCGTTTGGGTTGCCTTAGTGCGTGAAAACATTCTTTTCTTTTTCTTCGACAGAATCTGGACAAATATTGGTTTCATCCGTGAAGAGTGAGTACTGAAACATCTACACAGCTTTCTGGAATAGAGTGAATGAAAAATCTGCATGGAAGTTAACAAAAAGACTCATCTTGGTAAAGCATGCTCTCCGGATGCGACTGCAATTTGCATTGCTAGGAAATTGACAGCTGCTCAGCTGTCCTTTTCTGCCGTTGAATAATCTCCCTTGTATTCATGTGACAACACTCAAACAGGAGCTATACTTTGTTTCACCTTACGTCTGACGAGCAGATATTAGGAGTCATCGGAACCAATCGAAGTCCATGCGAGTTTCTTGTGACCTTAGAGAGGATGCAGTGTGACATGCGGAAAGCGTAGTCGCATGCCATGATCTTGGAACTGGGATGGCTTGTAACATTCCCTGTGGCCAGACATAAGGCAAAACAGAGTATATTAATCTAAAGCCATCCTGCCTAACCCCTTAAAGGCTACTTTTTTTCTTTTTTTTTTAAGTGACCTAAATATGTTATTTTTATTAAAGAATTTTATTCCTCTAGTATCACGAGTAGAATTTCAGAAGTCTATTACACAAAAATCTGTATATTTCTGTGTGCACATGTAGCTTGTTACAGTTGTGCACATGCACAAAGCATCTATTTCTGCGTATGCGTTGAGCATCTTAAATCCTCTGGGGCTTGGGTGTGAAGAAAAACAATAAAATGAGGGCTGGCCTGGTTGGTTTCATTTGTGCTGAAACAGCAAGTACAGTGCAGCCACCTTATTTGATGTTGCGGACTATGTGGAATCACTGCCACCATTCGAAGTGTTGTCGTCGTCTTCATCGGATTCACTTGAAGAGCCGAGTTCAGCAACAAATTCATCATCGTCTTTGCTTGATGAACACTTTTTCCGAGTCACTCAGGTTTTCTTCAGCGATCGCTTTTCTTTTTGATTTGCAATGAAGTTCCACATGCTCCGTTGGCTAGCAACGCTGTTTCTAAATGACTGTTGCCAGAGTATCTTCTCATTTTTCCTACCAACAGGGGCGAAAAAAAAAATATGCCATCTAAAACGAGTGCTGCCATCTATGATCAACGCCGCAAACCACGCGGACGAGCCTAGCTCGTTCATGGAATTGACAGTTACCAAAACATTTACTGGACGTGCTGAGCTCGTCCGTGACATTTTTAACCAGAAAGCCGCCAACGAGCTCTGCTCGTCAAAGGCAGCAAAGGAAGAAAACATTGTTTTGAACACCCTGGACGGCCAAAGGATGCCATAAAATGAATATACAACAAAAAAACAAAATTTTTAGAGCTCTATCTACGACACGGAATAAATTTGTAGTTGGCGCCCGCGAGAGCTGCCTCTGGTCACATGGTAGACCTGTGCGCTGCCGCAAGTTATGCCGGAGCTGTCCAGTGCCACCACTGATGTCCCCAGAACCCCCACATGGCCTCCACAGGCCGAGCGTGGCATGCCACGCCGCCGCAGTCACTTTCTGACCGGCACATAGGTTTACCACACAGTGCTTGCGCTCTTTCGGAAGCTTCCTTTGGGCTCTAAAAGTTACTTATTAATCTTTGTTTTTTCTTGTTGCACTTCAAACGAAGACTAATAATTAATTTGTAGAAACCATAGAGAGCTCCCAAAAGGTCGCAAGCACCACGTGACTGTAGCGGCCAATCACGTAACCACAGCGGCCACATTTCTGCGGGTTCCTGTGGGTGCCAGCTACAAATTCGTTTTGGGTCATAAATATAACTTTGTAAAAATTTTGCTCTTCAGTGCAAATTTCTTGAATGATGTCCTTTTTCCATCCGTAGAATACCGTGCATCCGCCCATTCCACACTAAGCGCCCATACCAAAATTTGTAAGATTTGAGAAAATATGCACAGTACATTCATATGTAAAATTGATGACCGGACAAGCGCCCATCCACCATTTTTTTGCGATTATCTCGAAACATTGATTGAGCGCCTTGCCCAATATTCTACAATAAACTGCTAAAAAAAATTTTTTTTTTTGCATATGTTTTTTAAAGGGTTTAATTTTATTGAACGTCGTAGAAATAGCACCTTGTTTGCACGACACGTAATCACTCCAACAATTTCTGCCTTGGGGAGGTGCATGATTTGCTCTCTTCACCGTGCTGTCGTACAAATTTGCAGAACCATCAAGCGTGCAAATCGGTTTGCATCATTTCTATGCAGAGCGAGCAGCGTGGAGCAGCACGTCACCAGCGTGGACGTCGTCCCCTCCCCGGTACCGGACGAGTCCTTGATCTGCGTCTACTCAACGGAATGGGAGGGGCCTGCCACCTTCAGCAACTCCATTGAGCCCCGTAGTCCCGTGACTCCCGCCAGCAGAGTGAGCGAAAGGTAAAAGTCGTAGTTTTCTGCATTCTCTAGATGCGCCCAAGTGATTTCTCTGCAGCAACGCGAGCTGCACTTTGTTTCACCGTCACTTGGCAAAGAGCGAGCTCTGCGGCCCCACGAGGCAGTGGGAGCGACATAGGCGAAGCACGGGACGGGCCTAAGGCCGCAGTTGCACTGCTCATACAGTCTGCACGGGACTGAGTATGGCACTGTAAGACAGTCTGCAAATAATGTCTGAGGCACGTTTCTTTCTTGCAAGACAGTCCTGTCACGTTGGTCGTTTAAAGACTGACTGAAGGCACTTTCAAAGCACACCTATGTGCGAAGCTGACGTGCTTCGAACGTGCCCGAGGCACGTCTGCAGATAGTTCTGTGATCATTTCTTCATAGAACACTGTTGTTTGTTGTGTGGGCATTTCGACTGCGGCCGCAAAGGCAGGGGGCGAGAGCGTAACTGAAGCAGTTGGAGAAGAGAAGGACGAACTCCCCTCTCACCTGGACCACCCTTTTTTGCGGGTTCCGGGGGTTGCTTTTGTCTCGCTCAGAGATTAGCCCGTTGCTCGAAAGTCGTATAAGGGTAGCTTCGACCGTGCTGCGCACAACTGGTGGGACGGAGCATAGTTATGTGTCTCCTTCCGATGTGCCGATTGACTCACTGGGTATGCAGCCTTCGCCGTGTGCTCGTTTACGGCGAGACAGTACAGTGGCATACGAGCAGCACAGAAATGTTGGCTTTATCTCTTATAGGTCACCAGAGAGCATGGACCAAGAACCCGACACAGGCTCGGATAGTGATAGGCAAGTAATTTTGTGATACGAGTACAGTGTTGGTTGTGCAGATAATGTACGGTATATAGGGTCATTGAGATAAATCCGGACTTTTCTCAGATTTCGTTTCTCAACAATACAGGGAAACTAACAGGCCGTATTGCGTTTCTGCGGCCACGTGATTTGACAACGAACCATCGTGTGGTAAACAATTCGCGATTTGCTCGAAACTGAGCGGGGAATAGGACCGAAGAGTGGCAATACTTAAATCGCTTTGCGCTGGAGAGTTCCCTAAGCAAATCATGCGTATTATGGCTACAAGAAAACTCAAGTTTACAACATTGCCAAGACGTTCAGATAATCTGTCAGCCAGGAAGATAATAGTGCAGACCTGACAAAGCACAGAAAATGGTCAATATTGATTTCACCTTTACCTCTGTGCGTTTTCCTGAATATGGTGAATTTTCTGGATTTATCTCGACGACCCTGTAGTACGCTGTCCATACCCCTTCTCTGTGATATGGAATAAGATAAATTTATTTGCACTCATACTAATAAGGCCCTTGGTCTTTTTTTGTTTCTGAAAAGGATGCCCAGGCCCAAAAAGTTAGCGAGGCTGTCGAGGAGGCAGGAAAGGTAAATTACAAGTAATTACAGCATGAAAATGAATAACGATTATGACACGAAGCATGAATGATGAGAACCACTTAATATTCCTTTCCAGTTGTGTAAACGACACTCCGGCTGCGAGGACCAGCAGAACAGAAATGCAAGATACAATCTATCATTTTTGCATGACGCTTGCCGGTCAGCTCCGTGAATTGAGCCCTGGCTGTCAATTCGAAACAATGAATGAAATTCAAAATTTAGTTTATCCAAAAATCAGGCAGGCCATGGCGCAGGGTGCGTCGCCTGAGCATGCTTATACGAGAGTCCCTACGTAACCCCGAGTTGTGTGCTGTGATAGCTTCATTGTTCTTTTGTCTCAGTGTTGGGGTGCACTCATGCTAGAGTCCCACTAGAGCGACAAACGGGAACAATGGACACCGTGCAGCATGCACGGGATGGTGCCTTTGGCAGGCTTGCAGTCCCCCAGTGCTTGTGAAGGAAGCACAAGCTACCCCAAGCGTGTCGTAGATACCCCCGTGTGCGGGCTGCACGTGTTTGAGGCTCGTCAGTGTCAGTTCCTTTCGTTCGTCGCTCTAGCGAGACTCTGGCCTCATAATTTTTGTTGTCTGCAGTTTCTCATCTCAATTCATAATAAAGATACAAAAACCCCCTTGCCTCCTCATGATTTCTTGCCTTTAATCATGCTCCCTTGCCAGGGAACCTTGCTGTAAATGTTGAAGTGCTTGCACAGCTTATCTCTTGCAGCATAGGCATGTCTGGACACAAAATACATGGGTTATATGATTGGCATGTAAATAAAGACTAACACTCAAAGTTGTGCAGTCTGTTCTGCAGGGAGCATTTGGCTGGTGGCCATAGTTATTAGTTGTGGGCTTAGCAGTTGAGCACGGGCTGACAGTAAACATTCACCAGATTCCTTCCACACCATCCAAACCGTTATTCACGGCAGGCGATATGATGCTTTGCCCACAGCCCTTGCTGATTACAACATGAACACTTCCTATAGCCCCCAAAATATTTTCATTCCACCATCATTGTTAGAAATTAAAAGAAAAAGCAATACCTGGTTGAGTGACGACCCCTGCTCGGGACAGCAGTCTGCGCATCATTGTCGTTAGTCTCGGCTCTCCCGATTCCCTCAGTCGCATCTCCCTGCCAGTGTTCTAGGTTGGCTGTGCCAAGCAGGCAGTAGGAGGCTCAGGACATTGAGGACTCCTTGACAGAGGCGTCGCAGCTATTTAGAAGATAGGGGGCGACGTCGACTTTGCGCGCTCTCTGCCGTATTGTTCTGATTAAATTTCGGAACTGTCTGAGGTGTGGTCGCCCCCCGCCTTCCCTGTTCCAATACCGCCGCACCTTGAGCCAAAAGTTTTGCAGGGCCACACATTTGTGATGATAGTTTTTCGATAGTCGACTTAGATAGTACTATTGATAGTTTTTCGATTGTCGACTATCGATAGTACTATCGAAAATTTTTCAATAGTCGACTTCGATAGTACTATTGATAGTTTTTTGCTAGTTGACAATCGTTAGTACTATCAATAGTTTTTCGATGGTCGACTTTGATAGTACTATCGATATTTTTTCGATAGTCGACTATCGATAGTCAAATTTCCAGCGACTATCGATAGTGCTATCGATAGTTTTGCACAACTAGAGCGAAAACAGTTGTCGAACTGCCGCTCGCCCCCCTTTCTCCTCTCTTTGCCCAAACTCCCGTTTCGTCATCACTGAAAGCTGAACCAAAGTTCAGAAGGTAGATGCTTGGGCTAGTTGGCGTCCCATTTAAAAAAAATGAAGTGAGAAAAAGAAGAGGGAGCGACGCAAACTGCCAGTGTCTGAAAACTATCGATAGTAAACCGTCGACAGTACATGGATAGGTTTACGATAGTCGATTAACAATAATTTTCCGATAGTCGAATACTGATAGTACTATCAATAGTTTTTCTATAGTCAACTATCGATAGTACTATCTATAATTTTTCGATAGTCTACTATCGATAGTTTACTATAGATCGTCAGATTTCTGGTGACTCGATATTGATAGTACTATCGATAGTTTTCACCACTAGCACACATGCCGACAGAACCCTTGTCAGGTTTTTATTCTTTGCTAAAAGGCTGGCAAAGGAAACACCACTTCAGGGACGATCAGTGCTCCCACTGAAGTCACTGCACACATTGCTCGTTTAAAAAAAAAAAAAAAGTGAATGCAAAAAATAAAGTGGTTTTCTATTTTTCATTTTTATAGGTGGCATAAAACAATACCTGCAATTATTCGATTGAACAGAGTCCAAAAATCGTAGCACCACCTCTTTCATTTTTTTTTTTCGAAATAAAGGCTTTATGCAACGGCAAATAAAGTGGTTTTCTATTTTTCATTTTTATAGGTGGCATAAAACAATACCTGCAATTATTCGATTGAACAGAGTCCAAAAATCGTAGCACCACCTCTTTCATTTTTTTTTTTTCGAAATAGAGGCTTTATGCAACGGCAAGTTCGCTACCATGACGGTTCTTGGAGTTGAATACTGGAACGCATCAAACACAATGGCGTGGGTTCTTAAATATGTTATATGAATTTGTGTGGTACTGTGACCATCACTGATCCCCACTTGGCGGCTAAATGGCGCATTGAGCAAATGGCAACGTTACCAGAATAGCTCAGTTGGGAAACTGCCATAAGAGCCTGCTTTGAAAAAGTGACGCCAATCCATACTCGCGAACCGAACTAGACGCGATCGCAACGCCACCCTTTCTCCCGCACCGGCCACTCCAGGAACTGCAGGGCCGCACGTACCGGTCAAGTCGAGTCGCGCGACGGTCGGTGGCGTCATCTCGCAGGGGCTAAATAAATCGAACTTTCATGTTTTGACTCGCCGCTCACGGGCGGCGCTGTAATCGTATCTAGGTTGGTCTCAGCGGACGCGAGCGGTCCGGGTCTCCAGGGCCAGTTTTCCAAATGGGTGTTCTAGCAGTTCTAGTAACGTTAGCAAGCAGGTATGACGTCACCGGCAGTAAGCGACTTGTCCCGGAAGTAAACGCTTGTCAAGCTTTTCACTCTTCGGAGTGTTGGTTTGTACAGCGTCCAGGGCAGTGGATTTTTTCTTGTCATCTCAACAGAGCCTGCTTGTTGCGCTGTAACAGCGCTTGCAAAACCGAGAAGTCCACTAGAAATCCATTAAGTGTGAATTTTTTTTTTTTTTTAGATTCTAGTGGGTCAAGTCTGCGTATGTCCCACGCTCAAATGCCTTACCGGGATTTAATTCAAAACGGGATTAGTAAAATTCACTCAGACACAAGAAAGCATGAACCAATACATCGACTGAATGCACTAGGAAGCCCAGCAGCCCTCATCTCTCACCACTGCTCGCCTCCCGCCCTGTATATATATATATATATATATATATATATATATACGCGTGAGAAGCGTAGTAGTGCACTAAAGTTACCACTCGTGAAGCAGGTACAAAGCTAGCGGTTGCGATAAGGCGCCCGCACGATTTTTCCGTCTCTTATCTAGCCCCAGCCTTGTACCTGCTCCACGAGTGGTAACTTTAGTACAATGCTACTCTTCTCACGCGCCGAAAGTCTTTCTGAAAATGACTGATTTAGTGGTTTCCGATGACGCTGAGCAAGTTTCTAATTGGAACCATATGTCTGTTTTCATTAATTAAAAAGTTAATTAACGAATTTCAATTAATTAGACGACTGATCGTTACGATTAGCCCCCTATAATATGTCCCCCTGGCCGTATAACTCTCCTCCACAAGCGGCATAGGTGTAACTTTCAAGGCTTTTTTTAAACAAATCTGTTAAGCTTAAAAATAAAAAAAAACACCCTGTATATAATATGGCAGTATGCGGAGCGCAAGGTTGTCTTTTTTTGTTGTTGTTGCAGGGGTTGTGGTGACATCAGAACGCCGAGCTTTAATTGACTCCGATCCAAGAATAGTGGGTAGGCCTCGAAGCAAGCTGCCTGATATCTAGCCACTCAATCAGAGCCAATCAGAACTCGGTGTTCCGACATCAGCAGAAACCTTGCAAAAGAAGCAGACGAACTCACCTTTTCTACTTACTTTGACTTCATTTCCGCCCGTTGGCCCAGTGTTAATGAGGATACGTGATCACCTTTAATCTACTCATTAAAAGAAAATGTGACACAATACAAGTAGCAAGAAAATTTGACACAATACAAGTAGCAAGAGAGTGTGGCACAATACAAGTAGTAATGAAAGTACAGTTGTAGTACCATTTGTATGCCATCGCATAATTGTTCAAAAGGTGTGTAAACACTTTCGACAAACCCCTGATCTGCATTTCACAATTTCCGCGCTCAGAAAGACGCACATGCTCCGCAAACTCGCGCACAACAAATAAGATATCAAAAGTAAAATGTCCATACTCAACCAGAGTCTCTTACTTGTTTGGTTCAGCGTAACAGCTGACATCTCTGTGAACAGTAGGAAAAATAATTTAGATTTTCCGGGATGAATAACGCGTCTTTTAGCCTATGGACATGCTCTACAGGGTGTTTAAATTTAATTAAAAATATTTATTAAAAAAAAAAAAAAGCGCCGTGAAAGATGTGGTCAGTTCAGGTGCATCAGGGGGACAAAATAAGGGGGATATTATTCATAATAAGTCGAATTATAAACTGAAGAAAAACAAAACTTAAATTTTTAATAAGTGAAAATAAACGCATGCTGCCAATTAGAAACTTGCTGCGCGTCATCAGAAACCACTAAGTCAATCAAATTTAGAAGGGCTTGAAGCACGTGGTAAGCGCAGGGGTGGGCTAAAGTTTGCACTCGTGCAACAGGCACAAGGCTGGCGGTCCTAAAACAAGGATGAATATATTATCATTCGCGTTTTCGAACCGCCAGTGTTTCGCCTGTTGCACTTTGGTGCAAATCGCGCTTCAAGTCCTCCTAAGTTTGACAGACTTAGTGGTTTCTGATGACGCTCAGCGAGAATCTAATTGTAGATATGTTTATTTTCACTAATTAAAAAGTTAATTAACCAATTCTAGTAAATCATCCAGCTTATTAAGAAAAACCTCTATTTTGTCCCCCTGGTCGTATATATATATATATATATATATATATATATATATATATAATTCTGTTCGAAGGACATCCTGCATATTAAAATTATTCTAATATTTTTTTTTTAAATTTTGATATTAGGCTTATTTAAAAGTGTCGTTGCGATTCCGTGGTTTCTACAGTTAGAAGAACAAACCACCTTTCTCGGGAAAAAGGGGGAGGGCTAACGGTGGGTGTTGGCTGTAGCGGGTGTAAGGAAACGATTTTGACGTGATAACTAAGGAATGAATATCGATTGGTATTCACTCATTAACTCTAAATATTAATACATATTTGCAGCCCGTCATTACATTACGGCACACCCACTTATTATGTTTCAAATAATTTACAAACTCTGCCTTACACCATTTAAAGTAAAATTAAAAAGAAAATAGTTTCAAACATTTTGCTTTTTAAGGGGTACTTCGACGCCCTCTTCATAGTCCCCGATTTTACATCAAAAGTTGCTAAACAAACCAACGAACGTCGCCGATATAGTAACTTTAATATTGGGCCAAAATAATTTTTTTTTCGCGAAGTTAGTGAATTAACAATTTCGGTCCTCACCGCATTTTAAAAGTGAAAGGCTCTACTGGCATCATTAAAAAAAAAAAAAGAAAAAGTGACGTCTGGGGAAGGCAGAGGTTTACTTTTTGGATTGCAGACTTCGTTCTCAAGTGATTACAAACAGTGTCATGGTGTCGAATGAATGATGTGGAAGCTCGCTCCAGCCCCCGCGTAGCTGCAAGAACCAAATACTTGGGATGGTCGATGACTTCCTACTGCTGATGTACGATGGTAATTCAGTGCATAATTGGTGCTACCACAACTTGTTGTTAGAACAAAATCCTAATGAAACAGTAGATTTGTATTTTTTTTTTTTTAATTGCAAATTGCAAGTTTTTTACTCTCTTGACAATTTACCCCTGCATAGGGTGCAGTGCGCAAAAGATTTGTTTTTCAATGAACATGCTTCTTGCTTCATGAATGCTGGTTTCCGGACGCTGAGTGTCATTTCCAGGATTACGTGTGAATTCTCATCATCAGATTGTATATTCAAGCTATACTGGTCTTTGATACGAAATGGATTTGAGTTCAATGCAGTCGTTTGGAACTGTACTGGTTATAGGGGTCTCAAACAACGAGCCGCGGGCCGCATGCGGCTCGCGACTCGCTGGGACGCGGCCCACAGGCAACCGGCTTCGAGTTCCGGTTTCCATGTCTCGGGCGCTAGAAATACTGATCTCCTCTCAACGATTCATTTCGCTCGAAAAGTAGCCCTGGTATTTTAACATATTCATATATTTCATACTTACCTGCTTTCATATGCCCTACGTTTCGTTTTAGGTTTTGCTTCCCCGCTTTTTGTTATAAACAATAATTCCGGTACTAGGCTGCAAGCGTGAGCAATTTGTTGAAGGGCGCATCTTGGCTGCGCGAACTCTCGATCAGCAGGATTTACTACCAAAGATAAAGCTACGATCTCGGGATTCTCAACGTGAAAAACATATCACCATTCAAAAACAGATATTTGCACACAGTATTGTAATAAATATTGCGAGGAAAGCAAGAACTGCCAATTTAACTGATTGTTTTCAGATACATGTTGAGCGTGATTCATTCCGGAGTGAATTGAGCAACGGGAACGACAATGTACTTGCTCTATTAAAAATATCAGCATGTTGGCGGGGTGGTGTCATTTTAATTCCTTTAATCACATCAGGCCAGGGCCGAAAGTAGTCATATAAACAAATCAAATGTGAAGATGACACTGGCAAAACTATAAGGTTACAAAAAGCATAGAGCACGAGGTCTCTAAAATCTTTTAAACATTACCCCCCCCCCCCCCCCCCCCCCCCCCTCCCGCCCGTCTTACGTTGGCCCTCGACCTTTCCAGTATGGGGTATCTGGCCCCCACACTCAAATGAGTTTGAGACATACAAACCGAGCTAAGACTAAAAATGTGCAGAGACGTTTTTCTTTTTTTTTTTTTTTGAATTGTGTATGACAGCTACATTTGCTGCGCTCTTTGTTATGATAACACTAGACTTTTACACCGATATGGTTTCCCTACAGTAAGCTCGAGAAGACTTGAGCTTGGTCTAATTATTTTACGCAAGTGCTTGCATAGTTTGATTGATTTTTCGAACCTCACGTCTTCTGTATGTGCTTGTGTGCCGCGATTAATAGTGAGGGTGAGTCCCACTTTTTCAGGTGGAAAAATTAACCTAACCAGTCCTATGAATTGCATACAACATTTCTATAACACAATCAGCACAACCAGTATAGACATCTTCGACTCAGACATTCAACTTTTTAGGTCTTCTCTAATATTTAACTCTTAATTGTTTATATAAAATGACACTTGGAATGAGCTATGTGTTAGTTATTTTTAGTTTACATTCCTTATTGGTGTTCTGGTTTTATGGCTACTATCTTTGTTATTTTACACCATCTTAGCTAGTTTTCATGACACAGATAGCGACATTATTGAGCGGGCTACGACATATCGAATGTGTAATCTTTTCTGTGCATCATAATTAACCCCGTAAGTGTGACATCACCGCTCTAAACAAATCGTTGCTAGGGGCTTTGTAAAAGACGAATACACGGGACTGGATTCGGCTCCGAAAGAACGTTTGTGCTGTTCTAAGGTTGGGTTCTAAGCGGCTTGTCTAAGCAGCTAAGCGGCACCTGGTATCGCTGCGCCGCAGCGATACCGGGTGCGTTCTAAGGCCCTTCCCGCATGCTTTTCAATGGGCGGAAGGCGAACAGAAAGAGTTCGAAATAAGGACTTAACGCAGAAGGTTGCATTTCTCCAGCGCCTCATAATTTGACGAACCTTACACGAAAAGCATGTTTTTTTGGCCATCCAGCTTCCTGTTTTTTTCACCCGTAACATGGGTCTAAAATATCAAACTGCCGGCAGTTTCCCAACTGAGTTGTTCTAGTAACGTTGCCTTATGCATTTGTCCATTACAATGGCCCCAGCAACGGCTCGTTTGGAGCGGAGCGCCATGTCGTGACATCATCACTTACGGGGTCGATTAAGCAATCTCGCTCTTCACGAACACATAAAATAATCTCATTATGATGATGGCGATAGTACATTTTTTAGACTGCCCGCTCGACCTGCAAGCCTGCTTTCCCCCGACGCCACGCCACCAAAAAGCGCGGGTATATTTGAATGTTGGTTTTGGCATCATTATCACTTGCCGATTTCAAAATAAATATTCTGAATTTCGCGATACTAAGTAGCATACCGGAAATGGTAAAGACCGGTGATTTCGAAAATATACTTAGTCGGGGTAGCTCAGAAAATCGCCGGAGTACCCTTCGTTCTACTCTGTCGCGGATTGTTTCAACATTTCTGAAGGCCGAAAAAGCGTTTCCCGCTATTTCAGATAACGCTTCAGATATCTGACGACAATGATTTCAGGCAACAAGATGACTGCAGAGTCGTACTAAATAAGTTATGCCTCAGAGCAGGGTGTAAGATAGAAAGGTGGGGAAACGAGAGCCAAATGAGCGACCGGATTGTGTCCCCCTCGGTTTTCTCTTTTTCTGTGGCGCCATCTGTGTGGATTACCGCGAGCTCTCACTCCGGGTGGACGACCGGTGGCGAACGGCTAAACTGACGGAGATGGTTTCTCGTAGATTTTGAGTGTAGGATTGTCGTGCTCTCGTTTTATATTGCGCACTCTCCCATAGAGTTCCATGCAAATTTGATTCCGATTTTCTTCCTCTCGCCGCAGCGCCATCTGTCGCAAATCGGGGGTACCCGCAAGCAGACGAGTACACAATCCGGTCACGGCGCGGCGGTAGACTTCTATGGGCCGTTTCCTCACCTGTCTATCTTACACCCTGCTTCAGAGTAACGACCACTGGCCTTTGTACAATTCGCTAGATAGTGCATCCCCGATTGGTCGCTGGAGCGCGAGTGCGGCCACCATAAGTTCCGTACCGGTCATTTTGAGGGTACCAGGAGCGGATCTTTTGGAGCGTTGCAGAAAACGTGTATTTTAGCACGCAGCCGCCCAGTCTCTGCGACGCTCCAAAATGTCGACATCCGCTACTTGCAAGATGACTGATACGATACTTCCGGTGGCCACTTTCGAGGAGCGAGGAAGCGCGATCTAGCAATTGTCGTAGACATCAGTGCTAACGACACTTTTTCAGCCATCATGGTACTTAAAATTATGGTTGGCAGTTATCTGACGCTTTATGTGAAATCGCAGGATACACTTTTGCGTTCTTGTTTTGTGTTTCGTACAAGTCGTGGTTGACGTTACATTAGGTGACGGTTACGCCAAATTTCACCTCTAAAAGTCACGATGTCGGAACAACAGGATGTCATTGACACTGTGACGTCATAATTAAGGGTGAGAAAGCGTTAGAAAAAGCTGTAATTAAATTTTATTGGCTGACTTGTGTTTTTTTTTTTTTTTGTATGTAGGAACGAACCACACTATAGAACTGGCAAGATTTTAAATCTGGGAGACGCCATTTACTCAACGTGTGCAGTTGATCACAGGTCTGCTCACCTGTCTGCAAGATGTGGACGAATACGGCCATCACGACAAAGATGGAAAATGCCGTCAAAGCCGCGATTACCAACCACGACATCTTTGTGCGGGATTCTGGTACCAGAGTCTGCCACAGCGCCCTGGTAAAACGGAAGCAATCAGGAAGCCTTGTCTGTGTGGATAGCTAGGGTGCACACAGAAGTGAAGAATACACGGAGCACTATTGCACCTTTAGTCATCACAACAACCATATGACGGGATGGCCAAGGATACAAATAATGGATAGACACCTGGAATGACCGCTGTTCATATTTTGTTACAAGATAACTGGATGACAAGCTCCGCCCCCAAAGCTTTAAAAGGGAGTGAAGGTACTATGCAACCTAATACAAACCAATACCACATAGAATAATCAAAGTCTATGTACAGAAGGTTGACGTCGTCATGTTCAAACAGACGCAGATTGGATGCGACTGCTGCATCAGTGATCGGCTAACGTTCCATTGAGTTAGCCGAGGCTGTCCACAGGCCTTCATTATTTTAGGTGGCATTGGTACAAGCTCATCACTTCCATTACATCCCGAGAAAAAAAAAAAATTGGTCGGAGCCGATTTTTTTTTTAATGATTGATGCCCTCAAAAACAAATCTCTGTCCAATGCTCAAAGCGCGTTAGCGTATTGGCCATTGAGTGGAGCGTTCTTTCTTGCGGGCGGAGCCTCTCATGGGGTTCTTTGCAACAGACGCACACTTCTCTGGACGCCAAATGCTGATACCTGCCCCACGGCCTCGAGGTCGACTTAGACGTCACGCTACCGTGGCGCAATCATCATCATCGTAGTGTGGAAAGGAGTAGGGCTGCCTCATGGCTCTTGACGTTCGCGCGCGAGACACTATGTTGTGGCGTTTATTTTGTCGCATGGTATCGTTGGAAAAACGATTTCAGCGGATCATGGTGCGGTACTGCTTTGTGATTAAGCGAAGATCGAATCGTGTTCGGGCGTACGGCCGAAATATAAACAATCGCTTGTGTGGATGCGTCGTCCGCTCTAGGCTCACGGTGGGATGCATGGATACCCATGACAGATGCCTGTTTCTGGGTCACCTGCACTCGTTGTGTTCAATACTTGCTCCTTTTCAAACATTTTTCTGCTTTCATTATCTTGGCAATGCAGCAAAGCGAGCAATACCAAGTCGGATATTTACATAGTATTGCTACTCTTATTTCTTTTACTTATTGTGTTTTTGAACAACTCCTAGATTTATCGGAAATATAAACAATGTGGATACAGAGAAGTTAGAGCTGATTGAGAAGTCCCTCTGTTGTCGCTATCCTCTGTTCTTTTACCGTGGCGTGACGTGACTGGGTTTGACGGAGTCGCAGCGATTCTACTACGTTGTGCCGAGGAAGAAGTGTTTCCTAGTTACGATCGGGAAACTGGTTGTTGGCCTGACAACCGAGGCAAATAGAACCAATTGTTCTAATACATTTGTCGTGAGTGGATTAAATGAGTGCAAGTGACCAACGCTGCAGCGTGCGTGTTATTCGATTCTCTTCTCGGTAGTGTAGGTTCAACCGCTTCGACGGGCTTGAGTTAGGTCACGGATGTCAAGAGGCTAATATTCTGAATATCTTGCTAGACCCTCTTATTTTGACACCTAGCAGGTTTTTTGCGGCTCAAGCAAACAACCCGCACCACGAAACGGGCAGCATCGTTTTCAGTAGCACTCTATTAGTGATGAGTGCTAGCGACTCTCACCAGACTTTCCGATAAGCCTCCGCCCTAACCCCTTGCATATTACGACTGAAATATTCATCGATTAACTTTCACATTATTCGAGTAATGCGTTGTTCGCGATCCAATGTTTTAGCAGCTTAATCGGAGTCTTGAGTTGAGAAAAGTGAGGTAAAAAAGGGGAAACTAAAAAATACCTGCTCTATGATTTCGGACGTCTTTGTTTTTTTAGTACTCAGGTTTCATGGCATACGACTTCACAATTCTTCTGATTGTCATAAAGAGGGATTGTAATGAACAATAACTTAAGAGTAACATTACTTCTTAAAAGGCTTCCCGTCTTTAAATTTTTGTAGGCGTCGCAACGTCAACTTTCAAATAGGACTGCAAGATGCCATTTATGTAATAATAAAACTACTAAAAAAATTGCACTTCTATCCTCTTTTATAGAATATGCCTGTAGATCAATCAATTGACGAATTAATTTATTGTTTCGTCAATCATAGGGTGGTGATCAGTCGGGTTATAATTTTAATCAACCCCCGATCCTATCAGTATTAATTATTATGTGAAAACTAAGGTTAGCGCGGGATTAACGAAAAACCCGCGGCTTCACAAACCACAGTACTATGATTATGAAAACATCTGAGTTAATATTTATCGCTTTTCTTAATTTCCAAGCCTGTTAAACGATACAACACAACAAGTATAAAAATAAACAACAAAAACAACAAGCATTTAATGAGGAAAGTGCAATTTAGCCGGAAGCAGTTTAAATATTCGTCGTCAAGATCCATGCTCCTCAACGAGCGCCCGCAGCAGACGACGCCGTGCGGTCAAAATGATAAACATTTGCACTCGTGCATGACTTGTGAATGTTTAAAATTTCGGCCGCACGGTGGCGGCACAGTTCGATCTTAGGAGGATTATGATTAGGGGTGTCGCGAACTTTTGTCGAACCAGATTTTTTGGTCGAACTTTGGGGGTTCGACTGGGTCGAACCGGTCGACGAACCTTCGAACATTTCACCAGATTCGACCGGTTCGACTTTGTGGACAGTGTGGCCAGACCTTGATACAAGCATGTCTAGGTTTGGAGAATATTTTTTTTTTATGCAAAGGGTTATTTTATTGTGTGAACAACTGCAATTAAAAGAAACTAATTCTCTTCACTGAAGAAGTTAATAACTTAAATTTTAGTACTGTATTGACTGAAATAGCCGATCAGCGCTGCACTTAATTCATCTCTTAGCCATTACCATCCAATCCAAAGCCAACTGGCCAGCCTGTCGCGCATGCGCACACGAGTCGAACCTCAATAGAAGGTTCGACGAACTTTCCACTAAAAGTTTGAAAAAGTCGAACCTGGTCGAACTCGAACCGCGGCCGGTTCGCGACACCCTTAATTATGATTGAGACGACAGGGTGCATCATCTGTTCGCTGCCCCTATCGGGAGATGCTCGTAGCGCCACGCGCTACGAGCATCGCTGACTCGGTCGTCTGCGTACCCGTCCGCCTCTGGCGAGTTAGTTGATATCATCTTTCACAAAAAGGGAGCTATGATGTAAAACTCCATCGGCTAGAATGTACCACCTCAATGCACATGCGGTGACAGCTGGAGCTTTCAATCTGTTGGTGTCGATTTTTCCCGCTCGGTTTGGGAGGTTTGCTCAATATCCTCCCAATAGGTCGACACCCTTATCTTAATTTGCTTTTTTCCTTCTCACCTCTCTTGTATTTTTTTACAACGATAAAATTTAAGTAACAGAGCACGCGAAACTAAAGCGTGAACTCTGATTGTACAATTTTCGTTACGCCTGCTCGTGTAATTTTGGTATTTCGTAGACCGTTCAAATTATGCTGAATGTCGCAGAGCCGGAAACCCGCAGTGACAGTGACATCTCAAATGCGAGAGATCAACGAATTTATCGCGCGTTTGAGATAGGATGAGCATTTCATCTCTTTCCCTACGTACGTCTCCATGGCTTCGTCTCCGTCCGCAGGATCATTTCCTAGAAAAACGCCGCAGAAAAGCGGGTAAAATAAACAAACGAACAAAACGCGACCTTGAACCACCCCTACCCTTTCCCTTAAGAAAAGCTACAAATAAAGATTACAAAATTACAAAATAAAAATCCTCTCGAGTTTGTGCGCGTGTTCCGACCTCATGAAAATAAAAGGTGGGACAAAAGGGAAGCCCGTTTTTCTCTCCGCAAGAATATACTAATACACATCACCGAACGCTTTTAAATGTAACACTAGAGGTTGGGACTAGATGACGAATGCTGTTGTTTCAGAACTTAGGTTAGCTGATTCGAAAGTTTTAAGCGATCTTTATGAATTTGCAGTGAGGAAATGGTGGCCCACGGGGCTCCCGAATACGTGGAGATGAATGGTGTCTATTACCGGGAACGGATACTCGCCTTTACCTTAAATCAGATAACGGTAAGTTCTAATGCTTTGACATCTGATCCTATCCGCTAGCCCTGGGCGGAAACACCGTTCGGCGACTCGTAGTTAGTTTTTAAAAGAGAGATTTAGGGAATCGTTTTTGAACATCCCATGTGGTACGATACGCCCTCCAGTACGAACTGCGCATGCGCTACCGCAGACGACTCGCGCATGCGCAGTTCGTAACCGAGGGATTATCGTACCGTATCGGATGTGCAAAACAACGATTCCCTAAAACTCTCTAATGTGAGTAAACGCGGTCCATTCGGTACTTCGCGAAGGCAAGTCCTTGCGCCTGCACCTTTAATCCTCAGTCACACTATACGGTGCCTGCAGGTACGCGTCTCCGACTGGTGTGTTTACCGCGTCCAAAAAAGTGGTACATAAATTTTCGCCCGATGACGTCACAGAAGTGTCACGCTGCCGCCCGCCGCGATCCTGGCGGTGTCACAGGAGGGGCGGTGGATGTGGCAGACGCCTGTTCCGCTGGAGGTCGCGTAAGTTCGTCTGCTTCTTTTGCAGGGGTTGTAGTGACGTCAGAAAGGCGCCGAGTTTCGATTGGATCTGACTGGAAGGAGAGTGGGTAGTCCTTCAAGCTGCTCCGAGGCCTATCCACTATCCTTCAGCGCCATACGCACATTCGCGTTTGAACGCGTTTGAGTGCGTTGCAGAGTCCTTGCGGCCAGGCGCGGTCGCTTGCGGACCAACGCGCGCCTTCCCGCAACGCTCGGTAGCGCGACGCAAGCGAGTAGAGACTCGTTCAACTCTCCGAAGCGTTGCGGTGCGTTCGGGCGCGTTCGACCAATCAGAAGCCGAAAGAGGAGAGGGGGTGACGTGTTCGCTCCGGCCGACTCGGCGAGACGTATCCGGTTCGCCGGTCGCAGTGCTTGCTTTTTCGTTTTGGGGAGCGGTGGACACTGTATTTTCCAAGGCTGCGATGGTTCAAGCTTGACAAAACGTCGGGGAAGCCGGCGAGATTGTCCCAAGATCGAACGCTTCGACGCTGTCGCCGTGCGCCGCCATGTTGCCTTGGATTTCGCTTACTATTGGTGAGCCACTAGCGACGATAGCGCGTTCTTATTGGCTCTTGACTGCGGTTGACTGCGTGTCAACGCAACTGTGCGTACAAGTTTGGCGCAAGCGGTCTTCGCAACGCAACGCGTCCGCTTGCCGCTACGGAACGCACCGCGCTCAAACGCGAATGTGCGTATGGGCCTTTCCAGTCAGAGCCAATCGAGCTCGGCGTCTTTCTGACGTCACCGCAACCCCTAAATAAGAAGCAGACGAACTTGCGCTCCGCGTAGCTTCTGCAACCTGAAATTGGGACGCCGCGACGACAGCAACACTCGCGTTTGCTCGTGCTTTTCTGCCGATACATGTACGATCCCATCCACGAGGATCGCGACATCTGACAGCACGACACTCCGGCTTTTGCGACGTCATTTGTTGCCCCTTCCGGACCACTTTCGATGCACGGGCGGTACAAGAAGCTCAACACGCCATGTCGGAGACGCGTTCCCGGGCACTGTGGTCGTACGCACTGCTCAAGCACCACACAAAAGACGCAGTGCTGTCTGCAGACATGATGACAAAAGTACCTGGGGACACGTCCTCAAGCGTGCTCGAAACAGACTGGCTTCGAACGTGCTCCGAGCATTTTCGTATGGTCAGTGTATCGGGAGAGTCACACAATGGGAAGAGACACGCGTCAGACAGTGTCTGCACCAGACTGTCTTTCGTGTGATTCATTAGCAGCGTGACCCATGCTTTAGTGGGGAAGCGCGGAATTTATGAGATAGGCCGTCTATACCCTTACAAAAATGATCAATGAGTTTCAATTGACTTTCTATTGTGTTCCTATAGAGTCAATTGAAACTCGATATAAACTCAATGTCTAATGAGTTTGACCATTAGAAACTCAATTTTGATTCTATTGAATTTACTCATTAGGAATGCAATTGAGACTGATCATAAGAAACTCAATATCGGTTCTATTGACTTTACTCACTAGGAATGCAATTGAGTTTGATCATTAGAAACTCCATATAAATTCTATTGAATTTACTCATTAGGAATGCAATTCAGTTTGGTCATAAGAAAGTCAATATCGATTCTATTGAATTTACTCATTAGGAATGCAATTGAGTTTGGTCGTTTGTGGATTACTGCACCCGTGTGCACCGAACGATTATTGCTTGTACCAATGTTTTTCTATTAAAGGGACCATGAAATGACTTTTTTACTTTTTCCAGATAACTTTTACATTAAACCGTCAATGTTCACTGAATGCCGAACAGGCATCCGTTTTCGTCTCGGTTTATTAACTTCTACACAAAAAATTAATGAAATATCGACTTTTTCTTGACCGCAAAACAAGCCGTGACGTACGCTGCTTCCGGAACCGGAAGTTCTCTCGGCAGTTGGAGATGGGAGCGTTAGCGGCGACGAGTTGGGGTGTGCCGGTAGGTTTTACTGCGCCGATGTCACCGACGTATTTTCTGAATCGGCGCCTCTCATCGCCGCATCGCAGCTGAGCGAAATTCAATGAGATACGTTGCGCTACAGCGACAGCATGGGACTAGTCCCATACGCCGTTATGCCTGTTGGGAAGTGCAGCGAGTCTTCCGGTGAAGACTCCAGAAGTTAACCCAACTGTCATTGTTGGTAAAAGGCAGCCAGTGTCAGTCGTTTGCAAGGCGACGTAGATGGAAACAAATTGCCGCGGCGTTTTTTGCGGTCTCGGAGATGCAGGAGCGAGCCGACGTTAAAAAAGATACGTTTGAACTACGAGTGTCAGCAAGAGCCACGTAAATACCTGTTCACACTCGGAGCGGACGCGCGCGTTTGATGGAAGTGCTGTATTCGCGCTGTTGGTAAGCGCTTCGGGACCGATCTTTTACGATTGCAACTCGGTACTGACGCGACACTCGGCAAAGAAAGGTTGGACCGGTATTGCGCGTATACCTCCCACGAACTGTTACAGCTCGACAGTGACGTGCAGTCTGTCAGAATAAAAATGGCATACCAATAACAAAGTGTACATACCGTGTTACGAAGGTAATCCATACAGCGTTTATTTCAGCTCTATATCACACAAAACAAGAAGAGAGAATTGACGAGGGCCCCTTTTCGACGAGTGTTCGTCAACCCTGCCTCGGAAAACAAGGGGAAGAGATTGACCTCACCTCTTAACCTAAAATTGAGGTCAGCGATCAAACTATAATACGGGAAGGGTCCACAAGGGTAGCGCGGGCATATTCCATTCAGCACGCCAGCCGGTCGTAGGCAGACAGACGGTCTTACGACGAAGCAACGCTGCGCCGAGTCGGAGCGCCTGCTAGGCCTATATCCTGAAAGCTTCGTAGGAGCGGGATTCGCGGCTGTTGTCGCTCTTCTCGGGAGTTTGTGGATCCAGCGTTCTTGTTCGTCGCGGTCTGTTTTAAGTACATTTTTTTCTTGCTGCTTGAAGTCGGCACGCGCGAGATGAAGACGTAGAAAAATAAACGTTCAGTCAGTCAGAGTTCTGAGAGGAAGGAAACCAAAGGAAATCACCGTTCTGAACTCGGCCCTGCCCTACTGCGCACGCGCAGTGGTTGCTTCGTTTACCACACGATAGATGGCGCTTGGCTCTCAGCATTAACAAATTTGGCAATTTTCGCCACACATCTCTAATTATGCTACAAAATGTGGATCTGAATATTATTTAACAAAACTTTTAGGAAACATTCGCCGGCTATTTATTGTTTACGATCGCGGTGCTGGTGAGGTAGGCTCTTACCCAATAGGCGACCTGGATTTGTCTGACGTGCTCCATTTCCGCGGATGCATCGTAGTGAACAGGCGAAGGAAGGAAGGCGCAAAAGAGTCCAATTTTCTTTTAAAAGTTCTATAGCAAATATTTTTTTTTTGGCTCCCTAGTTTTGTGTTTTTGTGTTTCTTTTCACACCTTTTACGACGTGCGGTGGATGAAATTCGATTTTAAAATCATTTCATGGTCCCCTTAAGGGATAGAGTCCAATGACGTCGAAACACTGTTTATCATCTATGAGACTTTCAAGGAGGAAATAGGAAACTGGGAACCTTAGTAGATGCTGAGGTGGTCACCGGCCAAATGAATACCTTTCTTATGTAGGGTATATAAGGCGGTGGGGTAGTCAAGGGAGTACGATTAGTGGGTTGTGAGTGCTTAGTTACGATGTTTGTGTTCGTTTCCTCTATGTGCTTTGTTTCCTTCATGTTGCATGCTTTAAAGGGATACTTCAACGAAATTTGAAATATTCCCGTTGTGTTCAAAAATAGGTCTAATATGATCCACAATATCCGTAAACGACAATCGCACGTTTGTATTTTGATCCTGGTGGCTGTATTTTTCGTTATAAACGGCCCACTCTGGCAAGCGCTCAGAGAAGGCCCAGCTTTGAGCACGTAACATCCAACGCAATCGTGACGTAGGTCGTCTCAAGACGAGCAAAGCTACGGCGAGGCTGACGTAGAGAGGATGGCCTAGTCGTTCCAGCCACCGAAGGGGCTGCTTTTGTACGAATTTTGAGTGACGGGTTAATCTTCTATAATCTTCTAGGGGGACAATAGCGACTTCTGCGACACACAAAAGGGATTCTCGGGAAGAGGGGAGTTCCTCCTTCCCCCCTTCTCTCGTCGTGACCGGAGACGAGACAACCTCCGTCACTAGCTGTCAAGGTTCCTAGACGAGCATTACAAACGAGGCGTTAGCGACATCCACCAGGTGCTCTTTGCTAATCGTTTAATTCGTTTTAAAATTCCTTTTCGAGACTTTTTTAACAAGATATTGGTATGTTCCATGTGATACTGCTCTTTTGAACACATATAGACCTAAAAAATGAGCGCCGAAATTTCGTTGTAGTATCCCTTTAAAGGATTGTAAAAAAAAATTCTCAACCGGAGCAATTTTTTTTAACTAGTTGCAATAAATTCTGTTGAAGCACGTTGCAATAAATTCTATTGAAGACGTTGCAATCATTCAATTGAAAGTCATTTGCAATATTTTTATTAAAACTCGATAGCAAAAGTTCTATTGAAACTTTATTGCCAAAATTCAATTGAAATGCAATTGCTAAAGATTCAATTAAGACTCAGTGGCCAATAGTCTGGAACGGATCAATAGCGACTCAATAAAAAAAGTCAATTAAGTTTCAATTGAGACTGAATGAGGTCTATTGAGTGAGTCCTTTACACTTTCAATTGAAAGTCAGTTCATTTTTTTGTAAGGGTAAGCTCTTAAAGAGACTGCTCCTTTTCTTCACGTAAATATGAACCGTTGTTACGCACCGGTGATTTGTATATACGCATTGATCACCGAATCTCACACATTAAACTCACGCCTCTTTGCAGATCGTGCCGTTAATTTTCGTCACAGACACTCGCCTGGGTTGGCAGTGCTTATAGCACATGCTGTTCTCTGCGTACATTGTTCGAGTTTTGGCAATTTCCGCTTCCCCACTAACTGGCCTCGAACGCATAAAGGCTGAACTTCATGGAGTGAAGCGTGTTTCACATGCAGCGATTTTGGCCCTAGAGCGGCGCGATTTCTGCCGTCGCGGCGCTCGTGCCGCTCAACCACTGGTGCTGGCCAGAGCGCCGCGACGGCAGAAATCGCGCCGCTCTAGGGCCAAAACCGCTGCATGTGAAACACGCTTTAAACGAGAGACGAATTTCGCCCGACGGCTTTCCCTTTGCTCGTGACATGGGCAGCACAATGGCTGCTGCGTCGCGCGCGAAACGAACGTGTCGCCGGGCGGAGTTCGTCAAATATTCGTCGCATATTCGCTCCGTGGAGTTCAGCCTTTAACGCGAACATCCGCCGGCGAATTGTTCGATATACCGAGAGCGAGCCCATCGGTGACGCGTGTTTGTGTCCAATTCGAGAGCCGCATTTGCTTGTGGAGCACCTCGCATTTAGTAACCGGCGGATAATATGATAAACTGTAAAATATATTTCCCAAGAAGAAGAAAAAAAAAATAATCAGCTGTTATTTTCAAAGCTTCCCAGCGTAAATCGCGTTTGGAGCTCTCTACATCCATACCACGCTTGATCCTCACGTGAAAGACATCTTGTGTCCTCTAATGCCCGAGTCCAACCAGAGCGACAAACAAAAACAACGGACACCGACAGGCCTCAGACATGTGCAGCATGCACACGAAGGTGTATATTTCGCAGGCGTGCAATCACTTGGGCCACATAGCCTCCTTTATACTCACTAAGCCTGGCAGATTGCCACGAGAAGCGGCCGCCGTAATCGAAAAGGTAGAGCGGCAGACAACGGATGAGAGGAGAGCCACGTGACGGGCGCCCCCCTGCGGCGAGACGCCGAAACACACTTCTCCCGAGCGATGGAATGTCCGCTCGTGCTTCTCGCGATACCGCTTCTTTTCTCGTCCTGTTTGAAAACCATTATTTCGGGTCCTCGCCGCTGCAAAAGCTGTGCGCTGACGTCCAGGTTCCCCGAGAAATGCTCTGGGCGACCAGATCCTCGCGCTCCAAATCTGCGACCGGGCACTCTATGGCTCCGTCGTCGAACTGCCAGGCTTTGTGAGTTACGAGCACCGAGAGACCGCAAGTCTGCCAGAGGTACAATCGGGTAAATGGTGCACTTCTCGATGAGGCTTGTCGGTGTGGGTCGATTTTCTTTGTCGCTCTAGTGGGACTCGGGCATATAAGGAATATGCAGTTGTTGTCACTCGCAGATTGAGAACGACAGGGCGAGTCCTACGATTACCGTTTGATGCCTTCCGAGGTGCACGAGACGCCGAAGCATTGCCGAAGGTAAGAAGCTCACGCTAGAGGAAGGACAATTGCAGCTCCTATCCGGCGCTCTCGCCTTGTCAGCGACTATAGTACGAATCAAACTCAGTATAGTTCCATGGTCCCTCTAACTAAACGTATACTCTGAAGCATCATATTGTAGCAGGAAGTTTAATAACTCACTCGAAGGACGTCGTGGACTTCCTGCAGCTTCGTGTCCCTCCTCGATATCAACAGCTCTTTCTAAAAAAAATTAAAAAAATTCATATAAATATACTGTTAAATTAGAGGACGTACTAGAGCACATATATTACTAGCACGGACTGCTGACCATCGGTTCTCTGATTCTGGTCGCCGTGAGAGCGAGAGCCGTTAGCAGACGACCTGCCCGCTAACGCGAGCGAAGAACGGTGGTTCGTCTGCTACAAAAAACCGTCCGCCGACAAAAAAAAAAAAAAAAAGAATCTGCAAGTTGTTTTTTGACAGAATTAAAGAGAGCTACCAATATACCTGTTGTAACGCGTTGCAAAGCGTTCAGCGCCGTCTGCGGCGGGCCAAGGAATGCTGGGTATTGGCTCAATAGAACCGGCTGTAGCCGACGACAGAGCCTACCTTGCAGGCGACGGAGGCAACACCAATGAGCGGGAGATAAAGGGGAACTTTACCTTCTTTATATTCCGTGTCGCCATGTTGCGTGCAGTACATGCGAAGGCAACGCCAGGCGAGGCGAGGATGGGTAAGCACTAGAAAAGCTAGGGAAGCGGAAAGCACCTTCCTTTCCTCTCTAACCGCTTATTCACACTGGAAGCGGATCCGCGTTCGCAAAGCGGTTGCGAAACCGCGTTCGCAACCGCTTTGCGAACGCGGATCCGCTTCCAGTTTGAATGACCTGGCGTTGCCTTCGCCTGCCTGTTACCCCCTAAAGGGTGCATCAGCGGCAACCTTTTTTTTTAGAGTGAAGTAATAGTAATAGAACACTGCAGCATAAGCTCCTCCCGCAAAGCTTTTTACTCCTTCCACTTCCTCTCCGGCATTCGCTCTGCTAAAATGAAAAAAAAAAAAAAGTGGAGTGCTTTGTGGGAATATCTTGTTCTGCTTTTCTGAACCTGTAACAGAGTGTAGTAATAATAATCTTTGTCGGCTCAGCAGAGCCGGGGCACCGCAGAAAGGCAACAGCCCCTACCATGGAAGCCCGCGGTGCCGCGAGTATAGTGACGGTGATATTTTGGGGCTATCTACAATATAGTCACAGAGTATAGTCTCAGTATTAACCGTTTCACAATGACGAAGGGCGAAGAAAGGCCTAAAATAGAAATTTGAAACATTAACTCGCCTTCAATCATCCTAGCTTCCATGCTTGCCTTTTCTGAGTGGTCTTCTTTCTCCTCTCTTGATTCGTATTGGCACAGCGATGGTGGGCACAAGCGCCACTAAATACTAATGGTGGCCACGAGAGCCACTAATTCTGAAGCTTAGCTTCAGAATTACGACACTTACCATCTTGGTGCTTAAAATCATGGTTGCCAGTTACCTGAAGCTTTATCTGAAATCACAGGAAACGCTTTTCCGTCCTACACAAATATTTAAACGTTTCGCTACAGAGTTTGCTGCCTGATTGGGGAGTTTTCGTACATCGTTTTCGCTGTCCCGCAGTCTTCTCCGCAACCCGCTACGAGATCCAGGACTCTGCACTCAAAACCAGCGGCGCGCATGCGCACTGTACTCCGTTTCACCTTACGTCCGAGCTCAGCGGACGCTACGAGCCATTGGAGCCAATCTAAAGTCGTAGTGAGTGTCACGTGACTTTGGAGAGGGGGCACAGCGACGCGCGGAAAGCGGCTACGTCCACAATGCGGGATTGGTTTGGACAGCTCGTAGCGTTCGTTGCGGAGAGCGTAATGGAGTAGGAAAAACGATCTACGAAAGCTCCCTATTTAGTGGCTCTAATGGACACTAGTTGGCACAGCGGAGGCTCGCCGAGATGCCGAAATGCCGAGGTTAATATTTTATTATAAAATTTTAGTAGATTGTTCCGATGACTCCGATAACGATACCCGATACTCCGCCGCCGCCTTTGTGCATGCACCGTATCCTTATCGGCTATCGTTAGAAAGTTTTAGTACATTCGTTCCGATGATTCCGATAACGTCCCGGTACTCTGCCTCCGCCTTTACGCGTGCATCGTATCGCTGTCGAGGGTTTTGGAGGTATCGGAAGATCTACTAAAACTCTTGTTTTTGAAACGTTTTTATTTGCATAAAGCTGTAATGAGTTCGTCCGGTTGCTTGAACAGTCATCGGAAACGGTGGCGGTGGAGAGGACAAAAAGAAGCCGAGGTGTTTTGGGGGCCCTCCTATGGTTCTATCCGTGACGTCACGACCAGGATTTACCTTGCCATCACGTCACGAGTTCTGATCCTGACTCAGGCACGTAACCAGGGGGGGGGGGGGGCATGGGGCCAAGCCCTCCCCCCCCCCCCCCCCCCCCCGATATCTTCCATTTTGCTAGGACCTCCTCTCCCCCTCTCCCTTATACAGCATTTTGTCATGATCGACCCCCCCCCCCCCCTTAAAAAAAAAAAAAAAAAGAAACCCTGGCTACGTGCCTGTTCTGACTACTGATCACGAGCTGCGACAACAGGTTTGATGGTGTGTGTAAAAAGCACAGTGGAATCTTGGAGTCGTCGCATTCGTAAACCGATACCGTGACAGTAGAGAGTTTTAGTATTTCGTTCTAATGACTCCGATAACGATACCCGATACTCCGCCACCGCCTCCCTTGCGCGTGCATAGTATCGTTATCGGGGCTATAGGAGGTATCGAAACGATCTACTAAAACTCTCTAGTCTGACATTGGGGACGTTTAGCAAACCGTTACCGTGTTCCGCGTACCACACTACCGGAGCCTTTGAATCATGCTTCAATGGCTCTGGGAGCGGAACGCGGAACACGATAACGGTTTGCTAAAAGTCCCTATTACTCCTATATCCGTTAAAGACGTCAAAAAGTGTGTTTAGTCAATTGTGAAAACCCGACCACCGCGATGTTTTTGGCCGCGCACCTCGACACGATTAATAGAAAATTTCCTTGGTGGATTCGAAGCGATCCAAAAGCGCTCCATGCTCGCGCCTTTAGTGCGGGGAAGGCGAGCGTGGGCTTGCACGCGCAAGACAATACCGAGCAAAACAGGGTCTCCAAAACTGCTTCATTTCCACCAAGGTCATTTCACATAAACTGCATCCCTGCATGATGTTCGCCTAGCGGCAACGCCCCTGAATAACTGGATTAATTGTGGATGGTTCAGCAGAAATTAGAGCAATCTTCATAGTTTTTCTCGCGAATACTACAGAGCTTTGTGAATAATTTAGTGTCATTTAAGGGAGAACGAGGAATTTACCTCCTATTAACTTTTGTTTGTTCATCACTTGCAATCCATGAAAACATTGCACCACGTGGTGTTGAGTATGACGAAAGCGTTCTTGATATGGAGTGTGTTGCACGTGACGGGTCACCGGTATAGTTTACACCGAGTTAACTCACGGTTGCCTGCATAGTCTCCAGACACGCCTTGCCAATCTTTTGAAGCCCCTATTCGTAGCCACGTGGGACGTTAAAATCACAAAACCCGACGCGTTTGTTGAGTAGACAATGAATGTTCGGATCAAGGATATATCTTCGTTTCTACTTTCCGCGACTGGGCTCTTGCATCGGCGTGAAGGAGAACGAACAGTTCCCGCGTGTGTTGCACGTGGCACCGCTTTGCCTGCTTGCGCGAGCATTGGCAGTTTTTTCATTTTCGATTCGGTCGAATTTCTCTGCGAAGGCAGAGAAATTCGACCGACTTCCGCTGTGAGCAGAAGCTGTGACTTCCGCTGTGAGCGCATGGAGCGCATGGTGTGAGCGGAAGTCACCATGCGCGACGTACATTCCTGCTTTGTTTTGAAAGAACCTGCCTCCTCGTCAAAACGCCGCGACTGAAGATGTACCAAAAGGGTCGAGAAAGGTTTGAAGTTCAGTTTTAATGCGTTCGGTTCGTCCGAGAATGTGGATATGTGCCGTGAAAAGGGAAATCCAGATCGCTTAGGCGGGAAGCACTTTGGGTTGAATTCTCGGATACTTGTGGTCACCAGATTTATTTGTTTTGCTGCAACATGAACGCGGGAAAACCGTCATGTTGTACGAACCACCTGCGGACTACGTTCAGTGCGTCTTCAAGTTCAAACAGCCGCCTAATTGTTCGAACTGTCGTCTGCCCTTTCAAACGTTTCTGCCTGCCGTCTGCTCTTTCAGACGACAGCGACCCGCAGACCAAACGTTGGCCCGGTAATTGCGATTAGAAGTAAGTGCAGGCCTGCAAAGACCTAAGTTCGAAGGTTGGTTGGGGTAAGCAGGTCCTGTGTAAATGGTAGATACAAGGAGATGTTGATAATTGTTACCGTGCCGTCACCGACTTGTTATGCCTGATTAACTTTATCCAATTCTGCTTGCGATTTTCAGTATCGACGTCGACCATCTCAGCTACGGTTCACCCTTTTGCAGCCCGAGCGACGTCGCGACTGAAAATTGCGAGCGGAATCTCATCATGCGACACTGGCTTTAGCCTCCATTCTGCGGCGTCCACGCGGAATGAATCGCCGCATGTCACACCATTCACGCGAAGTTTTGCGGTGTAACGAGCCTCGTTAATTTCGCAGAGGCCGCTAAAGTAGTCAGACATTTCCGGCAAGACGTAGAATCAACAATTCCAACGCGAAAAAGAGCACGGGGACTCACAGCAAAGCCGACAACGTCGCATTTAAGTGGTTTGTTAATGAGCGACGGCGAGCTTCTTGCCCATCCTCCATCGCGCATGCGCGACGCCGGTGGCGTTTACTAGGGGCGCTCCGGTTTGTTTGTAAACATGAGTTGGTAACTTTAAAACCCTAATCCCCTGCCAGGGTCTCCGAGGTCGAGGTTCGTGGGAGTCACTCCCTACTCGGACCATGCTACCCAAGCAAAACAAAAATAAAAACTCCCGACGACTGGCCTCGACAGAAACACATGTATACAATTCCTCCCTTTCAGGAAGGAGGCAATGAGCTGCCCAACGGCTTTGTCCTGGCGGCAGAGACGCGAGCACCGCCAAAGATAATCCGATAAGTGGAAGCGGGAATCGACAGGGATGGATTCCAAAAAGTTTCATATGGTGCTCTGAGTGAGAAAGAAAAACACCTGCTGAGCAGAGGCACTACCAAAATAAAGCAATAAAAACACTAAAATTCCTGACAGGAGGTCGCTACTCTAAAGCCCATTGTCAAATGGAAACAGGCTCGTTGTTTTTGTTTTTTCCTACGCCGCGTTGTCACGAGGATGCAGATGCGCTTTGACGCTTGGGACCCCTGCTTATCATCTTAACTGGCAAGTCGAAGGAGTCGTTTGGACAGACATCTCAGAGGTTCGACTGTAAAGTGGTCAAATTTCGAACTTTGAAAGTTCGAATTTCCTGTACTACTTGGTTTCTCGCCATGTTCTGGTTTGCGCAGTCCGCGCAGCATTGCTGGGAAAAGGGGGGAGGAGGAGGAGGAGTTCTGGGCGCCATGGTGCGGGGCGCTTTGGGCAGGGGTTCTCCTTGCGTCCTGCTGCTCTGCCCCGTTGCCTGTGCCTCCCTTGCTGCTGCTTCCTCGGGCGGTGTTGATGAGACGGGCGCAAGCATCTCTGGTGTGGCGCTCGTCACTGCCGCCTCGGCCATTTCGTCCATTTCGTGATCGTCGTTAGTACCCGGCGTGATGAGTCCAGCGACCGTTGCATATGTGCGTGCGCAGTCCTGACGCTCGTGTTCGGTGCGATTGCACTCCTCACATTGGAGAATGCGGTATACCGTATTCCCTGCGGATGCGCCCCGTACTCTTGCAACGGAGGAAAGGGACGCCCTGCCGGGGACCAACACAAGAACTCTGCTACCGAGCACTCGCAGCTGGTGTGGAAGGTTAACCTTCGTGACGCCATCCTGCAAGGTCATTTTCACCAGTCGCGTCGAGGTCTGGACTCCCGCGAAACCGTCTACTCGCCACGTATCCTGAGTGACCTCAATGACATTTTCGTGTGCCTCGAGTGCTCGACGAGCCGACTCGTCACTCACGTGAAAGGGCAGCCAGTGTATCCTGACACGCACCTCGCCGTCATTGGAACCTACTACGAGGCACCTTTTGCCTTCCATCTGTAGCTCTTTGGCTTCTAGAAGCTTCCGCTGGGCTGCCTGAGACTCGAACGTGAAGGGCCACATGGGGTTCATTCTCGTAGAAATGGAGCGTGTTGGTTTCTAATTTACGATAACGAAAGAAAGACATGGAAAACAAACAAACAGCACAGGCTTCCAGTGTTGTCTGCATGCTGCAAGCTGCATGCTGCATGAACAACATATTCTGGGCCATGCGAGACAATCACAAGTGAGACACCCAAGTAAGACACCCAAACACAAAGGGCGAGCAAAAACGAAAAAAAGTAAAAAAGAAAAAAGAAACACAGGCATATACTATAGTCGGTTGCAAGCTAAGAAAAAACCGGAAATGCCTCTCAGAGGAAAATGTAATCCTACGCCGAGAAACGCCAGCCAATCGTTTTCATGACGTCACGATTCCGTGGACCAATCGCGATCCTTTTGAAAAAAAAAAAAAAAAAGAAACGCCCAACATGGCTGCTGGCCTTAGCAACGCGACGCTAGTTTCTCGTGACAATTATTCTGCTTTTTTGCACCGTGTTTTACGTGCCCGAGGTTACGCCACGAAATCTTAATGGTATCGGCTTGCGTTTGCAGCAGTTTTTGCGCGACAACGTGAGAATCCAGCGACGCTATCGCCAACGAAAATTTCGAAGCGGGCGCGAGGCTTAGCACTGCTGAGAGGTATGTTAGACGGTATGTTAGACAGTATCTTGGACAGAAAATGAATTGGGAAGACGGTACATTGGACATGACTTTCTTTCTTTACTAAACAGCTATTTCGTTGACAAAAACGCATTCTAAATTATTTAAATGTCCTGAATGAATTAAATAAATATTGTAGTAGTTTAAGACACGTTTCCTGGAGGAAGAAAAAGCAACGTTGCTAGCGAACTACTTTCTCGACGGCGGACGCACTTCACATGGGCGCAATGCGCTTGTGGGTGGAGCTAAAAGATTGTTCTTAGGTTGCATCCGACTATAGTTATTTATTTATATATTGCTCGAATTTTACCGTTGCTGGATTCTGATGATAGTACTGCAATGGGCTCCACTAATGGTATCTGTGGACTTGTTAATATCCTTTAACAAAAAACGTACGACAAACGCAAGTGAGGGTGTCTAAACCGTTATTAGTATCTTCTTGCCAATTTAAGTTTTAAAGGCTCTAAAATTGAAATTTTAGCTATATTAAACTGTCCTGGAGCTAAAATACAAGAAGCGTTTCTCTCGCAAACTGCCACCCTCCACAGGTTCCAGATTTTCTGCTACTACTGCAGCATCTTCCACTGGACAGCCGTTCGGATGGTGGCTGCTCCTCCTGTTTTCCCTTGTTGTCAGAAAGTTCAGCTGTAGGGATTTTGGAGGCTGATAAGGCTTTTAGGGACCTGAAGCAGTGTTTTTTTTTTTTTACCTAGAAATGACGATTCAAACTAAACGGTATATTTTCCGAATACACAAGTATGGAATAAAGAAGGAATATGTCAGAAAGAACAATAAACATTCCAAATTACGTCATTAATATTGCTGTCAGTGATTTCCTATACACACACCCCCTAGAGGGGGTGTACATCCACCCTTGCTTTTCTGAAGCACCCCTTATTTCACAACGACCACTCTATTCTCAATGCCTTTCCCCCTCCCTAACCCCCTCCCCCCCCCCTCTTCTTAAATTTAGACACCCCCCTAATTTCAATTTCTGGGGAAACCCCTGATTGCTGTGCATATTTTGGGCAGTTCAATACAGAATTTTATACGCGAAACGGGGGCAATTTGGCCGTTTTTATCCTGCAAGTACGCAAACACGTTTGCACTAATTATGCAAGCCCTAATGAAATGCATGCATAAACTGAAGTAGAGTAGAGAGTTGGGCGAGTTGGTAGTTATTGAACATAGTGACAGTTGCGCACACAGGGACAAGGACAGAGAAGAGGAACACGTAGACGACAGACAAGCGCACACTCACAACTCATGTATTAACGAAAGAAGAAAAGAAAGTGGTACAGAACGCGGAATCCGCTCGAGCGTTGGCCACACAGGCACGAGGGACCACAGGCCCGAGGGCTCGAGGGGTACTGTTAAAATTTCCCACACGAAAATGATTTTAAAAAGGCAATTTCCTCCTCTGTTAATGAAACAGACGGAAAGCTGACACATCGCTCGCCCATGCTTAGAATAATGAAAGCTTCAAAAATCTCTCTGGTGTGTTTTTCTCGGTACCTGCCTATTATCTTGGTTTCCGCTAAGGATAGCGTACAATTACACGATTTACAGTGAAGGGGTAGATGGCCCCCCATCGTAGACTTTAGAGGGAGATTGTGCTCTCGTAGCCGGTCGTTCACACACCGTCCGGTCTGTCCAACGTAGCTTTTACCACATGAAAGAGGGATACTATATACTACACTCAGGGAACAGGGCACATAAAAGTGGGAGTGGTTCTTGTGGCACGTATGTTTTCTAAAATTGTTCACCTTAGCATGAACTTTTTGACAAATTTGAGCCATTTTTTGGGGGGCTGACATCACTAAAGGGACCCCGTAACGGCTAGCCACCTTTTTAAGATTGTGGGAAATTTTATGCATATACGGGACGACCACAATTCTTTTTTTGTCAAAAGCGGGCTTAGGTTTTTGAACTCCCTTCACTCTCTTGACCAGTGTTCCCACTACCTCAGTCAGCACCTGCATAGGAAAGCCCGAGGATGTCAGCCTCTCAATTTGTGCTTCAAAACTACATTGGAGGGTATGAAAACAAGACTTATTTAAGGCGCTTGTAAGGCATGACATAGCTATACCCCTTTTAACGACTTTGGAGTGAGAGGACGTGTAGTTTAGGATGCCTTTCTTGGAACGAGGGGAAAAGGTCCAGCACAGGTGATTGGGTAGCAGAGAAAGCGAAAGGTCCAGAAATTGCAAAATTCCTTCCTTTGGCGTTTCACAGGTAAAGACAAGTCCCAAACCACATTTGTGGAAAATGTCCATTGTCTTATAGACAACATCATTATCGACCGTTTTTTTTGTACACCAGCAAGAAGTCGTCGACATATCTAAAACTTTTGTTACAGTCGTGGAATCAATGGAAGACTCAATAGCACGGTCAACACCCGAAAGAAAAATATCGCTTAAAACCGGTGCTACACATGAGCCAATGCACACACCCGACTTTTGTAAATAAACCCCATTTTGCCACTCTATGAAAGTGGAACTAAGATAGAAATGGAGGAGTTCTAGGAAACTTTCCAACGTTATCCCACTTGAGTTCCGGAACGAAAGTTCATCATGTGACTCAATGCAGGACCTGACAGAGGCGAGCAAGGAATCATGGGGAAGTGAGTAGAAGAGGTCTTGAACATCCACGCTGAAGACACTGTGATTGTTAAAGTCATTTGTCTTCAGAAATTCAAGAACAGCCTCCGAATTGCTGATCAAAAAGGGGTCGTTAATTTTTAACCCTGAAAGGTGTTTCTGCAGATATGTCGATACTTGCCGTTGCCACGAACCTCTTTCAGTAACAATAGCTCGGAATGGGCATGCTTCCTTGTGTGTTTTGGCACTGAAGAAGATTTCTAAGTGCAGCTCTTCAGCTTTTCTGATGTTGGCAGCTAACTGTGTTAACGTGAGACGTTCACACAGACTGAGAGCCTGGCTCTTCACTTTTTTCATCACAATCTGCACCTGTCGGAAGTTCTTTTGTACTGCTGCGCAGGCTTTTTCATTATACATGCCTTCAGGCATTATCACGAAGGAGCCTTCTTTATCGGCCTCCAAAACACGCTGTTGGTTGTCGACCAAGAAGTTAACCAGACGCATAGGATCCTGGGTCTGGACTTTCCCCGAGCCAGAAATAGCGTCAACACATTCCGATATACATCGAGGTCGTATCTTCTCATCAGTCTTGTACGCCACCTTTCTTGCCAAAGTAAGTAGTTCCGGAGGGCGCAGATTAGGTTGAAGGCAAAACTTGGAGCCAAGATTCAAGGTTGATTGAAGGGAATGGGGGTACCACAATATCCCCGAGGTTGGTAAATCTCCCTGCAGCTGTAAAAGGTTTTTTTTTTCTTTTTGGGGAGGTTTTGTCGAACTCGCTGCCACAAAAACTCGGTAACATTACTCAATGTCCTATTCATTTCAGAAAAGGATCGTCGTTGCCGGTACGAATCGGCCCCATTGACGCCACAGGCAACCCACAGGCAGTCTTTCAAGAATCTAGCCTGGCGCCAGTACTCAGATCTTAAAATTTTGCAAACCCTTCTCACATGCCCTACAGAGGGTGTAAGATAGCCACTTAAACCAAGTAGTTCAACAGGGCAGGTACCTTGTTTGATGTGCCAGGACGCAGCCCGGGCGCTGCACACACTTTGGGCGGCCAGGTTGACGAGAAGAATAGGGTTAAGGAAGGGAAGATTGCAGGGGACAGAAGAAGAGCCCGATGTACAAGAAATAAACTGAAGTAGAGTAGAGAGTTGGGCGAGTTGGTAGTTATTGAACATAGTGACAGTTGCGCACACAGGGACAAGGACAGAGAAGAGGAACACGTAGACGACAGACAAGCGCACACTCACAACTCATGTATTAACGAAAGAAGAAAAGAAAGTGGTACAGAACGCGGAATCCGCTCGAGCGTTGGCCACACAGGCACGAGGGACCACAGGCCCGAGGGCTCGAGGGGTACTGTTAAAATTTCCCACACGAAAATGATTTTAAAAAGGCAATTTCCTCCTCTGTTAATGAAACAGACGGAAAGCTGACACATCGCTCGCCCATGCTTAGAATAATGAAAGCTTCAAAAATCTCTCTGGTGTGTTTTTCTCGGTACCTGCCTATTATCTTGGTTTCCGCTAAGGATGGCGTACAATTACACGATTTACAGTGAAGGGGTAGATGGCCCCCCATCGTAGACTTTAGAGGGAGATTGTGCTCTCGTAGCCGGTCGTTCACACACCGTCCGGTCTGTCCAACGTAGCTTTTACCACATGAAAGAGGGATACTATATACTACACTCAGGGAACAGGGCACATAAAAGTGGGAGTGGTTCTTGTGGCACGTATGTTTTCTAAAATTGTTCACCTTAGCATGAACTTTTTGACAAATTTGAGCCATTTTTTGGGGGGCTGACATCACTAAAGGGACCCCGTAACGGCTAGCCGGAAGTTTCCGGCTAGCCGTTTCGTTCCGGAACTCAAGTGGGATAACTTTAGTTTTGTTCCGGAACTCAAGTGGGATAACGTTGGAAAGTTTCCTAGAACTTCTCCATTTCTATCTTAGTTCCACTTTCATAGAGTGGCAAAATGGGGTTTATTTACAAAAGTCGGGTGTGTGCATTGGCTCATGTGTAGCACCGGTTTTAAGCGATATTTTTCTTTCGGGTGTTGACCGTGCTATTGAGTCTTCCATTGATTCCACGACTGTAACAAAAGTGTTTAGATATGTCGACGACTTCTTGCTGGCGTACAAAAAAAAACGGTCGATAATGATGTTGTCTGTAAGACAATGGACATTTTCCACAAATGTGGTTTGGGACTTGTCTTTACCTGTGAAACGCCAAAGGAAGGAATTTTGCAATTTCTGGACCTTTCGCTTTCTCTGCTACCCAATCACCTGTGCTGGACCTTTTCCCCTCGTTCCAAGAAAGGCATCCTAAACTACACGTCCTCTCACTCCAAAGTCGTTAAAAGGGGTATAGCTATGTCATGCCTTACAAGCGCCTTAAATAAGTCTTGTTTTCATACCCTCCAATGTAGTTTTGAAGCACAAATTGAGAGGCTGACATCCTCGGGCTTTCCTATGCAGGTGCTGACTGAGGTAGTGGGAACACTGGTCAAGAGAGTGAAGGGAGTTCAAAAACCTAAGCCCGCTTTTGACAAAAAACGAATTGTGGTCGTCCCGTATATGCATAAAATTTCCCACAATCTTAAAAAGGTGGCTAGCCGTTACGGGGTCCCTTTAGTGATGTCAGCCCCCCAAAAAATGGCTCAAATTTGTCAAAAAGTTCATGCTAAGGTGAACAATTTTAGAAAACATACGTGCCACAAGAACCACTCCCACTTTTATGTGCCCTGTTCCCTGAGTGTAGTATATAGTATCCCTCTTTCATGTGGTAAAAGCTACGTTGGACAGACCGGACGGTGTGTGAACGACCGGCTACGAGAGCACAATCTCCCTCTAAAGTCTACGATGGGGGGCCATCTACCCCTTCACTGTAAATCGTGTAATTGTACGCTATCCTTAGCGGAAACCAAGATAATAGGCAGGTACCGAGAAAAACACACCAGAGAGATTTTTGAAGCTTTCATTATTCTAAGCATGGGCGAGCGATGTGTCAGCTTTCCGTCTGTTTCATTAACAGAGGAGGAAATTGCCTTTTTAAAATCATTTTCGTGTGGGAAATTTTAACAGTACCCCTCGAGCCCTCGGGCCTGTGGTCCCTCGTGCCTGTGTGGCCAACGCTCGAGCGGATTCCGCGTTCTGTACCACTTTCTTTTCTTCTTTCGTTAATACATGAGTTGTGAGTGTGCGCTTGTCTGTCGTCTACGTGTTCCTCTTCTCTGTCCTTGTCCCTGTGTGCGCAACTGTCACTATGTTCAATGCATGCATAATTTTGACAAACCCCCAAGACTGGGGAACAGACGAATGACCACACAACACACAGAGTCTCAAACAGAGCTGAATTTTATTTCACAGAAGTTAGTGTTTATATTGGGTGTCGCTGCCCCACAAACCAAAAAAAGAAAAACGAATGTTAAACCTTCACCAGCTCGTTTGCACCCTAACTTTTTTTTTTGTTCGTTATATGCCTCCATACCCGAACGAAATATATTATTAATTCATGACGAAAATACATTTATGTAAAACAGCCCTGTTCCACGAAAATTTCGAAGGCCTTCAGACCCAGGGCTTTTAAAGCATCTGCGAACCAGCGCATGCAAAGTGGCACGCGCAGAGTCGTGGTGGCGAGCTAATTTGCCGACTGCCAATAGGTCTTTGATATAAATGCGCGCAAAGCTGGCTGTGATATTGTTTTCTAACTCATGAACTTGCAAGGTACAAACTTTCGGCGTCTGAAACACTTACGCCGCCACTTCGCACGATCGCTTTCGGTAATTGGAAGTTGGAAGCTAGTTATGCAAGTAAAAGTGACAACATGCTTAGAAAGGTACGGAAGCAGGTCGGTATCGGTCTTACCCAGAGTCTTGTACACCGCGTAAACGAAGTCCCGCTCCTCGAAGTGCTTGCGGCAAGCAACGTCCAACATTGACGGTGCCTTTCCCATCCTTAGCTTTATTGTCCATGCTTTCTTTAACCAAATACGATATAGCTTCGCCAATACTAGAAACTCCTCCGAAAACACATAGGAGCGGCGGCGAACATGACAGTGGCGCCTCTAGCGGACTCGGAGTCTACGGAAGCAGTCGACGCAATGCAAAAGTATACGCTTCGCAAGTGGGCTCATTTTCGTCTTCTGCGCATGAGGAAGGAAGTAGCGGTGACGTCAGAACGCCGAGCCCTGATTGGCTGATCGCGACCCCCTATCTGAGCGTCGTCTGCTCCTTTGCAACGTCGTCTGCTCGCAACGTCGTCTGCGTCTGTCTTACCTTTCCTGCAACTTTCGGAAGTGCAGGTCTTTGCAAGCGAGGTCGACTTCGCCTTTCAGAGAGGGCAGACGAAATAACTCGAGTGGTACGTTGTTTATGTCTAACAACTGGCAGACGTGCATCAAGGAGGGAAGTCAAAGGACTCACTGGCGAGGTGTCCCGAGGCGCCGAGGTTTGTTTGCTAAGAACCGAGAGTGAGCGTGTTAGTGTCCGCAAGTTCCCTCCCAAATACTTTTTCCCTCTTTTCGTGTGCGGCGAGACCCCTGATTCTTTAACGGCGTCGGCGGGTTGGCGCAGTTGACGTCGTCTGCTTTACGTCTGCTAGTCAAAGCGATGGCTGCTTTACCTTTCCTGCGTCTGTCGGAGATTCACCGCTTTTTCACCGGCGAGAGTCACCGTTGCCTCGGGAAACAAGGAGATAACAAGAGGAAGAAAGTGACCTTTTATTAATCTAAAATTGAGATCAGCGATCAAAGTATAAAACAATAAGGGTTCACAAGGGTCGCGCGGGCATATTCCATTCAGCACGCCAGCCGGTCGTGGGCAGACGGTCGCCGAGCCGCGGAGTGCCTGCTAGCCCTAACTGCCGTACTCGCTTGGTCGTTTTCGGTGTAATCGTGGCCGTTGGAGCTTTTCCCGGGTGTTTGTGGATCCTGCGTTCTTGTTCGTCGTGGTCTGTTTCAAGTCCTTTTTACTTTTTTTCTTGCTGCTTGAAGTCGGGACGCGTGAGAAGCGCACGTAGAAAAATAAACGTCCGTGGGTCGCCGCGACCGCGACGCTGTCAGCCATGCTGATTTGATCGTAAGAAGTGCGTAAGACAGCTTCGGAGCTGTCGTAGGATTTCGTCGTAACCTGCGCAAAACTTACGAAAATTTCGTTTCGTGAATACGAATTTGTTCTCAATTTTTGTCTTACGCATATTTTTGGCGTAAGATCGTTTCGTGAACCTGGCCTCTGGCCTCTGCGCTTCCGAAAGTCGCAGGAAAGGTAAGACAGACGCAGACGACGTTGCGAGCAGACGACGTTGCAAAGGAGCAGACGACGCCCAGATATGGGCTGTGTTCCAAAATTTACTCGATCCGACTCCGGAGTAAAAGTTTCGTACCGTGGCGTTCCAAAACTTACTCGAGCTTACTCGATGACGTCAGAACTCGCGTTCCAGAAGCGGGTTGTTTACTCCGGAGTAATTACTCGCGCTACCCTCCTCGATCGGGGGGTAAAGTCGGATCAAATCGAGTAAATACGTCACGTGATCTGTTCGTCGTCTGCTTTCTGCGCCGACAGCCGTCAAAGCTCGCTTGCTCCGTTGGTTTTGGTGGCGGACGTTCGAAATGACAAAGAATTAGGTGCAGCATGTGTGGTTTTTGCGATTTGCTGTTGTCAACGCAGGAATTGACTGCATTACATCCAGACCGTCCACCTTCCCCGGCAACGTGTACTTGTTATTATCTGAGTGCGAGCGTAAACAGGAGCTTCTCCGCATCCTCGTCCTCGGCGTTGGGGGAATGCCGTATTCTCACGTTCAAGGCCGAAAATGTTTGAACTCGGTATATGATAATGTAGTATTTTTGTTTCCTCCAGAGTGTGTGTAATGAGAGGATAACGTTTGTAAAGCAGTAAAGGCTTCGAAAATTTCACTGTAATCACATTCGCGTCACATTCGTGTCTGAAATAAAAGATACATACATACATACATACATACAAAGCGAACGTGAGTTTCATATCACTCTGGAGAAAGCACCCTCGCGCTGTACCGCTACACCGTGTGGAATATATTTCTGGAAAACATAATCGGTGCAAATTACAATGCTTGCAATATATGCGTTTAGGGCACCGTGACTAGAATTGCAGCGATCGCGCTGGTTAATAAAAACACATTTTTTTTTATGTCTAGCTGTAAGGAGTAAGTAATTTTGATCTCAATATACAGCTCAAAACGAAGGTGAGTAAAAGGAGCTGGTGGATCCACCTCAAAAAACACCGCGTCGTCATTAACATTACCGTTCTTCGGGTGCTTTCTCCATGATCAAAAGGATCGTCTGCTATTTTCTGCCATCGCTGCTGTGTTTTCTCTTTGCCGTTGCCCAAGACGAAGCCAATCCGCGTAGTATCCAGGTGATTATCCTGGCCGTTCCAAAATCGAGTCGCGGATCGTTTACTCGCGATGTCACGTGGTATTACTCGCTGACGTAGGAGGCAGGTTACTCGGGTAAGATTTGGAACATAGGCTGTGTTCCAAATCTTACACAAATGGATCCGAGTAACCCGGCGGATTGTATCACGTGACTGCACAGATTGAAAAACGCTGGACGCGGGTAGGTTTTAAAACGCCAAGGGTACAAAACCCTTACCCTGGAGTAAGATCGAGTTAATTTTGGAACACGGCCATAGCCAGGGGGTCGCGATCAGCCAATCAGGGCTCGGCGTTCTGACGTCACCGCTACCCCCTGCGCAAGAAGCAGACGAACTTGCCCTCCGCATAGGCTCCGCGACGTCCTCGAGCTTTAAGAGCCCCGTTTCGTCACCCTAACAACAGAAACAATTTATTACGGTCAGTCCGCTTGCAAAGCGGAATCCACTGAGCGCAACTGCAACGACAATCGAATAACAACGCGCGCATAAACAAAGACAGAGCAGTTTATTCAGCGGTCTCAAACGCCTCTCAGGGGATCACACGCGTTTGAAACGCGTCTGGGAAGCGGAAAAAAGGCGTTTAGCTACTCGAACTACGTCGTAATCATTAAAACATGCAAAAACGACATGTTAATATTACCAGAGCAAGCGCACGAGCTGCTGGAGCAGAAAAACAAAACAAAAAGTAAGGATAAGAATGACCGTGCAAACACTTACCGAACTTTGCAGAAAAAATGGTGTCGCCATTCCCGACGTAAATAAAAAGAAACGGGAAAGAGAAGCGAACAACGGCGAATAAAACAAAGAAGCTAGCAAAAAGCTATTTCAACGACGACGATCGTTGCGGCGCTTATAGAAAAAAAGAAAGAAAAATGGAAAGCAGCAAATAAATAGCTGGTGATCGCCACCGGTGTTGAGTTCACGACAAACAAAGCGGAAGCAACAGACGATACTAATGAAAAAAGAAGAAAGCGACCCTTTTTTTTCAGCTGCTTGTTGCACATTTCTTTATTTGCTTTCGCGGCGTAGGTACGAACTAAAAACAAAACAGGGGAAATAAATAACGTAGTGCAGCTCACACTGCCCGGTGAAAAAGAGTCGCAGAAATGTTTTGGTCGCAGGCAGCAATCTTCTATATGTGCTAGCAGTGAGTAACCTTTTTTTGCTCTCGAATTTCTTTTTCCACTGACTTTGGCGGGTTGTTCGTTCGCTCGCTTGACGAAGCAGTTTAAAAGTGCATTCAAGTACTTGTTGACGTAGGTGTCCGTAGGTTGACGTAGGAAGCAGAAGAAAGATTCTCCACCACATCGCACAAATTTGTTCTTGCAATGGTAGGCAGCACATAGCATGCCTGCCATCTCTAAGTATGCTCAGGTGTATGCTCGAATGCGGCCGGTTGATCAACAAACGATGACCCGTAGCAGACGTGCCGGCCGGAGTACACAAATAAAATTCGAATAAAAATGTATAACGAGCTTACAGTTCTTAATATATTTAATAAATATCAAAAAGCACGTATGACGATTTTGGATCAGGAACTCAATCGAAGGCGAAAATAGGAGGTTATCGCAGACGACAGTGCAAGAAAACAACAACAGCAAAGTTGCAGACGGCCCTCAAAATGCCCGGGCCTAGCGCAGACGAACCGGGGGTAGTAAGCGCCGAAGCGAAGGAAAGGGAGTAAAAACTAAGCCAAACAAAGCAAGGATACACGATGGTTTAAACGTCGGGCAAAAAAAAAAAAAAAAAGCAAAAATAAAACAAAAAATATACACAGCAACACATAAGCAGGAAGAAGAAATAACACGGCCAGAGTGGCGTCGCCTCAAAAATATAAAAGAAAGAAGACTCAAAAATGAAAAGAGTGGAGACGGTTCAACGGGTGTCGGCCTTTATCGTAGAAGTAAACAAGCAGCGAAGCAGAAGATGTTGGTCGTCCCCGCGCTAACAATCGGAATTTGTGCACTGTAAAAAACGTGACTGAAATCACCATTTTTCGCGGGGCTACGACGCTCTCCCCTTCTTTCTTTGCAAGCGCGAGAAGTCAGCTTTTTTTGTAACTCCGCTTTTGTTAATCTATAACCGCGTCAGATTTGCATTTGCACAACGACTTCTTTCGGAGCATACTGACATCGCCGTAACGTACGTGGTTCGAAATTGCCTTCTGCTTCTTCATCTGGAGACGATGTTAACGGGATTAGCCTGCTCACGTGTTCGACGAAACGGTTATAAGTAGGGTGTGTACTTTCCGGTGTTTATTTGTGAGAAAAATCGGCGGATGTTTTTCGGTGTTTATTTATTTTCAAAACACCGGTGTATTTCGGTGAAACGTCTCGCGACGAGGCTAAAATCGGTGAATATCGGTGAAAAAAAAAGCGATTGATCACAGACAGAGAGTTCCAACTTAATTCACATAGTTCATACACTTCTCTAGGAAGCAACTATTTCTCACACTTGGTTATTATAGTAGATGCAAGCATACTTTCATGCTTGCATCTACACGCAAGGAACGTGCTGCCGTCATGGCAGCACGTTCCTTGCGGTTCGCAACCCGCAATTATGAAAACGCACGCTCCTGTGCGACATGGACGTTGGCAGTCTTCCAGGAACCACAGCAACCTCTGAATGTATGGCTTGCACCGACATCACTTGGCCAGACACAATAAGGAAAAGGCACGTGAGAGCCTACCCTCCACTGTGTTAATTTTTTCACAAAAGGGGGCCATGGGAGACACAATAAGGGAAAGGCGTATGAGAGCTTAGCTTCCACTGCGTTCACCAGACGCTTTTGACCCCCAGAAAGAAGGGCGGACTGACGCCACCTACAAGCCATGTATGAACACTGGAAGAATGCAGGATCCACGAGATAACACGTTTGACGAACCTCTACGGGGAAAGAGTTGCGCTAGGTCGGAAACTAGCAACGGCCGGTGTTTTTCGGTTTTAACCAGGGCAAAAATATCCAACCACCGGTGTTTTTCGGTTTTAGCCGATTTTATATTTTTGTCACCGACGGATGTTTATCGGTGTTTTTCGGTTAAAACCGGAAAATACACACCCTAGTTATAAGCAAGACATTCATGAGAAATGGGCATTGCAACGACAAAACGAATTGACTGATGAGAACAATAAAGTTGAAACGAAGCTATGTTCTGAAATGTTTGTACATTTCCCTTTTTCACGAAACGGCGCGAATGCATACATTCGTGTTTTGCTTGGCTTACATAAGTTGTGACAGAATGTTTTCTTCGGGAGAACTCCGAAATTGCACCCAGAAAGCTGTAACATCTTTTCTACGCGAAGAGAATGTCCTTTACTTATGAGCTGGCAGCAGGCACCCATTTTTTAACTTTCAAAGCAGCAAATGTCCGTGACAATTTTTTTTCGTTGGTCACCTCGCACGGAGATAGGCAAAACCAATGCATTTTGGAGAATTAGTCTGCTAGCGGAGACTCCGATCTCGCCAGGGGCGCTGCAACCACTTTTCGCCCGTTTTCCGCGGGAGTTGCCAGTATTGGCTTCCACGGTATTTGCTTTAACTTCGAGGTCTTCGGGCGAGGAAATCTGATACGGGCCTCGGGGCTATACACAAACCAACGCTATTAGATTAATAACGTTGGCTAATCTAATAACGTTGACACCAACTCAACTCCGTTACGGCATGCCGCGGTGGTGGCGCTTCGGGCGCTCTTCCGGTCTGGCGTGTCGGTGGAAGTCGCCATGCGGGCCGGGCATTGCAGTGTTGTTTTGGAAGAAACCAGACTAGAACCTGCCTTCTCGTCAAAACGCCGCGACTGGGGCTGCACCAAAAGTGATGTGAAAGATGACAAGATCAGTTTTCACGTGTTTTCTGCCTGCCCGGGTCGTTCGTGATCGTGGATAGGTGCCGCGAAAAGAGAAAACCAGACGCCGATGGACCGCGATTGCTTGTAAGGGAAGCAGTTGAATTTATGGAGTCTTGTGACCGTTCAAACGGACATATGCTCGTTCAAAGTGTCGTCTGCACATTCAAACGACAACCGCCCATAGACCACACGGTGTAGCGATAATTGCGATAAGAATTACATTTAAAGGTTTGAGGTAAGTAGGCTTGGTGTAAACATTGAATAGAAGGGTATGTTGATCATTGTTAATGGTGGCCATCACCGACTTGGATCATATGATCCAATTTCACCTCCGATTTCCAGTATCGACGTCAAATATCGCACTGCAAACAGCGTTTTTTGTTTTTGTTTGAGCAACGTTGCGATTGAAAATTCGCTCTTTCCCGCGAGTTGAAACGTGGTGCGCCGTGCAAATAGCTGCCAACGACTTTCGGTTTTGAACTAGACGGGTTTTGCAGTGTTTGCGAAGTATACACGCTATCTTCTGAAAATGTCCACTTATAGACCTGTTAGACTTAATTCACTCTTATGATAAAAGGTTAATATAGTTTGGAAATAGTAAGCGCCACCAAATTTGTTCCTCAAAAAAAAAAAAAAAAAAAGGACGAACAGCGAGCGGTTGCTGGTTGTTGCTGGTGGAAAGCAGCGTCGCCCTCTCCTGCATTCGTTTCAGGCATGGTTTTTGTCTTGAGTTATCCGATATTGAACAGCTCTGTAAATTGAGCATGGTGTCAGTAGTTGCAAAATTTAGTCCTGATTAAAGGCAAGTAATGCCTTTAATCAGGACTAAATGAATGAATCTAATGACGTGGGATCTAATTGAAGGAATAACTTGGCACGCGATATAAGACGCAGGTGGTGGTTGTGATGTTGTTTCAATAAATAATACAAGAGAAGAGGTGGGATGCAGGGCGATAGGTTAGGCTGCCAGAAGAGGGGACAGCGGTATCATCCTGCTGGGGTGAAAGAGGGGTGAAAGAGGGATAGAGGGACACACCAAAGTTGGGAACAACGGGATCACTTTGTCGTATACTGGGCGGGGTTAGAGGCGCACCCAATAAGGTGGAGTCTTGCTTTCGTGTTGGCACCTGTTCTTTTCTTTTAAACTTTTTTCTTCGGAATGAGATGTGGAGGAGATCCTGCTGCTTTTTCAGAGTCTGGGTGTAGCATTCTAATGCTTATTTGAATAAAGGACTTGGCAATAGCTGGCAAGAGCATCGGCGGAAGGAATCCATTGAATATAAAATGTGTTTCCATTTCTGCCTTCGGTTTGTACAAGTTATACAGTTATTCGAGCAAGAGGGGAAGCGTCTTCCCGGTTCATGAGTTGTCGTCATGCTCCTTTTCAATCCGTAAAGACCACAACCGATCGAGGAGCTGGAGGTTTCGAGTCGCAGCCGCAACACAGTCAAATGCACTCAAACGCAACCGTGCGTAGGGGGATGCAACCAAAGAGTCGTAACAAAGATGAGTTTTTGTGGTCTTGTTTATTAGCCTATACATACACATAAAATCTGGATTGTCAAGAATATTTATATTACTACAAAGATGTCGGCGCAGATGCTTCGCTGAGCCGGACCTTGGCGATTTCGACGAGGGTCTCAGTGGACTTCTCGCACGTCGGGTAGCGCGTGTAGCAGGAGTCGCGGTCGGAGGACTTCTGCCCCACAACGGCGGCTTCGCGGTACGGGATCCAGGGAGCCATTGCGTCTTCGGCAGACAAAGATCTGGGAACAAAGTGAAAGAGCAAAGGTTTTACGCTGCGGCCTACAAAGATGACTAGACTCAATCCTCCTCCGAGAGATACCAAGGAAACTCGGAAAAGAGAGAAAAAAAAGGACAAGCTTGCTCAATATGAAATGTGCAAAACGTTACTGCAAATGCCGAAAAAAAGGAAGCCTTTGTATTTTCGTGACTCCCAGATTAATCGCTTATTTTGAATGTGTCCTTATCTTTCTTTAAAACACTTTTTGTTTTTGGGGGCAGGAGGCCAACGCGACAACGAACAGGCTGAAAGGTCACGATTGCTTACGACGAGCTGACTGCCGACTCGAAAATCTGCGAAATTAGCGACAATGATTTTAAGCAGAAAAAAAAGGACAAGCTTGCTCAATATGAAATGTGCAAAAAGTTACTGCAAATGCCGAAAAAAAGGAAGCCTTTGTATTTTTGTGACTCCCAGAGTAATCGCTTATTTTGAATGTGTCCTTATCTTTCTTTAAAACACTTTTTTTTTTTTGGGCAGGAGGCCAACGCGACAACGAACAGGCTGAAAGGTCACGATTGCTTACGACGAGCTGACTGCCGACTCGAAAATCGGAGTTTCTCATCATAAGATATGGTTGCAGGAAAGCTCAGGCAATATTGTTTTGCTTCTGTTGCGGGACATTTCTAGGGGATGGAATAGTTTTCTGCGAAATTAGCGACAATGATTTTAAGCGCTAAGGTGACTGAAGTGTCGAATCCCTGAAGCATAGCTTGATTAGCCTAAAACCAGCCTAACAAGCTATCGAAAGCCTAGATGAACCAAGAAGTTGTGAAAGGGCTTGATGAGTACTTACACCATGAAGCCGGCGACTTCCTTTCCTCGCTCGCCGATCAGGTCCGGTTGCGCGGCCAGCTCACAGACGACCCTCTGGACGCAACGGTCTGTGTCGTACGTGCTCACATACTGGAAGATGTCCTTGAGGGCCATCGGGCTGACCATGGTCGTAGCGTCGGTGGTCGTGGCGTCATCGCCGCTGGCATCGGTAGTTTCCTCGACTGTCTCTTCCGTGCTGTCCACGTCCCTCCTGCGCCTGCGCAGCTCCACGGAGGACCTGGAGTATCCGTAGCCGAATCGGGGATGGGTGTAGCTCCAGGCGTGGTCCCAGCCGGACGGCAGGTAGGGCACGGGCTTCCATGGGTCAACGGACTTCCAGGGGTCGATGGGAGCCTCGAATACCGGCGCTGGGGCCAGGGGAGCCTTGACGACCTTCACGGCGGGCACGACAACGGGTGCCACAACGGGCGCCACAACGGGGGCCACCGCGGGCACTGTCCCAAAAGAAAACAGATCAAGAAATTAGTCTACTCAGAATCAGACTTTGTAGGAGTCCACTTGACAGTCTACCAATGCTTATGGTTTACGCTCTTGTTAATCACCCCAATCTACTGATAATGACGAAGAGAATATGGGGCATATTGGGAAACGGAGATTGAGGCTGCGCGTGTTTGGAAGCACATGCTGCTCGAGAGCATGACGGTGAAATTATGCTTGCGAATGGCCCGTGTTATAACTATCTAGACTATTAATATTTATCTATTAAGCATTACGGAGCTGAGTGAAATAGATCTCTCGCTATTAAAAACGATAAATTTCACGCGAGATATGATCAAAGGTCTGAGTGATACCGTGACCGCGGGCGCGCGCTTAGAAGCATGCTTCGAAGGCTCCGGTAGTGCGGTACGCGGAACACGGTAGCGGTTTGCTAAAAGTTCCTATTTTGAATGTGAATGAGTGGTTCGCACCAGGCATTCAGACATAACGCTCGGCATTATCAACGTTTAGAATTCATCGAATAACGCAAACTCTGCTCATCCCCCTGTGTACTGTTCAAACTAAGTGCCACAGGCAGTTTCATAACACCACGTAAGCAAGCGGCGCTTATGTTCAGTCAACACGAATCGAAATATCAAAAGTTTTGTACTCACCCACAGGTTCATAACGGGCCTTCTTCTCTGCAACCTTGGACACCACTGCCTTGGCGCCCTTAGCCGCCGCTTTCCCACCGGCAGCCGCAGCCGCAGCCACAGCAGTCGTCTTCACCGCAGCCGCTCCAATGCCAGCCAACTTGAGGGCGGCAGCGTTCGCCAAAGCTGCTTTGACACCCACCGCTCCGAGACCGGCCAGCGTGAAACCAAAGAAGCCGCCGGTGCCCAGGCCGACGCCGATGAGACTGGCACCCTTGAGACCGACCAGGAGCGGCAGGGCCCAGGACATCGGGGCCACGAGGGCCACGGGTAGGGCGAGGGGGAAGGGCAGCAAGGAGGTGAGGGGAATGGTGGCCGGCAGCAGGCTGAATAACGTGCTCGTGGCTGCCGTCATCGTGGACAGGCAGAGGAGCGCGAAGACTACTCTGAAGTTCATGGCGATGACCGGTTGGGGTTCTGAGGATCTGTTACTGCAAGACATCGTCGTTGAAGAGAGTTTTTAGAATCCTCGGTATGTACTAGTTTTTAGCTGTTATGGCTTGTCGAAGACACTGACATCCCTAAAATAAAATAGGGGCAAGTTGTCCGAAAGCAAGCGCATGCCTTCTAGTGTAAACTCCTAGATCGCACACGCAGTAAGGTTGTGTGCTTGTGCTGGAGGCCGAAAAGATACTTCTGCCGTTAGTAAGCTGTCAGGAGCGAAATAATATTTCATAGAAACGATTGCGCTCGTGCTAGAGGCAGGAAAGACACTCCTGTGGTCCTGAAGCTGTGAGCGCCCGTTGCAGTCAAGTTGGTAAGGTTTAAGCTGTACAGAATTAGAAATAACAAACAATACAGACGTGCAGAAAAGAAGAGTTTAGCCTATCATAAACTAGAAACTCTGCCGTACACATGCAAGTATAAAAGAAAACTTAATACAACATGCGAACAATAGTCTGACCGATTTGCATCAAGAGCGATTTAGAAACAGGTGATAAATTAAACACACATAATGAAACGATCAACCAGGTAGTCCAGATGGGATCATAAATCGTTCGAGAAAAATTGTCACGAGGCGCAGAACGCAAGAAGTAGAGAAGTCTGGACTTACCACCGAGTGCTCCGGGTGAAGCTGTGTGACTTTCTCGTCGCCAGGAACTCGCTTATATACACTCGCGACTGCAGGTTCTCGACCCGAAGGCTCATGCCAATACGCACAGCTGAATCGAGAGAGGGAAACATGACACAGAGAGGCGTATACCAATCCTTAGCAAAAGGGTAAGTAAGTGACCCCCGGGGCCCTCTGTCGTCATTCCGCACAGTCCCTCTCCCCGAAATTATGGCTCCTTAATCCATGCGCTATCGTTCGGAGCTTGTTCTGTTGTCTTCGGCTTTGCGTTCTAGCTTTCTAAAGAAGATACTATTATTCTAAGTATAATTTGTTCACCCCGAAGCTGACAGTGCCGTGGGGGCTACGCGCTCGCCTGGAACAAGCAACCGCGTCCCTTCCATGAAATGGTTCCCCTTTCTGCGCGGGGGATTAAGCGGAAGTGTGATGACCTCGTGAAAGACAGAGGTATGACCAGTCCAGCGAGCAGGTAGCTTCTACCGAACTGTCAGCTTTGAAGACAAACATAACATAGATGACCTCAAGACGCTAGACCAGACCCCGAGGCGTCGCGCGGGGGGACATGTGTTGGAGGATTTATTGTGGCCAAGGTTGAGGAGTCGCTAAGTACCTCTCCAGGCGTTCGGTCAAGGCTCCCTTCTCGAAGCGCGCAGATTGTTGACCTCAGCTATTGCAAGTGCGGGAGGGGTCGAAATACGTAATTATTTGAACGACCGAGGATGGCATGAAAGTGAACGTTCTTACGACGAGGTCGTTGGTTCGGCTTGAAAGAGTATTTGTGAGAGACGTCCTTCCAGACGCCGTCACTGTAGCGGGTGACAGACCAGTGTAAATGTGTCAGAGGGTTGTTGACAGGGTCGAGTTAATCGGTTGAAGCTCCCTAAAACCAGCTTGGAAGTCCGAGGAAGAGGAAGCATTGTCTGTCTCCGAGAAGAGTGGAGATTAGGCTAGACGTTGGAGACACTGAGCTTTTAGAGCGGCCTTCCTCTGTTCAGATGTTTGCTGCTTTTTCGTTTTCTTTTTCTTTTTCTTTTTTGCTGTTTTGTTGTGGTAGTGTTTTTGTCAAGCTGCACGTTTCGAGTTATTCGCTACTGCCGATTATGTTTTGATAAAATAATTTTACGAACCAGCTGGGTTGCAAGTCAAAACATAAAAGTAATTATAAGTAGGGCTATACGGCGTGCCGTATAGCCTTCAAACTTGTGAATTTTAAGAAACAAAGGCGTTCCTTCTTTGATATTTTTGGGAACATATAATTAAACAGGTAAGAAGCTAAATCGAGTTGTGTCGGGTAATCACTCAGTTAATTTTTGTTAATTAAACATTCGCGGCTAAAAAATAATGTAAATTTAGTTAGACAACGACACAGCCTAATTAAGGCGGAGCAAATGATCAATTAACCTACCGATTAATCAATAAAAGCGTTAATCTGGATTAATTGTTTTAATCGGTCAATCGGTAAAATTTCGACGGACCAAAAGAAAGTAAAAATTAAACGCTTTCATCCCACGGGCGTGGACGAGTACACCTGTATGAATGGCAAACTTTAAAATTTTGTTCTAAAGTAAACTTTGGGCCGAGATTTGTGGCTCCAGAGACGTGCTGAAGGTTACACGTGTCTCGGCCTCTTCAACGTTGTTCGAGTGCCAGTTTAGAGCAGCAGAGACTATTTGAAACAATCAAGAAAGATCGCGCTCTTGCCGGAGAATATCAACGAACCTCTTTGCCTAATGCAGCTCGAGTAATATTGTGTGAGTGTGAGTGTGAGTGTCTTTGAACTGCAACTATACACCGAGGTTGATTCATAATCGCAATTCTATATTGCGCCGTTTATCACCGTATCCAGCACACACACGCACAAAAAGTTATTTTTTTTTTATTTGTTATGCATGGAAATGAACGTGGCCGAATAATTGATTCATTAACCAATTGAAGGGTGGCGATTGATTGGGTTAAAAAGTTTAATCGACGCCCAGCGCTAGTCTAAATCATTGATTATTGTGATAGCGCTTCTCTGAACCCCCACCGTAGGCAAAAGTCTGTTTTCTTTCTTGAGACCGTTATCGTGCAGGTAAATCTAACCGAATTTGACGACTCCAGAGACCATAAAGAAAACATCAGTCATAATTTATTTTTGTTTTCCGTTGAGTACTGAAAAGGTGTTTTCATACATGAAGCCGAGCACTCATTCCGAAAAAACTTGACTGCCCGAAGTATTATGACTGTCAATTATGCGCCCGCCCTTTTGATAAAAAGAACAGAAAAGCCCTTTGTGATTTTTACAGTTGATAATTACCATCTGTTTCACTTTAAGAGTGAGCATTTAGGAAGTATTCACTGGCGGCCATAACTGTGTGCTCGACTGCTGAGCGCGTGCTGACGGCGAGCTTTCGCAGTTCTTTTGAAACGCGTATTCCGCACCGTCAAGAACGTCGGTCTTAGTAGGCTATTAATGTGAGTTCGCTCTGAGCATACGCTCTAAACATCGCCCTCAAATATGGCGTCCAGTGCATACTATACCTCGTCTCACCTTAGTATGGACTATTGTTAGCCGCGAGTGCTAAGAGCGCGAGCTAGTCGCTTTGAATGAAGCCGCGGCGGCTGCACGAGCGCTCGTGCAGCAAGTGCTCTACTCAAGGCAGTGAAGGCTGGCCGCCCGCGCTAGCACAGCCTTAGCGGTTAGTCTATGCTAGGGTGAGACGAAGTATAAGCGAGCTCCGGGCTTTTAGTGTCCCTGCCAAGCACGCGCGCTCGTGCTGCACAAGCATTTTTTCAGGGTCACGTGCTCGCGCTTGCAGCTTCAGCTTCGCTCGCACTTGAAGTGCAACGGAGTTAGCTTTCTATACTCGCAAGCAGCTCTTCTAAATGAAAAAAAAAGTTCAGCTGGAGTTTTTGTTGATTTTCAGTTACATAGCTTCAGAAGGGTGGTACACTAAAACACCCGATGCCAAAAGCCTCGTGTTAAATTGCACACGAAAAACGCCCCCGTCCTCTTCGCCCCGCTTTTAAAAGCCTTAGTTTCAAAACCTCCTGACGAGAATCCCTCGTGTCAGGTGGCCGGGTCCTCGATCTCACGGCGGAGCATTCTGCTTTTAACTAAGATACACTAAGTGTGCACGTAACCTTGTGTAACGTAAGCATGCCGTACCCGGGATTCAAGTAAGGAATGACTGGATAAAACTTCCCGTTTGAATTCAGGCGTGCGCTAAACACATCTTCACTTTTTGCGACGTTAGAAGTGAAAACAGGCAGAGAATATCAGTCACATGGCAAAACATTTGAAGTGACGGCTTTTATCAATAAGCATCGAACCAAAGCTTTCGACGAGCTCTGAAGCGCGCGCGATTCACAGATTCGACGAAATGGGTTCTGTCCAAACTGTTATCCTGCCGTTCACGGCGCCATACTTATCATAGCATCAAACACCAGCTCCATTCTTCTTACGTCTTTCTAGAAAAAAAAAAAATATTTGTATTCATCTAGGTAGATAAAGTCTCATTCTGCTCCATGACAGCGGGGTGCATTGCTGGTGATTCAGATTTATGCAATGGACCACTGGTACGTCATTTTAAGTGCTTCGGCGGTTCAAGTTAACCTTGCGCATAGCTTGAAAGTGCCGCCATTGTTGGGCACTGACGGTTATTTCCACTTACTGGTTCCTTCGAACTACAACTTCTGCGGTGTACAACTAACACGGCGAACCGAACGCTCTCGGCGCATAATATACTGACATGGCCGCGAATGACGTCACAGACAAGCTATGTATTTTGTCGTTCCTTTCACTTAAAAGAGCCTTTGTAGATATTCAACATATAGACCTATTGCTATATTACCCAGGCATCAAGGAGAACGCAGGGATTGGTGTTCCACGCGCCGCACGTGCTGGCGTCAACAGTAGTGACTTTTCTAAAGCAAATACCTAAAAGAAATGTCATCTTGCACGTGCGTTCGTCAACGCTTTATTTTGGTTATTTACTTCGAACCTTTTATACGGGGAAGGCGTGCGCGTGTGGCGCGTGGAACACAAATCCCTGCATTCTCCTTGATGTTTGGGTAATATTGGGGAGGAGATCGAACAGTCACGCCTCTAGCGGTGCGCTTCAGTTGTGGGGTCAACAAAATGTATCTTTTTGTTTGTTTTTGATTCGAGAAACGGAAGATGACGATTCGAAGGCCGCTCCTAGTGCGACTGAAGCACTGGTCAGTTCAAAGCGCTCGTGCCGAGACCGTGCTCGGCGAGGTTCCATTTCTTTGTTATACTGTGTTGGTAAACAACGGACTGTGGGGACAACAAGCTCGATGAAGCGACCCCTATAGTTCGTTTTCCTGCCCAATAGCAAATGGTCTATTAGGTTAAACATGAAACAATTAGGGTTGAAGCGCGAAAAGTGTGGGACGCGGACAGTGAGGACGGGACTCTTCGCACGCGGGGAATACGAGACCGGGTAATTGAACGCGGGGTTTTTGAAAAGTGGGGCTAACGACGCAAGACTTTCGCGACAGGGATTCCGCACGCGGGGCAATCGTGCTACACCCCTCCAGAGGTAGTTAATTGGAAATGTAAGAAACTGGTGCATACAATAATTACATTTCAATTACGCTTTGCTAGTAGAAACTAAGGCAATTACTCCAAATTTTCCTTCGGTACCAAACTTAATAGACAGATCCCACTAAGCGTTGCATGCGTATGCGTGACACCGTCATAGCTGTAGTTCATAGGAGGAAGGCGCCAGTGCACGAGACAGCTCGTGCCGTCCCGTCCTCTGTTCACGAAGACCAGCAGCGGGGTCGTCGCGCGTGCAGGAAGACTACATACAGTTCCCAAGATGTACGGCGACAGCGGTGGCGTAACGAAACCAGCTGGTGAGATTGGTCTATTCGGTTGTGTGTTTGCTTAGACAGCCAAAAGTTAGTCAGCCCCAATGAAGGTATGGTAGAGCAATGCACGGGCTGGATTTTTCCAGTCCCGGCCCGACCCGGCCCGGTAGAGGCATGGCCCGGGCCCGGCCCGAGCCCGACAAAATATTTAGTCCTTAGGTCCGGCTCGACCCGGCCCGGAAGAGAGACTGCCCGTGCGCGGCCCGAGCCCGGCAAAATTTTTAGACAGAAGCCCGAGCTCGGCCCAAGCCTGACAAAAAAATTTAATTATAAGCCTGAGCCCGGCCCGAGCTTTACAGATTATATACATGAGCACGAAAAGTTTGCAGACTTTAACCTAGAAACTGTCTAAGCATAAAGCCTGCACATTCAATTTCTTTTAAACTTGAACCGAGTTTTTTTTTTTTTTTACACGATAAATATTTTGATTTATTTTCGACAATATAGAGGAAATATGTGCTTCATAAGCGATTTTTAGAAAAACAAAAGTGGGAAATATTTTATTTATTAATTTCTTGAAGAAATCTTGGACTTTTCGTTGTTCAATTCGTTTCACAGAGAACTTTCCTCTCTACATGTTTTTGTGAAGAAACAATAACAATCACGCTAGTGCGTCTTCAAAAGGCTGTATAGATATAAAATTATTTGTTGTAGCTAGCTTATCTTTGGCGGCTGAGTAAGGCCCCCTGCACAAAGTGCGAAGTCAAGCTCACGTTTTATTTATTTATTTTTTGAAAAGCAGAGTAAAAAGGCTATCATATTGTACCTTGCGACTGGAGTTCCCTCGTTTTCTTGACCGCACTTCCCACTATGCTGGTGGAATCCATAGGTTTCCTTTTATCCACGTAAAAACTTTCTAAATGCAAGACGCCTTTTTTTTTTTTTTCACGGCGTTTAGTGATTTTGCATTTTGCTTGTTTGTTTTTATTCAGCCTAAAAGATCGATGCGCACACTTTTTGGTATCAACAAATTAGAATTTGCGGCACACGATTTCCCAGCCACGGCCCGAAATTTTTTTTGTTCAGGCCCGAGCCCGGCCCGGGCCCGAGAAAATGCGTGCTGCCCGGCCCGAGCCCCGCCGGCGGGCCGGGCCGTGCAGTGCTCTAAGGTCTGGTGCGCTTGCTGTGGATGAGACATTTGTCTAGTGCAGTACCGTTGCTAGCTTGGGGTCATAACGTGCACCACGCAGTAGTGATACACGACAGCACGACCGCACACCACCGGTACGATGTTCATCCAGATTGAAAGGGGCAGGGATGAGGAGTGAAGCCAAGATTCCTGTGTTCTGCAGCGCGAGCTTTCGCTCCACGTACTCCGAACTGCGTTGCACTGGCTACCAAACTTGTTTGGTATTATATCTACAGCAGTTTTATGGAATTCATTCAATCTGTTTCTTGCTGCACATGGGGCGAAAACACTATGCAACATGTCAGAAAGGCACCATGACAAAACTTTGATGATCAGGCGATAGAGAGCTTAGTTGTGAGTACCAGGGAAGCTAGTTCATTTACTATTTTACTACATCACTTGCATCATTAAAGCACAGTGTTTATTATTTCCATCCCATGCCAACGTGAAACTCGTTGAAAGCCCCGCGCTGGCATGCAGAGGTAAAAATGTGACAATAAGTGCCTTCTTTCTTTTATTTTTGTGAGCGTGAAAAATAATTTCATGCGTTACGGAATCTTTGTGCATCTAGCTATATAATTATTCGCGAGTCCAGCAAAACGAACGGCACCTAGCACAAAACCATTGAACTGGCTGAGGCAGGTTCGCCCTTTCTGCTCGTCTCTTGCGGCTTCCGTATTACATGTTGTCGGTGGTTTGCGCGATGGAACAGTTGTCCCGGTGACTCTGTCGTATACTTAATATCAGCTTGTTTCCAGGTTTCTCTGCATGCAACCTACGCAACCGCGTGAACCCGGCATTCTATCAATGTTCATCAGCACTGCGGAGGGACAGTAGGCAGTCCTATCGTCTCTTCCTCGAAGGAAGTCGAGCCTCTGGAAGCTCGCTTACGCCAACGAATCGCCGCAGGTTCGAAACGTAGAGGATAAACATCGGGGCAAACCATTTTGAGTCCAATGCTTGCTTGCTAATGCCCCAGCGTTGTGCGTTGAGCTGGTGCATGCATGGCGCGGTCCGACGTGTATTAGACCGCCATATTTGCCCGATAGTGGCGTCCTCTATAGTTTGCCATGGAGTCGCGGCGACCACGGCCGGGCCAGACCAGGACATTCCTTACGTCCTTTGCTTTGGATATAGAAGCAATGGGAGTTTCTCTACCGCTTGTGGGCACGACAACGCCACCCGTCCAAGTACTGCCTGAACCACCCTGAACAACTGTTCCGACCACCGTGACTGACAGTGTGTGCCAATGTACTCATTCGAAACAACTGCAGTGCGATGATTGAAATAAGTTTTGGCTTAGGATAAGTAGGCACTTGCTTATGGAAATTTGTTTTTCGAGAGGGCGAAAGAGAAGTGCTCTGCGTATTATTTATTTATTTATTTACAATGCCCTCAGGGCCATAAGACGTTAGAGAGGGGAGTGGGTGTTAAGTACAATGGTTGATAGTGCTTCTCGGAATCTGATGGAATCCTGAATGGTGACGATGTCTTCGGGAAGGTCATTCCAGTCCACAATTGCATCAGGAAGAGGGGCGTGCTGATGTGCTGTGGAAAAACACTTTGGCCGGTCTATTTCATTGCAATGATCGAGTCTGGAGGAAAGATAAGCCTGTGGGGAAAGAAGAGACTGATTTAAAAGTGGTGAATAAAAACCTTTATGCTGAAGGCAGAGACGGGATATTTTTCGACGGGCGAAAAGCAATGGGATTGAGAGATTTGATTTAATGAGGGAAACACTAGAAAAACTGGAGTAATCAGACTGAACAAAACGCGGTATGCTGCGCTGCGATGTTACACTGCACACGTAAACACGTAACCTAGACGACATGGCATGCTTAACGTGTTGTTCAGTGCAACTTGGCAGCTCAGTGTACGTACATCATTCTGTCAAACCAACGAGCCCAAATCCAAGCATCGTTCCGCGTACAGTCCTCGCGGGCAGGCGGCCTCTATGCCCATAATTCTAACTAGTCTGGGAATTCCTCCAATTCAACCCCGGAGCCAAAACCGGTCAACATGGTGAGATTAGGGTGTCTCGCTAGAACGAGTTAAAGCACTGTAGGAGGGGTGAGGTCGCAGCAACCACGTCGAGCTGCGGTGGCAGAGAAAAATCACCCCCTATCGTGAATTGCGTAAGAAAGCACGCCTTTTCATCATATAGACCTATGCAAAAATTGCCTTCTGCGCGATGCCATCTTCGTCTGCTGGGATGTGTAACGCCTTCTGAGCATGCGCTGTTGCTCTGCTGTGGGGTATATCTGACGCTTCGCACGTCTCTACAGCTCAGTGGCTGAGCATTTTTCGCCCGGGTGATATGCCATGGAAAGGTCTATAGCCCGGCCGTACTATAACACGTTTTCCTTTTTTTTTTTAATTTACCGATTCTAGAGAGTAAATCTGTTTCACTTGAAGTTCAACCGAAGTCGACGCTACGATTGGATGGAGACAATCAAGCTCTTTCAAAAGTGCAACGTCACGGCGATCATCGTCGTCTTTGTACGTTTGGTATACCTACTCAATCTACTAAATCAATCACGCACAGTGACTGCTTCGCAATCCTGCGTTTTTTTATGTTTTTTTTTGCATGGTTGGCATTGCTGCTCGACCGGCTCCAATCGATTGGAGCGTCGGCTGCGGTTGCAGTCGACTAACACTGTCCATACTCCGTTTCACGACCACGACAACTTGGCGAACTGTGGAGGCTAAGGCCCCCGCGACCCAATAGGGGCGTCGGAGCAAGGCACGTGACATGGTCCAGGCCAGGCCACGAAGGCCTCCCACACCAACACTATCCGCGACAAGACAAAAAAAAAATTCTTTTTGATACTACACTACGCGACACTGAGGAGAAACGAAGACATGTTTACTTTTCGGCGGTACTTAATTCGGATCGACCATTTTCCGAGATCAAGGTGGCTTTTAAAGAATGTTTGAACATTCTTTAAAAGCCATGTTTCGAACATGATTGAAGCGTGTCCGCAGAGAATTCTATCATCATGTCTGCGGCGAACATAGTGTCTTTTCTACGAAGTATGAGCAGCGTGAGCGCGATCGAAAGGGTGCGAACCTTCGAAAAGTCCCAATGGAAAGACATTTTAGGAAAGAATACGACACCGCGGTTATGAATTGCATAAGCGGTCGTTAAACTGCAGCAATGAAATTGTTACTCAAGTATGGCTGTTCTTTAGAGAAAGGTTTTCCATTGACCATGTTTCCACGGCAGACTGCTGAGTGGGACACCTCAGCATCAGACTTGTACAGGTTACTGAAAAAAGTAACCGATTACAATTACAATTACTTTACTGCAAAAAGTAACCGATTAAATTACAACTACAGCCTCAAAAAAGTTATTGAAAAATTACTCTAAAGTAATCGATTACTTCGCAGGTTACTTTTCCTTCTACTTTTTTTTTTATTACTATAACATAATCATTAGAGTCTCGCCCCTTAGTTGTTCCGAAAAAAAAAGAAAAAGAAAGCCTCGACTCCTTTTGCTTAGAGCTGAGTGAGTGCACGCCAACCACACCCAATCCCTCTCCTTTTGTTCACTCGCATTTTTTACTTTGTTGTATTATACAGGACGAGAAAATTGTTGCTCCTCTCTGTAAAAAGGGATAGCTGAAGTGTCACACAAAAAAAAAGAGTAAAAAAAAAAAAAAAAAAAAAAAAAACAAAGCCGCGAAGAAAAAGGAGAAAGGTAAATGTGGTCACCTTTACTTTTGATGATGCATATCAGGTTTTAATTCTTTAACGGTTTGGCCCGTAAATCTTCAAAAAGTTTATTGCTAACCGGAGTTGACCGGACCACGGCTAACAACGGTTGAAAAACACTAAAGGGAAATGCTGCCGCAAAACACAAGTGCAGCGGCTAGAACAAGAAGCTCTGCAGGTTTGCTCGCCAGCCTGCTCGAGCGAATCTCGTATGCATAGCGCCTGGTGGTCTGAAGTCGAAGCCGTGAAAGTGAGTTCACGGCTTCGTCTTGGTGAAAATTGCAAAAAGAACCATGCACGATTGCTGCTGTCGCTCGAAAGTGTTGCCCCCTTCCACCCAGCACATGCACATCGCTTTATTTCGTTTCTGCTTTGTTTGCCGGTGCTCTAAATGCGTGTAAACGTTCTTATTTTTTTAAAGTAACATTTGTGCGCATGCGGTGTTTTGATTTTATGTTTTAATTTCGCGCTTTACCAACAAAGGTATGAAGCAAACTCCTTCATTTATCAACATATAATTTCTTGGCCGGTAATATTGCCTCATGAAGACGTACTCGGTATTAAAATAAAAATCGTCGTAAGAATATTTGTATAGCGGCAATCCAGTCCGTTTTGAATGTACCTACTTATCTCTCCCTTCATTTCGCCACGTACACGGCGGTACGAGGACCGTCCACATCAAAACTGACAAGATTGTGATTAAAATAGGTGACAACAGACTGGGTATGCTACCCCATAGTTCTCTGGACGTTCCGCCGGCCAAATCGCGCTTCTTTAGGGAGGATTTTCAAGACGACTTTCGCAACGTTGCAAACTGAACAGTCTGGTATGTATCTTTTGCGTTACCTTTAGTTTGCCCTCGCAAGGTCTTGCTCTCGAACATTAACATTCGGTTCGATTTCCACCTACGCCCACTTCTATCTGGATGAACATGTCCTGGCGTGTATTCGTGGAATCTCTGTTCTGCATTAGCTACATTTTTTATCTACAGCGTAAATCAGTGTCGCCGTAGTTCAAAAGCGGACCGACCTTGTGCTGTCGAAACACGAGCGTCTAATTTACTTTTGCTTTGCTTAGTCTTTACATTGAAATGAAGACCGATATAAGCTCTTGCCGTTTGCTATGAAGCACGTCAATGTCCCCAGTGCTTTTCCGCCCCCCCCCCCCCCCCCCCCCCACCTTTTTTATTATTTTTTTTTGTTTTTAGGAAGGGGGAATGCAGGACGAGAAGCCGACGAAGGAGTCAAGGCCAAGCCACGGATTGTCCTTTGACCCCGCGGGTGGGTACGAGGAAGTCGACCTTGAGCTTCTCGGCGTTAGGATTATCCCTGCTCATCCCCACTAAGAGATCCATACCGGTAATTGGAGGATTGGGTCGCGCTTTGAGAAGAACGTAATCTGGCAATGATTTCTTTTTTATTAACATTGTTTTTTTACGAACGTTTAGCTAACACGGTGTTCCCGCGAAATTAGCTGTTAAAAAAAAAATAATAGCGGTGAGGAGAAATATTTTTGCAATGTCTGACATATTATTCTTCGTGCGGCTGTTTTGCACTCCGTTCAGAATAAATTGTCGAGTTTCCTTAGCAGCAACTTCACCCTGAGCTTTCTTTTCGTATTTATGACAGAGTTAACGCGACTAATGACGCAGACGTGAGATTCCTTGTTCAGTTGCCTGGCGGCATCGATCGCGAGGTGCACAGTGCCGGAGTTTGCTTACTGCAGTACGAGCAGACTTTCGTGCGCTGTCGAACCTACTATGCACATATTTCGTTGCAAAGGTAGCTCGTGGGCCGCCCCAACGGGGACCCGTTCACTCCCAAGTATACACCGACAGACTGTTTACAAACAAGCGCGCGTTTGGGGTCACACCAGATTCGCGTGAGGCAAAGCATCTGTCTGCGCATGCGTATAGTGCCGACAGCAGCGCCACCGCAGTGGCGTGATGTCAGAGGGTTGAGTTGGTCTTACCTAGTTGCCGACAAGTTAACAAACGCGGGGCGTGGTTTATTATGAATTCACTCTTTGTGATTGGTTCTCTGGCTTTCTATTTCGGCTAATGCCGCATTCTGATTTGGCTGAGCTAAGCTAGTTGGCTAGCACACATTAAAGCCCCTTGATAAAGGTGTTTTCGCAAGTACCGCCAACCATTGTTGTGGAAATGCGCAAGACATGTGCCACGAGCGGGTGCTCCGCCGCCATTCGCTTCCAAGGGCCGCTCATTTCAGTGCTGCGCCGCCATTTGCTTCCAAGGGCAGCTCGAGACCTGGGCCACGTGCGCTCGCGCATTTGGCGCTACTTGCAAAGACAAACGAAAACATATCGAGGGGCTTTAGCACACATCAGCTCGGAGCACGTGGAGCGAGAGGTCGCGCTGCAGAACCCAGGGATTCTGCCCGTTTCGATGTGGATGAGCATCGTACCGGCGTGCGGTCGTGTGTATCACTACTACGTGGTGCGCGTTGAAGCCCCTGGCTAGTGGTTGTACTGCTCTGCCTAAATTACTAATCTAGGCGCCAGATGCCCATTGAAGCTGACTTACCTTCCGCCTGTTTAAACATACACGCAACCAACACAACGCAATTATTAGTGATATTTTAAAAATTTAATTTAGTGAGACCCGCGGAAAACTTCATAAAGTCGTTCGCTACAAATGTATTCGTCAGTGTAGTGTCTCTTTGGGGATCAGATGCTCAGCAAGCTTTATCTGACAAATCTCTTGGGGGTGCTTCCACGTAAGATCGTACAATGACGATTCGGGTCATATTTTTTCATATTCACGTAAAAAAATATCTGCGAAAGGCATCTTCTTGGGAGAAAAATTGGGCTATGGGTAGCGGACATTTCATCGAACGCCGTTTAATCGAACGCCGTTTCATCGCATGAACGGACATTTCATCGAACGCCGTTTCATTGAATGGCTAAGGGCCGTTTCATCGAATTTCCCTGTACCGAGTTTTAGGGCATAGCAGTGCTTTATAGATGTTTCACTTTGCATTTGCTAAGACTAAGGTAGTCACTTGTGAAATTGTTTTGAAGGTGATGTCAAATTACTAAAAATAAAAACAATTGACATAAAATGAAATGAAAACAATTGGGTATGCGACTTACTCAAAAGCTTTACTCATGTACATGACTGAAACCAAGACACTGCAAATAAAGGACAGACACTTAAAACACTTTTAAGTGTCTGTGCTTTCTGTTTCTTGTCGTCTCATTTTTAATTGTTTCATGTGACATGGAGAGGGGTCATTGTTTCATGGAGGCTTTCTTCTCGAAGCAGGATATGCTCATGATGGAACTTATCTCGTCACTGCACCCTGTGATATAAAAACATAAAAAAACAGAGAGAATTAGATGAAGTTGTGTATAAAAATTAAAATAAATTCCAAAATATTACAGGCTGTAACGTTGTTCGATGAAAAGGCGTTCGATGAAATGGCTTCTATGAAACGGCGTTCGTGAAAGTTCGATAAAGGGTGTTCGATGAAACGGCGTTCGATGAGATGTCCGGACCCATTGAGCTATATATGAACGCCGTAGATAATTTTCTTCAAGAGATGAAAGTTTAGAAGCTTGAGGAACGTAGATTGGCAAGGTTTCACTATGGTACTTTGCACCACTGTCAATTTCACACCAAAACATGCCCGCAGTTGTAATCTATCCTACCTATTTTATGAAAGGTTTACAATATGTACACGAAATATTAAAAATTACAATGAAATATTTTTTATTAAAATAAATTTGCTACCAACCAGGTCAGGTAAACACGTTTTAGAGACACATTCACAAATTATTTATCAACAAACTACTTCATAAAAAGTGGCACAAAATGTAGCAAAATTAGAATCTTTAAATTTATTTTACGAATATATAGAAAATTATAAGCTTAGCCATTACTGTAGTTGTGTCATTAATGCAGAAACGCAGCTGATGTCTCTAAACGTGGCAAAAATAACTCGTCGATTTAAAAAAAAACAAAAAAGAAAACTTGATTTTTTTATTTCTTTTAGACTCTCCTTAATCGTCTGCAGTTTCTTGAACGAACTTATGATGGCTAAACTTTGAATAACAAGTAATATTATTTTTTTCATATTTCATAATGGGCCGAGAGAAAAAATGAGCTCTCGGCCCGAGCGGCATTCTGCAGCAGTTGCAGGGAACATTCAATTAAAACAGATAAGTATTTTCCATTATACAGCGAGCATATTCACCCCAGATCATTATGACCCCCAAATGTGAAAAACGACTACACACTAGCTTGAGCTGAGCTAGCTTGTCTTCGTTACAGGGACTTTACCGCACGACGTCGGCTCCAAAGAGTCCTTTTCTAGAACCAACAAAGGCTGTACAGGGGAGCTACTCTGTCGTAGGGTGTAGAGAGTCGTCCTGCCCTAGATTAGCTTTATATTTGTGCTTCATTGCATTGTCGCCTAAGACCTGCGTGTCGCGATGACGTCGAGGGCGCGCCGGATCTCCCGAGACGCATCGTAGCTCTTCGATGGCCGCTCGGCCGACTCCCGGCATCGAGAACAAACAGATATAGCCATCCGGTCAAAATACAGTCGTGCGATTACCATTTACGGATTTAGCTGATATCATTTCTACTTATTTCTTTATGTTTTTTGTCTTTTTTAAGTTTCGATAACTTCGCGAGCTGTGGAGGCTTCGGCCTCCGCGACCCAGTAAGGACGTCGGAGCGGGGCACGCGACCCGACGTCACGGGACCGCGTGTACGACTGCGCCTAAGAGCCGGTTGTCGTCTGCTGGCCAAGAGTCGTCTGCTGCGAAACCAACCAAGTTTGGATGAACGTCCACCGCCGGTAACATTGCCGTCCGCTATAGTAGTGAGCTCTTCGAGGAAAGTTCATGAGGCAGCCACACGCTCAATTTAGCCGCTAACCCGTGGCGGGTTAGCGGCTAAATTGAGCCGCTAACCCGCCAAAAAAAACCCCAAAAAACATCACCCTGGTTAACACCAGGGTGATGTTTTGAGCGGAAGCGGTTGATTACAAGGCTGTGATCGCCAAAGGCCACGACGCTAAAAGGAGAAAAAGAAAAAAAAAAAAAAGAATCGGGAGCAGATATTGTTTCTGGCGTCACACTTTTTGCCTAAATATAATTGAAACTCAAATTCGTAAATACTATGTATTCCTTTTGTATTACATGTTATCGATATGAAGATGAAATCGAGCTAGTTCAATTGCCATTAAAAAAAAAAAACAAAAAAAAAAAAAAAACAAGCAAACAGAGATATAGTTTTTGTCGCGGACGGCGCTGTTGCTGTGGGGGTAACGAGGTCTCCGTTGCCTGGACCATGGAGTGCTATCACGTGACTCTCTCCGATGCTCTTATTGGGTCGCGGGGGCTGCAGTTATCGTGAAACGGAGTACAGGGACTCTAATCTGGACACTTTTCGGAAAGGTAGTCGAGTAATTCGGCGACCGTGATTGGCCGACGCCTAGCGTGGCGTCGGCCAATCACGGCGGTCGAATTCTTTGAACGACGTTATCGCCGAGTGGTTCAAATATGGCGTCCAGGGGTGGTTCAGTTTAGTTTTGGGTATGGGCGCCAGGAACGCGTTTCCGACTGCTTTTTTTTACCGCGTCCGAAAAAAGTTGTCTCTCGATTTTCTCCTCGGAAGTCGTCATTGATGTGTCACGTCGTCGCGGTCGCAATCCTGCGTCGTGCACGTCAGCGGTGGTGTGGACGTGGCGGGCGGCTGTTTTGCTGCAGGTCGCTGTCCAGCTCGGCAGTCCGCGGATAGCTTCGGCAGTCAGGAGCTAAGGCCGGTTCTCCCATGCAGCGAAGCGCTGGTATAGCGCTGCTACATCAGCTACTTATCGTTTGCCATGAGCAACAGTTTTGACGCTGCGATAGAAAGCTGATGAACGCTCCCATCAGCACGCGCTTAGCTCAAGGTCAGCGCTACGCTTGTAGCGCTCCGCTTCATGTGTGAACAAGCTTCTAAAATGCCGCGACGACAACGACGCTCTCGTTCGCTCGTGATTCTTTTTTCTTCAGAACTTTAACGTACAGCCGTAGGTGTTGCGACATCCGACGGCATAACACTCCAGTTTTGTGACGTCCTTTGTTGCACTTCGGGACCGATGCATGGGTGGAGTACTACGCAAAAGCAGGCCAGTCGTTCCAGGCACGGAAGTTTGAGAGGGGGTGCTCAGATTGAACGGGTATAGACAGGTTTTTTTAGGTGTGTTATATAGGAAAACATAAGAAGTACAAGGATTTTTAAAACTTTATGAACCAGTTTTAGGTGTTTAAAAAGACAAACATGAGATGAGTCAAATATGTCAACCCAGACTTTATTAGATACAGACGTTTGGGGGAGGAAATTCCTTTCAAATATGTTACATATTAAGAAAGCAAACTTCTCTCCCAAAACGTCAGCGTCTACTAAAATATAGTCAGTGGCTGTTCAAAATTTTCTCAGCGCTTGTAACTTCCCAAAGGAAACTATTTTTTTTCCCGTACATTCAATATTTCTGACTACCAAAAGGATTTCTTCGTGTGACTCTACTCGTGTTCGCCTCAAGGAAAAAGTAGGGCTGGGCGTCGATTAATAATTTTAACATCAATTTTTTTTGGTGCTAAATATGGGATTTTTGGCAAAGGGCTCCGTTGTATTCTCCGGCAACAATGACCTTTTTTGATTGCACTGAGGCGCCATAAGAACGCTCGCACGACGTTGAAGTGTCCGAGACACGTGTAACCTGCTGCGCTTGTCACAAATCTTGCCCCTACAATATATTTAAGATTAAAATTTCACCTAAAGTTTGCCCTTCATAGAGGTGTACCGTCCACGGTTTGTCAAAAACTCATCGAATAACCTGTTTAAATAAAAACTTAATCGCGATTAAAGCACTAAATGATTAATCGGTAGGTTAATCGATCAACTGCCCAACACTAGAAAAAATAATGTTTTGCGAATTGTTCATACGTGAAGTATCCTTACGAGATTTGGTTGTTGGAGGAAGAAGCGATCGCTTTTAGCGTTTGAAGCATCTACGTCTTGGTAAGATAAAACATATCTAACCTAGAATGCACTTTCATATACCTTAATTCTCCCTCATAAAGGGGAAATTAGTCACGCTCCGCGAGTAGCCCGACTTTTTTACTACGGTTCTCGAGGGGAAAACGTGTATAACCACCGTGCTTCTAGCGTGACTCCTAGTGCGCGGCCCGGAAGTACTTTATAAGGCGGCAAGTACTATGGCTCCGTCTATTGTTTCTATTTGTCTTCGTAATAAACTCTTTGTTGTGCTTTTGTGTAAATGATTGGAACGGCAAGGTGTTTGTAGTAGTAAAAAAGTCGGGTTGCATGATGCAGCTTTTTTCCTCGGTCTCCTTCCATCATTTGTTTCATGGAAAAATAAACATTATTATTATTATTATTTGTAGTTACATGGGCTGGATGTGCTAGAACGGGAATCGAAAGGCAGATTAATACCACTATACTTGCGGAAAACTTTCTGCGGCTCTGCAGTCAAAGCTAGAGTTACTGAACAGTATTCAATGACACTATAGTCTAAGCTATCGGCGCATGAGCACTCGCGCAACTTGAGCGTTAATCGAATCTTTGCACGTGCACTCTTCACTATTTCTGAAAATTCATAGAAAGTTCGAAAAGGGTGTAGTATAGTCTAGAGTGATGAGGGGGGCTGAACTAGGATACTAACTAAGCAGTAAAATTAGGTAATCACCAAGAAGTCTTACAAAATAAAATGCAAAAAAAAAAGAGTTAAAACCGCGCTGCTGTTGTTTAGTGTTAACCGTGCCGCGCAGTGTACGGAAATGTTTATATAAGAGTGCGACCTTTGTTTAAACTGGCTCTTGACCTCGAAATAAAAGAAAGGACACGTTTATACGGTAGAGAAATACCAAGCCCTATTCTGCTCCTGGTATTTCAAAGCTTTCATTAGGAAACGCGCTGGCAGGCGAGCTGTCGACAACGGCCACATCGAACGGATGTCTGCACAATGGAAACATGGTGAAACAGCAAGGATCACGACCTGGTCACCAATTTGTGGAAATCGAGGATAAAAAAATCATTCACTGGCTTTTATTGTGGCTCTCTGGAGCCAAAATAAATATCAGTATGAATATAAATATTAATATAAATATTGCGGCCTTGGTGACCAAAATAATAGCCCGAGCATCAAAAAAAAAGATAAAAGAAAAATGCGAGATTACTTTTTTAGTTCTTTTATTCCACGATATTTGTCCCACGAAGGTACGCTACAAGTTTAAACATCAATAATAGAGGTGAACCATCACTCAAGAAGGAATGATGCTTGCAACGCTATTAGTTGAACTGGGACTTTTCTTTTTAATATAAGTACTTCGTTGCTGGGATAAAGTTCGAAGAAGAAAAAGAACAGAAGACGACGAACGTTCTTTTCGGAGCTATGGCTCAGTCTCGTTCCAACGCTTCACGGATGGGTCCTGTTCAAGGTATCACATCTCTGTCTCTGAACAGGTTTTGAACCCGTAATATTTTCTGGTATGTTCCCTGAGAGCTTCAGAAACTTAGAACGTGGCGAGTCTCGAACATTTTATTATCGCTTCGCCCAAAATCAAATTGAGCTATGAGTAGATAAAAAATATTAGCGAAGAACAAATTACAGACTCAGAAACATGAACATTATAAGTGAGCCACGCTCTGCGTTTCTTATGTTGTCAGTGACTGTCAAACCTGTAACCCCATCGCTTTTCTTTTTCTTGCTAGACAAATGTCCACTTGATAAGATTTGCCCAGGACATCCAGGCGCTTCTCAAGAGTGCGCGCCATCTATCTATAGTATTTGCAGCGCCAAATATCTTAGTACGTTTATGGCCTCCGAGATTTTAGCAAACATGGCTCTCCACGGGCCGTTTCATTCGCCCAATTAGACTGAAAAAAAGAAAAAAAGAAAGAAAAGGAAATGTTCCATAGAGTTTGTTTTACAATGTCCAACTTCTTGTTCGGGGTCACGTGGTTTGTGGACCGCGTTTGCAATACAAGCTGCGAGGAGGTGACGAAAGCGTCGATCGTCTGCGAACGCCTCCGCCTCTCCGCCTGCTTTTCTTGTCACAACGCAAAAGCGCAGCGCATGCGCACTTGCGACTAATCTCCGCAGAATGCGTCCACCATTAAATGGCGAACGCTCCCCTAGGCCTGCGATGAACCCTCTCTCTATACAATCTAGGCGACCCTTTTTGAAATTCTTTCTGGCCACTTCGTTAGATACATCATCACCTCAGTGTGTGTCATCTGTGTACGATAATCGCGGCATTTTATGACTGGTGAAGGAGGAATTTGAAGACTGAAATCTAGCTGTGCCTGGGCATAGAGACTTATAATTGCACCTCTGCGATGTACAGTTGGGGGTGTGATGTATAAGTCCTTGAAATGCTGGGCTTCGGCCGCTTGGGCACGCCACAAACAACTCATGATTGCTCATGACAATAAAATGTTAATTTTATCAAGAGGTTTACTCAGCTCGAAGCGCCTCGTACAGAGTGGCAGTTTCTTGACACCATCAGAAACTGAAGCAAATAGATAAATAATTGTTCAGCGAAAAACGCCGTAACATTCGTACGTCTATAGCGTTGATGAATAGGTACTGGATTTTATCCGCCATTAGCATACAACAATTTGGATTGCTCTTGAAACCACTAGATGGCACTGACTTTGTGAAAGGGTCAATAGGTGGCCACGCACGTTGAGCAGCCGTGCAGCGGAAATAGCCGCGAGCTGCTTTTTTTTCTTCATCGGGCCTGCTCGATTGCTTGAATAGCTGGACCTGCTGGCACGCAGAGTGTAGTATGTTCGCGAGGCGAACAGTGAACATGGGCTCGTCAGCAGGAATTATATTCGTTGGTTGCTGCTGACGACCTTGTACAGGTGACAAGGGCTGGCTTACTAGAAACTGAAACAAGATCCTGCAAAGCCGGGGCGCGCCAGCGATTTAGACTCGCGTTCAGATACCACATCGTTCGTTCCCCCTAACTTTCGCATGACTTCTTTTTTTTTTTTGCCGTTGTTTTGCGCGTTTTAATTTTACCTTCGTGATGTTGGTGTGGAAAAAGTTGCTCGATAAAGGCAATTTTTACAAGTATCGCCGACCATTGTCTTAGGAATCCGCAAGACAGTTGCCACGAGCGGTTTCTCCGCCGCCCTTCGCTTCTAACTAGGGCTGCTCATTTCGGTGCTGCGCCGCCATTTGCTTCCAAGGGCCTCTCGAGACACGGGCCTCGTGCACTGGCGCATTTGACGCTACTTGCAAGACAAATACAAACAGATCGAAGGTCTTTAGGTGTGGCTAGGGTTCCTGTACAGACGCTTTCCCTTTCCTTTCGTACTCAGTCACCTGGGTTCCGCATATGGTATGCGGGATGAAAAAAATAATAGAACTTTTCTGAATTCTCTTTCTCCCGGAAAGGAAATACATGTTGTGATGAGGAGCAACGAGCATAATTCCCGCAAACGACCGCATTTTCACTGTCCGCCCAGCAAACACACCAATCCTTGCTTGCCAGCAGACCCAAGCCCAAGCATGCGAGTATAGTTCGATGAAGAAAAAAAGTAGCTACTTCCGCTGCATGGCGTCGCAACGCGCGTGGCCACCCATATTTTCAGTTTCCCGGCGAGTGGAACGGCCCGAGGAGATGAAAATAATCCCCGGACAAGGGAAACAAGAGGGACAAGAGATCCCTGCGCGTCAGAAATCTCGGTGGCCCATAGCCCGCCGTTTATCGGGAACGCCCTCCGACCATGCATTGGACGAGAGGGTTGAGTCAGTGTTCGGCATGAACTCGGCTCAGCTGGAATCAAAAACGAGTGCTGCGTGGGCATTCGGCGAGGACTCGGATACAATTGACCATTTCCGGGAAGCGTTCTGCGCAGGCGCGAGTGCCCGATGCCAAACGGCGGACATCGGCACGAAAAATCGAGGAAATTCGGAAGCAGGCCGTGGATCAGCGAGTAGAACACGTAATTGCAGCATATACATAATTGTGTTACACAATAAAAAAAAAAAGAAAAAAAAAAGAAAGTGGATGGAAAGGAAAACGACGTTTGGGTGGACGCCAAAGATATCTCGTTGGGCACACGCCGCAGCTCAGAGAGCGAAGGAACTGGTAGCGTAGCTCTCACTATCGATCGGTAGCGCAGGTAAGTTACTTCCTCGATTTTAAGTTCGTCCAGCCACCACCTGGTGCCGTCGGTATGTGGAAAAGGTTTATTAACCACAGGTTTCTTACTAAAGAAATGGCGGCTGCCAATGTTGCTTGACGGAGGTTTCAAAAAGCTCTATGTTTGAAACCCGTTCAACCCCTAAAAAAAAGATTTAAAAAATGTACGTGATTTAATTTTTAAATTTTTTTTTCGCAGAGTGCTAAGACAGTTAATTATTTTGAGCACTTGACGTGATTAGCATCAAGTTTTATGTAAGAATAAAGATTTGTTCGTGGTATAATAAGAGAATGACTTACGTATAAAATTCATACTCCTCACACGAATGAGAAAGTTAAAAATACGACTAGATAAAACACAAAAAAAGTGGTGTGGGTAGAAAAGATGAGCAAGTGAAACATCATGCTGTATGTCCCTAAGCATGCACATCGCTTTATTTATTTTTTTTTTGTCTGATCGAATTCTGAGTTTTGTCATATTTACTTGGATACATCTGTTGTTTGCCGTGATTGACTGCCTCCGTGTTCTACGTGAAAAAAAAGAACTCGCCATTTTCTTGTTTTTAAATTGCAGAAAATGACGACGCGCATTAGTGGTTTCGCCCGAAACGCGAAACTGTACTGGCGAACAATGAGCATATAACGTCACTGGAGCGATGAGCAACGCAAAAGTGGACAATACTCACAAAACGGGACATTACTGTGTCCCGTTTTGTGTTTTTTCAATCTTATGTTTTGTTTGAAGACATCGTTCTTGATCATCTCGAACAACGCGGAGCGTAAGAACTCAAGATGGGACAGCACGTGTTATATAGCGTCACTTGAGTAAAAACAGCGGCGGCCTACAGGGGAAAAGGGAGGAAAGAGCGAGAGAGAGCCTTGTGCGTGTGAGGAACGACGGGGAGAGCCCCAGTACTTTTGCTGTAGAGTGGAGTTTTGCGTTCGTACACATGAGCATTGTTTGCTGGGAGGGGCACAAGTAGCTACCGCTGAAAAACGGAAATTATGATTATCTGCTTCTCACAGTGCCAAATATTATCATACAGGCTCAAACAGGTGAGTGCTTTCATTATTTTGTGTTTATTGTATAAAGACTACTCGCTGGGTCTTTTCTTTCAAGGGTTAGGGTTGTGTATTAGATGTCTGAAGTTTCTGAAAACACATATAGCCTGCGTTGATTAGCGCACATTTGTAACCTGCTTGATGTATACGTTAAAGAATTTCACGTGGATCAATTGACGAAACATGCCTTTGGGATGGAGACTTGCTCTGTTATGCTGTAGTCGTACAAATGCCCTTGACAATAATATTTACGGATGTTTAAAGGGACACTGACAGGGTATTTGTACTCGCCCAAGTTTTTATTTATACATGACATATGAGAGTATAGACACCCAAAACACGAGTTCTTCTCCAAACTCGTTTTTTTTTTCCCTCCCAAAAACCGCAGATCGAGAGCTGGCCTGTTTGAGTAGCGCCAAATTTCTTCTCTTTGGTGACGTGCCGTTCAGACGCAACCGCCAAATGTTGTCACGAATGACTGGCAGAGAGACGGTTAGTGCTGTAGGAAACTAAACACTTAATAGGGGCGAACTTGTGCCCAAAACCAAGATACAAAGAGGTAGTGTCGCAGGCGTCGAAGGTTTACGGAATAGCACGATCGAGCGCATGCAAGAGCGAATTCTGACTCCCTACCGCCACGCAGAGCAGCTTTTGTACCCGCGTGGGTTTGTGGAACATTCGGCGTAGAACGTTTGGCCCGTAGAATCGACGTAGAGGTCCAGACGGCGTAGAGATCCAGGTCAGTCAATGCTTATAGCAAACATCGAAGCCCTGCAAAATCGCGCCGCACGATTCGTAGTCTGCAACTATCATCGCACCGCAAGTGCCTCACCTATGAAAACCACCCTAGCCCTGCCTCTTCTTTCCTCACGTCGGAAAATATCTCGTCTATGCCTCTTGTATAAAGTCTATCATTCCAACGCTTCACAGAAAAAACAAACTAAAGAATTCATTAGCCCTCCTTTATTTCTCCCCGCATTGATCACAAGCTTAAACTTGGCATACCTCATTGCGAAACTTCAGCTTACATCAACTCTTTCATCCCTAGAACGTCATCTGAATGGAACCGCCTTCCCGCATCATTAGTAACTATTCCATCAATAGATTTATCTAGAAAAGCTCTAACTACTCACTTTTGCTAGCATTATGCCGTACTAACATTTATAACCAAGTTGCCTTGTTGTTTGAATTTTATGCAGAGCCAATATTTTATGTCCACCCCCTCTGTAATGCCCCTGGGCCCTGAGGGTATTTAAATAAATAAATAAATAAAAGTGCTGTCTGTGTGTCTGTGTGCGTCTGTACTGACACACACAGACACAAAGACACAATTATGTCTTCTATTTTTGCTCATCTTTTGCGATACTTTAATTTCTGTAATATATAACCAACTAGCCCGTCATATGATCTTAGCAATCACCTGGCAAAAAATGAAGTTATTTTTTGGGGTGTCAGTGTCCCTTTATATGCACGAAGTGAACAGGTTGTTTTATAAGCTTGTGTTTTTATGTGCTTGGAAGGATGAGCGTGTTGGTGACAATAAAAACGACGCGGCCTATATCGTCTGTATTGTCATATTAAGCTCCTCTTTTGTTTTAGTATAGTTTTATGCTATCTGTTTAATTGTTAATGCTTGCATTGTCACCAGCAGAATGATTTCTTACAGCGTGCTAATTTTGTTGAAAAAAATTAAGATATTGTTTAAATTATTCGAAACCAGAGTTCCTGAAGAGCCTCTAAAAATAATCACTACTTCTAAGGATTTATGGAGACTGCAGGGACACATTCCTGCAATGAGCAGCACTGCGGCAGAGAGGTAGGCATCGTATACTTGCCGTACTGTGCTTGCACGTAATCAAGTAGCGGAATGTATATGGTGGTTAAGTCACCAGGCTCGATCTAAAATGGACCGTAAAAATCGACGCCTGCCCGTAGCCATCTAAACTTTTTTGTCAAAAGTGTATTTCACAAATCGTTTTTTTTTTTTTGTAAAATTACAAAGCGTAGTTCCCTTTTAGTAAAAAATGGGGCCAAGAAACTTGCCAGGGTCTACGGCGGGCGGCGACCCAGACGACCAGGTTCAGTAGCGGGGTGTGTTTGTCGTTCGTATTGATAAATGGCGTAGGGAGCAGCGTCTGAAGGTGCAGCCGACCAGCGAAAGAAAGCAGACGACACGCAGACGAAATCCGTTGGCAGCAAAAGCGCCGCCGTTATACACACGCATTTTTTTACTTTAAGTATTGTTTTTATTGTTCGCATTTATTTTTTAACGGAAGGTACATTTAAAAAAGATTATATTCATTTTAATAAACTGCGGTGGTCGCGAGCCGTCGCGATGAGGAGGTAGCGCCATCTATCAATACGAACGCCAAACACACCCCGCTACTGGACCCCTCTCGTCTGCGTTGCTGTCCGCCGTAGACCCTGGCAAGTTTCTTGGCCTTATTTTTTACGGAAAGAGAGCTACGTTTTGTAATTTTACGAGCAAAAACCGACCTGCGAATTACACCTTTGACGAAAAGTTTACATGACTACGTGCAGGCGTCGATTCTTACGGTCCAATTTAGATCGAGCCTTGTGACTTGAACTACCCTATATATCAATCTCCATCGGAAGGCAGTTTAATGCTTTAAATAATGTAAGAGAAATGAGCTAGCATAAATGCAAATTAGGAACATAAAAGAAAAGAGAACAATAAAACAAACGAAAGGAATGCAAAGAGAACTTCTTGACGATTTTCACCACGTATTTTGAACCTATTTTCTCGGCTTCGTCTTTAGACCGCCATGTGCTGTGAATATCTGACTGACTTGAGAAGGTTGGTGAGCGAACCTGCCGCCACAGTTTTCTGCTGCGATTTCGCCGGAGTCGTCAATAGTCTGCTGCAAGTTAAAGACCAACTTCTGCCGCAAAGCACTTCACTTTGTTCACTTTAGCAGAGCAAAAGCTGGAGAGTAGGCGAGGAGGTGCTCGCCTCCTTTCTAACGTTCGCTCTGCTAAAGAGGAAAGACTGGAACGACACATTTTTTTTTGTCGGTTTGAAAACGGGTTTTTCGTACTGTCCAGTATTGTATTAGAATCACCGAATTATAGACTACTTACATTCTCAATCCTCCAATTTCGGTAGACCATCCTCTTGTCGGAGATTTGGTTTTTAGGATTCCTTGGTAGGGAAACAAACAAAAGACAACGATAACAATAATTATCCCCGGTGAAGGAAAACAGGACAAAGGACGAACACAAATCTCCAAACACAGCTACAGGTGTCTGGTGCACGACCGAAAAATTCCGCCTGGTCCTGGTATCAAACCAGGAACATGTCCATTTCGAGTGGAGCGCTCTATGAGCTAACCGAAAACAAATGACGGCTTTAAAAATGGGGAGGGGAAAAAGTAACTGTTAAAAGAAATTTCGTACTTCCCAAAGTGATCAGCTTAATATTGGGATTAATTTCTAATAAAGGTAATCAAACGATTAAAAATTCCTACAAAAAGTAATCGGTTACGTGAATTTGATCAATTGGAATGAGTACCATTCGAGTCTCGATTTAACCGCTGTTGGTAGCGATTGGCCGTCTCCGCGTTCTGCAAAAAAGATAATTCAGAAACCTTTTTTTTTTAGAGTATATTTTAAATGGTGGTTTGTTCGTCTAATTGCGTTTCTTGTTTATATCTTTGACAGCTCAACGCCTTACTAGGTACGGACACAACACAATTCCAGATATCTTCTCCGGGTTCTGTAATGGCGCTGTTTATGTTTTGGACATCACGATGTCAGATGACATTCTCTATTTCTTTTTTTTTGGGTAACATTTTGTATCTGTGTACCATACAAACAATATAATGGTTACTTCACTTCCAGAGAAAAAGCTTTACCTTCGTATATTATAAACATAGAGTTCCGCGTATCCAACACTACAAAAAGACTAGTATCTAACACTACTATTTGCCACAAAGCTGCCGATAGACGGCTCATCTGTCTTATTAAAATATACATCGAATTACCTGTCACAATCAAAACTATACAAGTTAGTAGTAAACGCTAGCGTTTTCTGTACACAAATAAAGTATCGAACTTTTTCATATTGAAGAGGAAATACCTCACTCTGAATTATTCGCAGGATTAATTGAAAAACACAGAGATGGGAAAAACACAACTGCTAATTGCTTCCGCTTCGTCTTTTGTTACATCAAACTTCCCACTAATCCACTAAAATCAGTTTGTTTTACTTTGTTATCAGTATTGTTATTGTATATTCTTTTCAGTGTTTAAGTAAAACAAGATTTTATTTGAAAATTAAGAAAAAAATATTTTTCTGATTTGTTTACATAATATTTCATTAATTTTGAGCGCGAGTTATATATTTTAGTTATTAATTATATCTACTAGGCATCCGTAAAAAAAAAAATTCAACTTCCCAATTGAGCTTTCAAAAAAAAAAAAAATCGGATGCTTCGACCAAACGTAACCGAATAGTGCTGATTGTTGGGCGAGTAGGTGCAGAATTTTAGAATACATGGTAGCGCTCGATGACACGGGCGAAACGATAAGAACTGGACGCCACTCAGGGCAGTGGCACAGTTGTGCCCAGTTATCTATTTTTTTTTCTCGTCTTCAAGTGCTATCAAGTATTCTACAACGTACCTATCGTTTGAAAAAGAGACACTCTTGAATTCATGCAGCGCCGAAGAGCAACACCAGCGTTTATCCTTGGCCACTCTTCTGGTAATCTGCATCATCCCAGCCCTGACCCTCGCTGGGGCTGCTTTGGTCACATCCTACGTCAGCGGTAAGAATACAAGGCCAGATTCCCGAAACTTTCTTACGACAAAAAAGTTCGTAAATTTATCTTAGGACAAAGTTACGAAATTTTGAGTATTCCGGAAGCAAAATGTTCGTAAGTTTTGCGCAAGTTTCGACGAAATTCATAACTTACGATAAACTTACGAACATTTTGCTTCCGGAATACTCGAAAGTTCGTACCTTTGTCGTAAGATAAATTTACGAACTTGTTTGTTCTAAGAAAGTTTCGGGAATCTGGCCCAAGGTTCCTAGCGCGCTAACAGGCCGCGCAACGTGCTTACTAATTATACGGACTGAGTTTGCAAGCGTATGATAAGGCGGAGAACGCCATCTTGTTTCGGTGTTCGTCACCTATTGATTAAGGCGCCATCGCTATTGCATGCCGCGGCGCGTCTCTGCAACAACAACCGCATGCAGCATGCAAACGAGGTGGTGCTTCAATCGACTGGTGACGAACTGAAGTAGGGGAGCGGGGTTCAGCTCTTGCCAGCAATAGTCATGGGAGTCTGGTAACTGACAGTATGGAGTGATGCTGGCATTGCGGCACGGCGGCACGTGGAGAATCCGACTGCCCCCGTCTTCAATGTAAACTAACTTTGCACCGGCGTGCATTACGTAATCACTACTGCTGATGCACGGCACAGCTAGACCCCAGACCTACAAACGTATTGTACTCACCAATTTGCCTTTCTGCGGTGCAGAACCCAGATGCAATATAAAGGCGCACTAAACTCCCGCTGTGTAAACGCTTCCCCAACAATTTTTTTTTGCAGCATGTTGCAAGTGAAAAACAAGAAAAAAAAAGTATCCCATAAAACCTTTTGTTTGCCATGGTCGGTTGTTTCCTTCTCTCCAGTGTTTGCTCTGCTAAAATGAAAAGAGTGGAAGACTCTTTAAAGTGAGCTTGTGACGTTGACGTACGTTATATAAATTTACCTGCTGAATTAGGGGGGGGGGGGGAGGGGGGGGATTGCGGACGACCAAACAACAGACGAACGGAAAATTTTCTGAAATGAGCAAGTTTCGTTAAGAAATAATAAAATAAATACATGTCTAAGAACGAGATTCCACGTGCGATTCCGCTCGCTCTTTGGCTGAGCTTTTTTTTATTTTTTCAGAGGTCTTGTCTCAATCTAGCTAATGACACATGTTACAGTGTACACGTGTCTTCAAAAGTTTGTATACCCACTGTTGTGTTAAACCACTGTAGAGTGGAACCGGCTGTTGCAACTGGAAATGTGCTCTCAACAAAGACTTCTGTTTTGTTTTGTTTTTTTGCTTTTTACTTCTGTAACCCTCTCGCTATAACAGCATAGGGTGTTACGAAGTAATCTTTAAATAAGGAAAAAAATGTTTCGTGTTTACGCGGTAATTTCTCATACCAGTGGTAAGGTGCACGTCGAATTCTCTTTATAATCTAATAAGTAATTTCTAGAATTTATTACGCAAGAGGCAACTGAACGCATATACGAAGCGTGTTTACTAATACGTAACTGCGATAGCCAAACACTTTTTTTCATTTTACAGGTGGAATCGTAAAATCTTCCGCCGGTAAGCACTTGACTGCACTTAGCGCCATGTACCGATAATCGCAGCAAGCATTCGGTCGAAAGCAACCAACGCAGCAATGAATGCCTGCTGCGCCTATCGGGAGATGGCGCCACACGCACAACTTCCTTGGCAACTCGGTCGTCTGCGCCGCACTACATCATTGAAAATGTCAAGACAGTTTCCCTAATTTATCCCAGGAACGAAGAAACGTCTTGAAATATCACAAAAACACGGCTACTATTTTTATGGAAGTTTGAACTCTGTACGTGCGGGCTTCGATTTTACACTACACTCACAACTCTAACGAGGATTTTGTCATCGTTTCCTTTTTTTTTCCTCTACAGCTGTGCTCAGGACAAAACCAAGTCTACCAAGTAATGGTCTTAATATCTCTTTCTATGCATTATTTTTTTTGTGAATACGTGAAATTTGGATGAGTGGCTCATCTCAAATCTCTCAGCGATGTAGATCAGGGCCGGCTTGCTAGAAACAGCGTTTCAGCTAAGCCTGGAGGAACGAAAGCACTGTCAAAGCCAGTGCACGAGCCGAGCGGGACTCAAGCCGTGTCTCAAGACGCTCGCGCGCCCCAGCCTTTGCAGTGCTTTCTCTCACCCAGTCTCAGCTGAGACGCTGTTCTAGCAAACCGGCCCAGGAATTAAAAAAAGGAAAAAAAAAAATATATCTCCAATAATTTTTATGCGTGTCCCTCTTCTATATAAGTGCAGCCATATATTCACTGCTCACCTCATGAGAACAAAAGAGCGAGAGAGGGAAAGACAAAGTGTGTACAAGAAGCTGAGAGGAATGAAATTTATGTCAGAGCCACCACTTTAGGGCATTCTCGTACTTATGAGGTGCTTAAAATCTTTCTAACATTGACTGATTTAGAGGTTTTAGATGACGCTCAGCGATTTCGTAATTGGAACCTTCTATGTTTTTTACTAACTAAAAAGCTAATTAACAAATTTTAGTTAATTATTTGACTTATCGTGACAACTATTCCCCTGTATTATGTCCCCCTGGCCGCACAATTCACTCGCGCAGACCGCATTAGTTCACCTTTGACGAATATTCTAGAGCGCAGCTTTTAGGCGCCTATTTCCGGTTTGAGCGGCGACGCCGTCGCCGTCGGCGTAACCGCGAGTTGTATATGGGACGCTTCCCATAATGATGTCACACGTGATGTCACGTGTGACGTCACGAGGGTCACCAGTGACGTCACGAGAGAGGAGGGAGGGAGGGGAAGGAGGATGGGGAGGAAGAAGGGAGGAGGGAAGTAGAATCAGGAGGAGGACGGGAGGGGAGAGGGTACGGAGGAAGAGGAGGGGTATACCCTCCTCTCCGTACCGTCCGCTCCTCCTCCTCAAGAGCTGCGCTCTAATTCGGCATTACAGGGAATTGAAAACGTATATGTTTTAATGGAACTGTTTGAATTCAAATCAAACACCCTGCGTTACTGCCTCAAAATACCACAACTAATGACTTTTTTACTGCACTTTTAATGGGTCGGTTCGAGGCTGCGTGAATTCGCTGTCCTGAAAGCAACAGCAACAGCGTCATGCTGGTACAATTCACTGACATATAATATACAAGCGTTCGAGAGATTTTTTGCTACCTTTTTGAGGTTGTGTTTTCGTATTATTTTGGTTGTAAAATAATTGAATGAACCGACCGCCTTCGCAGGTACTGCCGAATCATCGGAGCCAAAAGGTAGACCTATACCATCAACGGTTCCAGTACCTGTAACCGTTGGGAATCTTACCACAACACCAATGCAGTTTACAAAAGTGCTATTGAAGATGCAAAAAAAGAGTATTTTAACGTTAAGCTACCGTCTATGTTAGCCACTAACCCAAAGCAGTTTTGGAATGTTGTTAGTAAAAAAGAAAAATTCGTAATTTCACTCAAGGACGCGAATGGAGACGTAATTAATAGCGATGAATGTGCTCGCGTTTTGAATGATGTTTTTATTAAGTCCTTTCAGTCTGTTATTAACACGCCTATTTGTAGATTTGACGCGAGTGATTTTTTGCCTATGGGACCCGTTCTTGTCGACCCATTTGGTATTGTTAAAATAATCGATAACTTAAAATTTTCTTCCTCTGCTGGCACCGACAGCATTAACTCAAAGTTCCTCAAAAACACAAAAATGTATTGCTCTTTGATATTATCTCAAATTTTTTCCCAGTCGCTTTCACTTGGAGAGTTGCCTGCTGATTGGAAGATAGGGAAGGTGGTGCCAATCCACAAAGGAGGTGATAAACATTGCCCGAATAACTATCGACCAATTTCGCTTACTAGCATTCCATGCAAGATACTAGAACATATCATCTACTCACAACTAGTTAAATTTTTAGAATCTAACCTTTTCTTTAGCACCGCTCAGCGTGGTTTTCGTAAATCCTACTCTTGCGAAACGCAACTTTTGTCATTCACCCATGATTTGCACCTAGCGCTTGACCGAGGGTCCCAGGTAGACTGCATTTTTTTGGACTTTTCCAAAGCATTCGATAAAGTTTCACACAAGCTGCTGCTATTAAAACTTAACAGTCTTAACATTGACGCAAATGTTCTGTCCTGGATAACTTGTTTTTTTCACTAATCGTTCCCAGTTTGTAACCGCTAACGATGAAACATCCCCGCTCGCCTCCGTCCATTCTGGAGTACCGCAAGGTTCTGTATTAGGTCCGCTATTGTTCCTTATCTATATTAACGATTTGCCGAATTCGATTTCTTCTTTAATTAGTTTATTCGCTGATGATTGTGTTATTTACAGAGAAGTTACTAACGCCTCGGATGTTCTGAATTTACAAACTGACATCAACCATGTTTCAAAGTGGTGTGAATTATGGGGGATGGAACTTAACACGACTAAATGCAAGGCCATGACAGTATCACGTAAATGTAATTTTTCTTCTTATTATTTTCTCGAAGATGTCCCCTTACATTCTGTCTCTTCTTATAAATACTTAGGCGTGTATATAACCTCAGATATTTCCTGGCAAATGCATGTTGAGTATGTTATTAATAACGCTAATCGAATGCTGGGTTATCTAAAACGAAACTTTTCACTTGCCCGTTCATCTTTGAAACTAACTCTGTACAAAACGCTTGTACGCTCTAAATTACAATATGCTTCTTCTATCTGGGACCCCGGTCATTCCAAACAAACTAACGCCCTGGAATTAGTTCAGAATCGCTCTGCTCGTTTTATTCTTAATAACTTTCGTCGCACCTCAAGCGTGAGCTCAATGAAAACTAGCCTATTGTTGCCTAACCTCAATTTACGTCGTAAAATAGCTCGCTTATGTCTTTTTCATAAGATATACCATACTAACTCATTACTTCACAACCGACTGCTGAATCAACCTTCTTATATTTCACCTCGCATTGATCATATGTATAAAGTAGACATTCTAAAATGCAACACTAATGCATTCCAAGAGTCATTCATTCCGAAAACTTCAGTGGATTGGAACCACCTTCCCGCATCTATCGCAACAATTGTTCCTGACCATTTATTTAGGACTGCCATAAATAATCTATACTGCTCAGATTGAGCTGCGAAGTGTACTACTGCCACTAACCCCCACTCCCCTCTGTAATGCCAATGGCCTTGAGGGTATTTTAAATAAATAAATAAATAAATAAATAAATTCAATTGGCTTTGGTGTGAGCCTAAGGTCAGATTACCATGCAAATGACGATAAAATGCGCGTTCTGCGCATCTGCGATGCTATTTTAAGCGATTTGTCTTGTCACCACTGTTGCGTACCCGGCAAGGCGACGACGAAGCGAACCCAGAGTTCGGGCCTCTTCCTCGTGCCCCATCGTTGGCTTCGGGCTGATTCCTGACAGACTATATACGTGTAGAAGCTGAGGGAGAGGAGGATGTGGTGAGAGTTCCCGGGGACGCCAGAACGCCGATTATAACGGTTCGCGGGTAGACGGATAACAAGCTGCCTTTGTCTCTACTCGCTTTTCGAAAACGTTCGAACACTGACAAAGTCAGCAGTGCAGAGCCCAAGTTAGTCTGCTTCTTGCACAGGGGTTTCAGTGACGTCAGAACGATGCCGAGCTCTTATTGGCTGATTGAAAAAAGAACGGTTGGGAGACTTCAAGCGCATCTAGCATTGAGGCGTACCCACTATCCTTTCGATCAGAACCAATCAGAGCTCGGCGTCGTTCTGACGTCACTGTAACTCCTGCGCAAGAAGCAGACGACTTGCTCTCCGCATAGTTTTGCGCCTATACCCACTAATCATTCCAACCAGAGCTCAGTGCTCTGTCCTCTTCGCGCGCTCTCACAACAGCTACTCCTCTCCCTCAGCCTTGTCTGTACACGTATATTCATAACTTCACCTCTGAGTAAACCAATCTGTCACAAAACAACCACCATCACACTAAATACGTTTGCTCGTTTATTGCTGCTGACAGGAAACGCTGAGCGTAACCAGCTGCGACCATCTTTTTGTTGCTAATGTGATTCTGGTATGAACCACTAACAAGTCCGGAGAACAAACCAAGAAATCATGAGCCATTCTACTTCGTGAACGTGGATGACCAGCGAAGCTGATTAGCACACGACACAGCCGTGACAGAATTTTGGTCAAATGTACGAACACATGTATGCACGATTTCATCGGTGGTGTTTACCGCCTGCCACCGCCGCTGACATTCTCGTTGCTGTTCCCGCCATTGGTCTTCGTAGGCGCCTTGCTCTTCAAGAGTCCGGACAGTACGCGGCCTTCCCATTACGACGCGAGAAGAGAAGTGAAATCGAAAATGGAAAACGACAACTTGTCTTTCTGTTTTTTTGTTTTTTTTATATGCATTCACGTGGACGACTATTGCCGCCCGGAGGAGCCGGAGGAGACTAGACACGTGCGACGGAACCGCCACCCGACGGAAAGTAAACACGCGCAACGGAACCGCCACCCCGGGAATGCGGAAGGAAACTAGGCACGCAAGTGCTTGGAACGACGACAAAGAGAGGGCGCTGCGAGTTTTTGTTGACGCAGATGAAAAATCCCCGAAACCCTAGCGATAAACAGCTTCACTGTAAAATGAATGAACCAACACGGAAATTTATTTCGAAAGCGAGGGATCTCTGGCCTAAAAGTGTCTATAATAGTGACGTTCGCGTCCAAACGCGTCGCCGTGGTCGAAGTTAGCGATTGGCCATACCATATAGGCTTCCCGTATACTGGTAACGCCTGCCCAGTCGCCGGTTGACGGCGACGCAAATCTTGCCAATCACGGTGAGGCTAATCCTCAACGAGGTAGAGGGCCTTAGAGCGATAAACTGGGAGTTGAAAGTGACCGCTAATTGGCCGCCGCCATGTTGCACATTTTTTACCAGTAGACACGTGATCTTATAGACTTACGTCTAGGTTTTAACGAAGTACCGCCCACAAATAATTGCTTATTGATCTTCAATAACCGTACCGACTAGATATGTTTCGTTACGGTTCGATTTTTAGTATTGATAGCATGAGGTATAAAAAGCACTCAAAAACCGATACAACGACTCGATGCCAATGTGTTCTGACAGACGGAGACATGTTGGGCTGCACTTCATTTGTTGTTCGCAGACAACTCCTAAAATGGCGTTCGTTACCCCCCCCCCCCCCCCTCCAAAAAAAAAGAAAAAAAGGTTTGCTGGGTTGTGGAGCGCCTTCTGAACATGGGCTGTTGATCTGGTGTGCGGTACATTAGACGCTGCGCATGCATCCACAGCTCAGTGACTCAGCAATTTTCGCCCAGGTGATAAGCGCTGGAAAGGTTCATATCCCATAGTAGTGGTATTGCCATTCCTGTTGATTCACATGAGAAAGAGCTGAAAAGCAAATATTTACACAAAGCAATACTTGGTCAAAAAGAAAGAAAAAAAAAAAAAAAGAATAGTGCGAATTGCGTGAACAGAGCAGAGCGCCTTTTCGAGCCCAAATGAATCGACAATGTAAAACTAATATTTATGGCGTATGTAGAGCTCGAGGCATGGGACCGGGGCCTCGCAGCCGCGGGTTGCTTATTAGCCGCAACCCAGAGAGTCGCGGGCCGCGTGTTTGAGACCCCTGGTATAGGAGGATAATCATAAAAATCGTTTTGGCTAATTAATTAAAATATGTTAATGAACGTTTTAATTATCGAAAATAAACTTGCTTCTAATTAAAAACTTATTTAGCGTCGTCGAAAACCACTAATACCCCTGTTACACGGGCACCGTTAACCGTGGTTAACTCAGCTTTAACGGCTTTTACGTGGCACCACAGTTACCGCACTATGCTCTCGGACAGCTATTTCAGAAGAAGTGAAGAGCGCGCGTGCACTGCTTTGATGGGTGCTCAAGATGCTCAAGCGCACGTTCGCCTATAGCTCTGACTGCATCGCTACAGAATGTTGTCGGCAAGTATTGTGCGCTAATTGTGGTTTGGCGTAACTGCAGTTAAGTGTGCCCGTGTAACAAGGGTATAAATCAATTAATATTAGGAAGACTTGGAGCACGTGGGAAGCACGGGAGCGCCAGAGTTAGCACCACACCGTGGTTAGCACTCACGAAGCGCGAGCGGGTCTACCGGGGCGATAACGTATCCGCGGGTTTTTTCCGAGTTCAGCGATTCGCGTTTAACCACCCCAACCATTTCGCGCATTACTGCGTTTCCTGGGGGCTCAAAGTCTTTCTAAAAATTACTAAATTAGTGGTTTTAGATGACGCTCAGCAAGTTTGTAATTGGAACCACATGTCTATTTTCACTAGTTAAAAAGTTTATTAACACATTTTAGTGAACCATTCGACTTTTTGTGACAATTAGCTTCCTATGTACCTCCCTGGCCAAAAAGTCACCTGAACAAACCGAATTAGTGTACCTTTCCCGGCTTTTTGTTAAAAAAATTTGTGAAGCTTAAGAAATGCATAGCAAATTGCTGGGCAATTGTGTTGCACGTTATCCGTGTGGCATCTACGCTCTCGGCGCTCTTCATTGGTTAGTTTAGCGACTGGCTTAAAGCATCTACACTCGATAGCAATTCCTGGAATGGAGATACCGGCGCTAACCCGGGTTTTAAACTCCTGGCGCTCTTCCAGAACCTGACCCATCCAGTCAGCGTCGAGCTAGGGGTTGTGACGTCATCACCTCTCTCAGCCAACCAGCATCGAGTGAATCGGCGGCTTTACTTTTCGGCTTCAGCAATATCTAACCCCGCCCCCCCCCCCCTCCCCCCCACCCCCCGACGAGACGAAGCACGTTTCACGTGATAAGGAACACCTGTATATGTCTGTTTGTTTTTTGTCCTGATCAGGCCCTTTGTCCTTGCAGAGTACGTGAGCGTCTCTCGACTGCCCTTCTGGTGCGTCTATCAGAAGGAAGGCTCCGAATCCCGCCGGGACTACAGCCCCCTGGACATGCCGCACTACTACTGCAGCGCCTTCGTCTTCGCCTATGTTCAACTCAACTCCACGGGTCGACTCGAATCCGTGAAACAATACGACGGTGCTCGGATCAGCTTCGTCCAAAATTGCCGTACTCCGTTTCACATTAGACAGTTTTAGAGAACCGTTTTTACGCATCCCATGCGGCACGACGGACCCCGTGATACGCACTGGGCATGCGTTACTACAGAAGAGACTGAAATGCCTAGTTCGGTACCGGATTGCCTATCGTACCGCATCGGATGTGCAGAAACGGTTCCCTAAATACCAAACCAAATCAGAATGGGACGAAATGCACACGGTCAAAAAGCGAAGGGGACGTTTTCAGATAGCGGGCAAAATGAGAATGGGCCCAGTTGCGAATACAACGATTCAGATCTTATGACAAGGTTCAATCAAGAAGGACCAAATGAGAACGAGACTAAAATTTGCAAGGTTCGAATGCGAATGGGACGTTTTGAGATACACCCATCCCAGGACCCTTACGTGCAGATGGGAAGTGGGGAAAAAAAAGCTAACTTTGTGTAAAGACTGGGCACATTGTTCTTACCAAATTAGTGTTTAACTATACCTACAACTGTTTTTGTGCGATCGCGCAAGACAAGTGCCTCGAGCGAATGCTTAGACGCCATTTGCCTCCGAGGGCTACACGAGGCACGGGCCGCGTTGTACGTTACTTGTAAAACAAACGCAAATACGCCAAGGGGCTTTAACCTCGCGTTGTTCCAAGAGCCATCCAGAGGTTGTGATTAAAAAGATATTTCTCGGAGATGCTATGGAGAAACAGCATCCAGACGCTGTGCTTCAAAACTTGCGTGTTCTGTAAAGTACACTATAGTAGTTACCGTAGCAGCTTCCCGCAAGGATGTACTTTAAGAGAAGGAAGGGGATGAGGGGAGGCGGACGGTACTTCTGATACTGCTCGTGGAAGCAGCGTCTATGGGTAGTTTTGTATCTGAGTTGGTCTATGTTGGCTTGCTCCATGGAAGTAGGAAGCTTCTGGAGGCTACGTGACGACACTAGAGGTGAAGCCAGAAGTATGGAGTGACACGCTCCCAACAATGACCAAAACCAAGAGACGCTATTGAACGAAGAGCAGAGCTGACTTGGCGCCAACAGCTTTTATGGTCACCCTCGGGAACGTCCCCACCGACCGCGTCCTCGACTTCCGGCTTCATGCTCAATGGCTTTCTTAGTAACCATTTATAGCAGTGGATAGACGGACGGATGCGACTGAACCCTTTAAATCGGACGGCGGCTTGCGACGCCTAGTTTAAGCTTTTTCTTTCAGCGGTTAACTGATCTCTGCTTTACAAAAAAAACAAAAACATTTTTATAGTATATTTATAAAATGAAAATTATGGCAAACTGCTGGGCAATTGTGTTGCATACGTGGAATGTTCTAGCATCACAAACGTTAAGTGATACTCTGACTTTCAAAAAGCCACACGCCTAAGATCACGGCGCTCTTTATTGGATAGTTTAACACGTACAATATGTACACTTGATAGTCGTTTCTAGAGTGAAGCGATACTAACGCTAATCGGGCATTGATAAACCTGGCAATCTTCCAGTGTATTCCATACTCGCGAGCTCCTCTCCCTCAGTGCGCCCAGGTGGTAGAGCTCTTCCTCGCCTACTTTAATCCTCCTCGCCCACCCCTCTGGTCACATGACCTCCCCGCTAACCAATCAGTGTCGAGTACCCCACTCCTCCTCTCCCACCCGTCAACCAACTAGTGTTGAGCCTCGCGGCCACGCCTTTATCCAGGCTTTATTTTTGGGCTTCACGAAATGCCGAACACATAGCCAAAGAACATTTCACGTTAAACACACCCTGTATGTTTCATGCAGTACAGCTGTGACGGTCTCGCTGGAAAGTGCTTCCAGGGCGCAGCGCTGTAAACCTGACTGCGGGACTGACGTGTTTAGTTTGTACCATACGTGTACGCACATTTTTTTGTCGTAACATTAATTCCATCTTAGCAAATTTATCAGGTCCAACAGCAGCTCACCAAGATATTGTCACGGGTGGTGACTAAAAAACAATAAATAAACAGGAAGAAATAAACGTTTAATGTGGCGAACTTGTGCCAAAAATAAAAGGGTACAAAGGATAATAACAGAGCGTCGCGGGCGTCGAAGTCGGCGTAGCAGCAGAGTCGAACGCTGGGCCGAAACTGACTCCGCTCGCCTGGCGGAATCCCTTATGTACCCTCGTGGGTTTCTGGATCGTTCAGCGTAGAAGGTTCGGCACGTAGAACATTCTAACCTCGAATCAGCAAGATGGTTCTCGAATTTACTAGAACATTACTTTACAGAGTCAACAAAAATGTGCCTCCGCGGCCAGGAATCGAACCCTGGCTTTTAGCGTGGAAAGCAAGCGCGATAACCGTTAGGCCACGCTCGCGCTGCCTACTTGGCCAGCTGCGCGCACGGCATTACTCCCCCTTTTAAAAAGGCATCGTCTCGATGCTATGTAAAAGGCAAAAAAATAAAGCGAAACAAACAAAAGAATGGGAACATACGGAGGCTCGCGAAACACAATCCTATCAAGCGATGCACAAGATCACAGTTCGCAGTCTTATCGCGCGTAGTACGGCTTGAGGCGCACGACGTGGACGACTTCCGGTCGTGGAGCGCGGCGTGATGAAGTCCGTGTTCCGTCGGGCATCACCTCGTAGTTCAGATCCCCCAGTCGACGAAGTACCTTGTAGGGCCCGAAGTAGCGTTTTAGGAGTTTCTCACTGAGACCACGGCGGCGGATCGGTGTCCACACCCACACCCTGTCTCCGGGCTGGAAGTGGACTTCCCGACGACGAAGGCTGTAGCGGCCAGTGCCGACACGTTGTTGGGCTTGAATACGGTGTCTGGCGAGCTGGCGGACTTCTTCTGCCCGTTGGGCAACCACCTGGGCGTCATCGCTTCCGTCAACAGCCGGTTCGTGGGGTAACATCGCGTCCAGCATTGTCATTACTTTGCGACCATGAACCAGTTGGAAGGGTGTCACCCCGGTGGTCTCTTGCACGGCCGTGTTGTAGGCAAATGTGACGTACGGCAACACCTCGTCCTATGTCTTGTGCTCCACGTCGACGTACATGGAGATCATGTCGGCGATGGTCTTGTTGAGTCTCTCCGTCAGCCCATTGGTCTGCGGGTGGTACGCCGTTGTGCGCCGATGGCTGGTGTGGCTGAGACGAAGGATTTCTTGCGTCAGCTGGGCCATGAATGATGATCCACGGTCTGAGATCAAAACTTCGGGAGCGCCGTGCCGGAGGACGATGGACTCGATAAAGAACTTGGCGACTTCCACAGCCATCCCTGCAGGAAGGGCTTTCGTTTCGGCGTACCGTGTGAGATAATCTTTGGCGACAATAATCCATCTGTTTCCTTGCGTCGAACGTGGGAAAGGACCAAGTAGATCCATTCCGATCTGCTGGAACGGTACGGTCGGGGGAGCGATCGGATGCAGGAGACCTGCCGGCTTCGTCGGCGGTTTCTTGCGTCGATGGCACTCGTGGCAGGACCGTGTGTAGCAGTGAACGGTCTTCGGCCCCCCCCCCCCCCCCCCCCCCCCAAGCTTGGGCCAGTAATACCTTTCACGAATTCGGGCCAGCGTACGGCTGTAACCAAGGTTTCCGGACGTCGGGTCGTCGTGGCAGGCTTGGAAGATCTCCGCTCTAAGGTCGGTAGGGATTACCAGCAGCCATGGTGTGCTGTTGTCTCCGAAGTTCTCCTTGTAAAGTACACCTTGTCGGAGGACGAAAGTCGGCAGCGCTCTCAAGAAGACACGGGGGACAGTACCCCCCTCGTCCTTCGAGGTGCTCGATTAACGCGCGCAACTCAGGATCGTCTCTTTGACGTCGTGCCATGTCGTCGGTGTTCACTGCACCTAGGAAGCACTCGTCGTCATCGTCGTTCCTGCTGCCAGAAGGTGTTTCGACGGGGGCTCTGGACAGGCAGTCGGCGTCGCTGTGCTTCCGGCCTGACTTGTAGACCACAGTCATGTTGAACTCTTGTAGTCGTAGACTCCATCGTGCGAGGCGTCCTGACGGGTCCTTCAGGTTCGCAAGCCAGCAGAGCGAGTGGTGGTCCGTGACTACACGGAACGGGCTCCCGTACAAATACGGACGAAACTTCGTTATTGCCCAGACGACCGCAAGGCATTCTTTCTCAGTCGTGGAGTAATTTTTCTCCGCCTTGGACAGTGTCCGACTTGCGTAGGCGATAACTCGCTCGGTGCCTTCTTGCACTTGAACCAGTACCGCGCCAAGTCCAGCGTTACTTGCGTCCGTGTGAATTTCGGTTTCCGCATCTTGATCGAAATGTCCTAGAACCGGAGGAGTCTGCAGCCGTCGCTTCAGCTCGTCGAATGCCTGCTGCTGCTCCTCGGCCCATTCGAACTTCTCGGCGTCCTTTGTGAGGTTTGTGAGCGGTGCGGAAATCCTTGCAAAATTCCGGATGAAGCGCCGATAGTAGGCACATAGTCCAAGAAACCTTCGCACGGCCTTCTTGTCTGTCGGTGCTGGAAATGCTGCGACGGCGCGAGTCTTCTCTGGGTCGGGGCGAACGCCTTCGTTACTAACCACATGACCTAGGAACTTCAGTTCGTCATAGGCGAACCGACACTTTGACGGCTTGAGGGTGAGTCCGGCGGTCCGTATGGCTTGGAGAACTGCTCGGAGTCGTCGCAAGTGCTCGTCGAAGTCGCTGTAAAACATTACGACGTCATCGAGGTAGACGAGACAGCCCTTCCACTTCAGTCCTGCCAGTACAGTGTCCATGACACGCTGGAAAGTTGCTGGAGCCGTGCACACTCCGAAGGGCATCACCTTGAACTCGTACAGCCCATCTGGCGTGACGAAAGCTGTTTTCTCTCGGTCCCGTTCGTCGACTTCGATCTGCCAGTAGCCGCTCTTCAGGTCCATGGATGAAAAGTATCGGGAGTGGCGCAGCCGGTCTAACGTGTCGTCGATGCGGGGGAGTGGATAGACGTCTTTCTTCGTCACTGCGTTCAGCTGCCGGTAGTCCATGCAGAACCTAAGCGTTCCGTCCTTCTTCTTAACCAGTACAGCTGGAGAGGCCCACGGACTGCTTGAAGGTTGGATTATGTCGTCATTCAGCATCTCTTGAACTTGCTGCTGGATCACCTCCCTTTCCTTAGCGGAGACTCTGTACGGCGATCGATGCACAGGGCGCGCGTCGTCCTCGGTAACGATGCGGTGCTTTGCAACGGCGGTGTGGCGCACCTTCGACGACGTCGCAAAGCAGTCGCGGTATTCGGCGAGGAGGTTAACCAGCTGACGTCGTTTAGGGTCCGGAAGCTTAGGTTCAATGTCGAGCTGCGCTGGCGACGGACTGTCTTGCTGAGGTGGCGAGGTTTCGTCAGTAATCGTGGCGATTTTGACGGCGTTTCGAAGTTCCTCGACGTGGCCCACGGCTGCACCTTTCGTGAGGTGTTGCGTTTCATTTCGGAAGTTCATCACGAGGACCACAGTCCGCCCATCTTGAAGTTCAGCTACTCCTCTTGCGACGCCTATTCCTCTTCCCAGGAGCAATTGAAGGTTGCCTTCTAGGACAACTTCGCCGCAGGTAGCTGTATCGGCCACGACGGGTACGACAACACTTGATCGCGGCGGCAGGTTCACGTGGTCGGTGGCGACTCGGACGGCGGCTGACCCTGTTTGGGGTTTCTCTGAAGGCGGAACAGGCTTCCGCAGCGTCAGGCTGTTCTCACCCAGGTCGATGACGGCGCCGTATTCACACAGAAAGTCCATGCCAAGAATGACATCTCTGGAACAGTCTTGTAGAACGATGAACTTTACCGGACACGTCCCGCCGTAAATCTCGACGCGAGCAGTGCACCTTCCGACGGGCGTGATGAGATGTCCTCCTGCGGTTCGTATTTGGGGTCCATCCCACGGCGTCATGACTTTGCGAAGGCGGCGGGAGAGCCTCCCACTCAAGACTGAGTAGTCTGCTCCGGTGTCCACGAGTGCTGATGCGTTGTGGCCGTCGATGACAACGTTTAGGTTATTGGGCACCGTTGCAGGGGCGTCGTTTTGGTCTCTGGTAGCGCTCGAGTGGGGGCCCTCCGACGTTTGTGGAGGATCTTGGCGTCGGTCGTCTTCGGCAACTCCACCTCCAGGGGTTGCCGCGCCTAGTTTTCCCGGCGAGGAGCGAGGGGTGATAGGCTTTCACGTCGGGGTCGGTGCATCGGCGAAGCTGGGCGTCGTGGCGACGGCGACCGGAATTCTCGGCGGGACGCGGGCTCGGGGAACTGAGGTCGTCGCAGGTACTCGTCGATCTCCCGTGGTCGTTCACCATAACGAGGGCGCGGGTCGTTCGGGTGGAACCCGCGCAGCCCGAGTCGTCGGTATATGGGCATCGGCGGTAGGTGTGGTCTGCTTCCCCGCAGTGGAAGCACAGAGGGCGTCGGTCGGGCATTCGCCACACGTCGGTCTTCCGGTGTACTCGGGGCTCCATGCAGGCGTACTGGACTTGGTCGCCGTGGCGTCGGATGTGCTGCGGCGCAGGAGAGTGACGTCGGGGCGGCGCGACATAGGCGCGAGTAGGAGGCGGTGGCCGTCGGGCCACTGTGGCGTAAGTTAGCGTGGGTTCTTCGGGGACTGCCCCGCTGATGGGAGCCTCAGGTTGAATGGCTCTCTGCACTTCTTCCCGCACGACCTCGGCGATGGAGATCGAGGCGGGGCGATCAGTGTCGGGTAGAATTTTCCGGAGTTCTTCCCGGACGATGTCCCGGACAATTTCACGAAGGTTGTCAGCGCGGATGCGGCCCTCGTCGATTCGGGAAGATGCCAGCGTCGATGCAACAGGCGTGTCGGGGAGTCGGTTGTAGTGGCTGGCTCGGGCTTGCACGGCACGCTCGATGTTCGTTGCCTGGGCGACAAAATCATCGACAGTTGTCGGAGGGCTGCGGACAAGGCCACCAAAGATGTTTTCTCTCACGCCCCGCATGAGGATTCGTAGCTTCTTCTCTTCTGTAGCCCGAGGGTCGGCGCGGGCGCTCAGGCGCAGGACGTCCTCTACGAAGCCGGTGACGCTCTCGTTGGGGCCCTGGGTTCTGGTTTGCAGTAGGTCCTCGGCTCTCTCTCGGCGGTGGTGGTTGATGAAGGTAGCCTTGAGATCGGTCTTGAAAATGTCCCACGACGTCAGGGAGGACTCATGATTCTCGTACCAGTGCTTCGCGGTCACCTCGAGCGAAAAATAGACATTGTGCAGGCGCTGCTCGTCGGTCCAGCAATTGTGGCGGGCGACGCGTTCATACTGGTCAATCCAGTCTTCGACGTCTTCGTACTGCTCGCCGTGGAATGGAGCCGGTGTCCGAGGAGCGACGGGTAGGTAGACGACGCTAGGAGCGGCGGGGGTCTGCGACTGGTTGGCCATCGTCGGCTGCCTGGTCCTGGGTGGTAAAAGTCCGTATTCCGGGTGTAGTCCTTGGGTGCGCCGACTTGATCGAGTCTCGATCTGGTCTTCGTTGGGTCCTCGGGAGCTTGGGTTCGGACTTGTACTGCGGGAACTCGGAGGGCTGCGCTGCACGGACATGCGGTACCCAGCACCTCCACCAAAATGTCACGGGTGGTGACTAAAAACAATGAATAAACAGGAAGAAATAAACGTTTAATGCGGCGAACTTGTGCCAAAAATAAAAGTGTACAAAGGATAATAACAGAGCGTCGCGGGCGTCGAAGTCGGCGTAGCAGCAGAGTCGAACGCTGGGGCGAAACTGACTCCGCTCGCCTGGCGGAATCCCTATGTACCCTCGTGGGTTTCTGGATCGTTCAGCGTAGAACATTCTAACCTCGAATCAGCAAGATATGGTTCTCGAGTTTACTAGAACATTACTTTACAGAGTCAACAAAAATGTACCTCCGCGGCCAGGAATCGAACCCTGGCTTTCAGCGTGGAAAGCAAGCGCGATAACCGTTAGGCCACGCGCGCGCTGCCTGCTTGGCCAGCTGCGCGCGCGGCAATATAAGCGTATTAAACTGTTCTTTTTTTTTTTGCGAGCCGTATTTGCTTAGTTACATATTCAAATGACTTGCCATGCACGCTTGACTTTCAGCGGACTTGAACAACCTGAAGCACAACGCCCGAAGGGGTTCTTCCCAACAGCGAGACGTACTTCTAGCGGTTGGGGGTCCCAGCGCGGACCCAGGCTTGGCAAGAGGAACAGTGTCGCAGGACAGACATCGCACCAAGCTCTGCGGAGACCTCCAGGACGCACTAGAAGACAACGGGCTCCAAGGCGCCGTGCTCCACTACACCACAAAAGTGCTGAACGACGCCGACGAATCCACCGTTTTCGCCATGGTGAGCAAATCGGCCAAAGAACTGAGACTTATTTGGGAATGTACTTATACCATATAGACGTTCTATGGCAATGCGTACCTAGAATCAGCATCATAACTACTAGGACTCACATGACGGCTAATACCCTACGAGTACGTGTCCTTTATAGAAATTTGGCCACAGACATTTTACAGATGTCCTAGGTTTGCTGACTATGTAAGAGCCCAGCTGCTAGGGACACGAGAGCGCGCGTGGACATCACAACGCCCAGCTCTTGTTGGCATGATTAGTGGGTAGACCTAAAGCTAGCCCGCGCACGACGTCATCGCTAGTGGATCCCCGACCGTTTTCACAAGCGGCAAATACGCCGAAGCTTGACCGGAATCGCCGCAAAGCGGCAGACGCGTCCGTCTTGGCGTCGCCGCGAGCCCTACGTCGCGCTGGTTGTGGGACGCTGGAATACGCGCTGGCGGCGATGCGAACGCAAGCTATAGGTCTCCTATGTTGCCAGGCGGCGCTGTGAAAAGAGACTATTTTTGGGTAACACAGACGCAGGCGTCTAGAAGTGTCATACGTTTAGAAGCGTGCCTGCCTCATGGTGCGGTACGCAATCACGAGGAAAAAAACAAAAATCAAAAGTTCGAATGGCGTCGTATCACAGGTCAAAGATAGGGCGCTATGAGCGCGAGCCACAGTGGCATGAGTAAAAACAAATAAGAGTAAAACGACTCTTTCACGCGTCACAAAAAAGAGAAGAAAAACAGTGTCGCCACGCAAGATATTTTGACAAGATATACGGCTTGCAAATTTGACTGCTTCTTGCACACCTTGTGCGTTCGTTTACCCTACAAACTCGCCCACGTGCGTTTGTTTCCCCCTTGACCTCAACCAATGACGGCGTGCGTCATTGTCATCGCATGTTCCCTGCGCCTTCTTTATGTCGCCCTTTGATCGGAGTGCTCGTCCTTGCGTTCCGATGCGCCGAAGACGCATTTCGGAACAGTTACTTGCCATCAGAGCCTTGTATAGAGAGAGTTTGGTCAATGGGAGGAGCGGGCAGAGCCAGGGCGTGCACCAGACGCAGAACGAGGGCTTGACAGACTCTTCTGGCCTGCTAGAAAACGAAAAGCGGTGGTAGCGAGAAACAGTTTTAAAAAGAGCGTCAGGGTTAAATGTAGTAACTTTTCATGGTTGAAACTATGGTGCACGTGATTTTTTGATTATGATCATGCAAAAGATGTAGGAGATGAATGTGCACCTCGAACTCTGTTTTACTCGAACAGTGTGTGACCGCTCGAACGGCAGATTCCCGCTCCTCGGCGCCTGGCGTACGGATTATGTCGATTGTTCCGTTAGTCGCGCTCTTCCACCATGATTCTGGATATCCGCGATTGAAACATCACGTGCACCATATTTTCAGTCACCGAGAGTTGCTCCGACGCACTTATTAATTTCGTTTCTCGCGACCACCACCAGGGCATTATTTCCGGCTTCTGGTTGGCCACATTCGAATTTATGAAGACGCCCTGGAACAAAGGCGCACTTTGCTTTGTTCACGCTTTTTCCTGATTGATCCGTTCAGCGTTCTTATCCGCTAAAGCCGCAATCTGATTAGCTGAGGAACTCGGCACGCCCTGCGTTTCTTAAGCTGTCGGTGACTGTGCTGAGTGCAAGTTCGTCTGCTTCTTGCACAGGGGTTTCGATGATGTCAGAACGCCGAATTCTTATTGGCTGATTAAAAGAAAAATCATAGTGGCTAGACCCTAAGGCATCTAGCATTGAGGTCTACACACTATACTTTCAATCAAAACCAGTCAGAGCTCGGCGTCGCTTTGACGTCACCACAAATCCTGCGCAGGAAGCAGACGACTTGCTCTCCTCATATGATCCAGTGGAGCCAACCAAGCAGCTCCCAAAGTGCATCGTTACAGCGTATACGTCGGCTTTGTGCGTTTGCTGTTCCCGGTCAAACCAACCACGCCCAGTGGATTCCCCACGATCCTGCGCTTTCTTCTGTGCGTGAGTGGTTTTGCCGTTCATAGCAGGCACACAAAAACGACGAGCGTCCGCCCTGACGATGCCCCTTTGTCGCTCCTTGATTGGATTCATAGGATTCTATGCGGAGCGCAAGCTCGTCTGCTTATTGCACAGAGGTTGCGATGATGTCAGGGTGTAAGATAGACATGTGGGGAAACGATAGCCAAATGAGCGACCGGATTGTGTCCCCCTCGGTTTTCTCTTTTTCTGTGGCGCCATCTATGTGGAGCACCGCGAACTCTCACTCCGGGTGGGCACCGGTGGCGACCGGCTAAACTGACGGAGATGGCTTCTCGTGGATTTTCAATGCAGGACTGTCGTGCTCTCGGTTTATTTTGCGCACTTTCCCATAAAGTTCCATGCAAATCCGATTCCGATTTTTTTCCTCTTGCCGCAGCGCCATCTGTCGCAAATCGGGGGCACGGTGGAAGATAGAGGAGGTGTCTCAACGGAGGCCGTCGGAGTGTCGAATTAGCGCTCGCGGTTCTCAGTTTCCGCGGCAGAGGCGCTAGTGCAGTCCGGGCCATCGCTGCGGCGGGCTGCCGCGGGCTGTAAGATGGGTGGGGCAGGTACGGTGGGACTGGGAGCGCTTGAAAAATACGAATTTTCTAGCGTATAGGTCAGGTGCTTGAACTCTATTCGTTCAAGTAAGTAGAGAAGCAACAGAGCTGAGCGTTACGAGGGAAACGATTCAAAAGTTTTCTGTTTTTTGGGGAAGAAAATCGGCTATAGGTCGCAATCAGTCGCGGTATACCATGTTCACATAGGAATACGAGGCTAGGATTCCTACCCAACAAGTAAGTTAGCGTTGCGGTTATTAACGTTTCCAAAACATATTTCAGATTAGTTAAAAAAAAAAAAAAAGATCAAACCAACCTGTCATCCGTTGGCTATAGCGAGATGTCATTGGCATAAACTTTTCTTGCTAGTTTTATTCAGACAAAAAAGCAGGCTAATGGGTTTTTATTCTAGGTGCCCCAGAACTATTTCAGAATAGTTAATATAAATGAACACGTTTTATTTGAACCGTACAAAACAGTGGGCTCAGACATATCGCAAAACTAATAATCAAAGCAATCGAAAATGACACTGAACGCATGATAAAGGCATGAGAAAACACTTACAGAAATGCAGCAAGATACACACTACTTTGGCAAAACGAATTTATGTAAAATGAAATATAAAAGTTTCAAAGACGCCTTTAAATGCACAAAACAAAACTAAAGTATGTGGTCTCCACTATATACTTTTCTACATAAAAAAATTGCACATTAGACCAGCTTTGACCTCTTTCTCAGCTCTCGTGTTTTGTTTGCCTTTTCACGCATTTTTTGTTTGCAGTATTGCCTCATTCTCATTGAGATGTAATAATGCAAGATCTGTGCAGTTATATCAATCTTGTGACCTGCGCATGGGAATGAGAAGTGAAAGTTATCCATTACCTCGTCAAGAGTTCGCTCATAAGCGAACTTGCTTTCAGCGTGCTTTTGAAAGCAAGTTTCTGTGGCACAAACAAGATTAAAAACATTGGTAGTAGGGTGCAGCAGTTTTCCACGCGTCTTGCAGTTTACAAAGGCGGCTTCAGGCTTTTCTGACAAAGACGTCGGAGAGACAAGCCCCTGCTCGCATGCTGCACAGGTTGTGTGTTTCAGAAGCTTTCTGCACAAAAACCCGGTGATGTAATATACTATACAGTCTTCCACATGCGCAGACGTGTACACATGATCAAATACATCTTCACACTCCACTTCTGCGTCTACCAGGCCATCAAGGTTTCGCTTCAGTTCCTGAAGTTTAGTTTCATGGACGGAAACATCTTGGAATGCTGATGTAAAATCCGAGAGTGTAAGAAATTGAGTGTCATTTACGTTCTGGACCTGGCAGTTTCCAAATTTGGGTGGTTTGATTAGGCTATATATGGACAGCATGTTGTAGAGTTGAAGGAAGGTTGGCATCGAAGGATGCTCGTTCTGACCACCTGCCTGGCGAATTATTCCAAAGAACCTCTCGAGTACATCTTGATTAAACTTTCCTGTTAGCACATACTTAAAACCACAGGTCCCAAGAAGATATTTCGAAAGTTCAATTGCCGACAGGATTGTGACACGCAAGCCCTCAGCAGTTGATTCCGTGAGAAAACTTTCACGTGATATTCTGCCAGAAACAAGCTCCCTCTCCCATGTGTTCAGCCAATGCAGGGAGGATGCTAGCACCCTCAGATCTTTACCGCCTAGCTTAAGGCCCTCTTTTGGATAACTTCGGTTGAGTGCATCAAACAAGTCATTTATCCGGACTGTAAAATCCACAGTAGCTTTGACGTTTTCTAGGCCTGGCACTCCTCTGCTTGAGTAATACTCAAGACCTTTAGCGACACTTCTGCTGAACACTTGTGTGGCCAATTTAACTCGCATTTTCTCTGTGTTTGATGGGTACAGATGAGAAAGCGTAAGTTTTGGACACCCCCTGAGGTAACCAGGAAGTTTGCTGTCTTCAACGAACAGCTTGTCGTACTGTGCCCACATTACACGCCCCACGTTTGTCCACAACACCTTCTCTTTCAGTAGGCGGTTCCTTATACATTTGACTAGATGGGGCGCATCCGAAAAGACATAAACACTGCGCTGGTCGTCCAAAGGGTGAACAAATGAATTTCTTGGGCATGTTAGAGATCCACTTACGGAAAACTGCTTCCACATGGCTCTGTTAGTTGCAGCCCCATCACACACAATGGCATCAACAAACACTCCAGCATCCTCAAGCAACAGAATAGCTTTCATTACTAGCTGTGCGAGAACTGTCCCTCGTGTTGGTCCCTTGCTTGCAAAGACAGCGACTGGCTGGGAATAGCTGTCACCAAATGCACGAAATGTGAACACCAGCCCGTGATCTGCTAGTTCATCTGAAGGGCTTGCCGCTTCACCAAAGTCCGCAAACCCTGCATATGTCATCGTCTTAGCGTGAACTCTCATCTCTTTTCTTACTTGAATTTCATCAAACACCAAGATGCCGTGACGCTCAGAGGTAGATTTTGTGGCTATCTTCTTCTTGAACGCCGCAAAGAAACGAGGGTCAAATCCACATTTGATCCGAACCATTGACAGGTACTTTCGTACCGTGGTCACAGAAGGCAGCGGCAAGATCTCATTGTCTCTTAGAAACGAGTAGCCAGATGGGCTTCGAATATGCAACAGTAGGCATATCAAGATCCAATGCTCAGTGTAGCGCCTATTCTTTTTGCTTTTGCATCTGGCAGCCAAGACACATTCCTTGATTAATTCCAGCTGAGCTGAAGGCAGCTTCAGTGCCTCCAGTTTTTCATCAAGCACTTCAGTGGACATGTTTTGCATCTTTGCTTGGGCCTGCTTCAGCCCTTCACTGAGAGCTTTGACACGTTTCAGCAGGCGTTCCTTAGACCTTTTCAGCGCATACCTAGCTCTACGGAAAGCAAGCATGCTGTCACTATTTCGTACAGATGTGAAGCGAAAACGCTTAGTCGGTCTGGTTCCATTTTTCTTGTCGGTCGCCCTCTTCTGGTGAATCCGAAGTGTGTCAGACAGACTTGAGCACCACTACATGTGCTCTTGTTTTCACGAACAAGGAGGGGGCATTTTTTGTGTCGCCACAGATTGCACGCATCGACAGATGCACTCTCAGGATGCGCCTGTGGATACACACTTGCCTTTGGTCCTCCGCCACAGATAGGCATCTCATGCAATCTTTGCAGAAATGACTTAACATCTTCGATTGTAGCGACGTCATCCTTGATGTGAAGCTCGTCTGTGGATACGCGCCTTCCCATCACAACCACAGAGACCTGCATTTTCTGGTCAATGTCAACAAGCTTTGTTGTGACCAAGTGACTTTTTTCGGCAGCACCGATGGCGCTTGTGGTCGTTCCACGCAACTTTGGGCTTGTGCTCCACTGCATCTCCGTAAAAGCAATGTTTTGGACGCCGTCCATGTCTCGCCTGTGATATCCCCATGATATGGTCGGAAGAACCGCGGGCGCCGACAGCTCGAACAAGTCGCTGAAGACTTGCTGCCGAGACAGTTCGGCTGAAGGGATGATTTCCGGAGCTTCCGGAGCGTCAACGTTGAAGGCAGCCGGATCGGAGTTTGCATTCGACGAACATCCTCCTCGATCACGGTCGCTGTCTTTCAGGTCATCTGCCTCTTCAGCACTTTCGGCCGTATCAGTGCGATGAACGCGCTTTTGTTTAGGAACATCGGCAGGCTGCCTGACCGCTGGTCTCTTCCGACGTTTGGTTACCTTGGAGAGGTGTGCTGGACAGTCGGGAAATATCGACGGTACTGCGTCGCCGGCCAAAGATGCTCGACGAGGCACACTCATAAGGACGTTGCCATTGTACTCCGCAGTCCAGGTTTTTGAGACAAAACGAGGCTCAAAATGTCTCTCGCACACATGATCCGACGCTTGAAGGCTTCGATCCTTGCGGGGAATGGCGTGCCTCCAAAGTTTCAGGCGGGCGTCGTCCTTCGGCGCCGAAAAGAGAGAAAACTTTTGCTGGCATGACTTGTAACCGGTGTTACAACGCGGCACGAAACACTTCCTTCCCATTGTTAGAAAAAACGTGTGCTAAACAAGGGAAACCACGACAACCGACGACTCATACGACGCACCAACACACAGAACCAACGTGAGCGAGGCGAGACTGGCGAGACCCGGCGAAACGATGGCCCGTACTGCACTCCTGCCACCTGTCGGAATGTGCGCGAACCGCGAGCGTTTACTCGACACGCTCGTTCCGCCGGGAGAGCTGCGCGTTGAACCACCTCCTCTATCTTCCACCGTGATCGGGGGTACCCGCAAGCAGACGAGTACACAATCCGGTCACGGCGCTGCGCTAGGCTTCTATGGGCCGTTTCCCCACCTGTCTCTCTTACACCCTGGATGATATCAAACCCTCATTAATTGATAAAAAAAAACGAAAAAAAAAACTGGGTAGACTTGAAGGCATATCTAGCATTGAGGTCTACCCAACATCCTTTCAATCAGAGCCAATCAGAGCTCAGCGTCGCTCTTATGTCACGTCGACTCCTGCGCAAGAAGCAGACGACTTGCTCTCCGCATAGCAACGGCTAAGGTCGGACTTGATCTGTTGTGGAGTGTTGTGATGGCATTAGGGAAGGGGGGGGGGGGGAGCAAGTAAAGTTACTTTTAAATTATTAGAAGTAACTTTTAACATTGTGGTGCTTTCGCTCATCGTTTGTCCGGAGAAAGGGACCAGGTCATGATAGAGAGCCGTTTAACCTGACAGTCAGTTATTCCGACGGCCGGCGGCGGCTTACGCCGCCATGGCTGAATCTCAGGTTCGATGCCGCGCGCCTCGTGTCTTGTGCCTTGCCCCGCGAGCGCTCCTTGTCCTCCCACCGCATCGTCGCCCAAGTTATCTACGCGTCCAAATACCCTGGGAACATACCCTCCTTTATTCTTGAATGCCTATTAAATCGCGAAAGAACGAATGTGGCCGCCGTGAAGATGAAAGAAAATGGGGGAAGGGGGCGCGCGCAGGGGGTCTCTTGGGCAGCGTCAAACAATGCCCCAGAGTTAAAATCCGAAAACACAGAAGCGCTCGTTAAATTAGCTGAAATTTGGAGAATATTGCGAGCACAGTATTAGAAATGACAAAGTCAGGGACAAGATTAATGTACGAATAATGTTAATAGTCTGCGCGAAGAATGACTGCCGGTAACAAATGAATCGCATGGACACGTTTGTCGAACTGAAGTCACGCAGCCCAGGTCTTTTTACGCCAAAGGAAACAAAGGCGTTCTCAAATCCATGCCAGCGGAGCATGGAAGTGCACGGGGATCGCTTAGAAAAAACTACCATAACATTGTGCCTGGCGGATTTTCTGTTTCCTCTGTGGGAATAAAATATAATTTACTACTAAAAATAAACGCACCCAAGGCACTACCAGCCCCTCCCCCCTTCCCAAAACTCCCTTTGCCCCTTCCCCCCAAAATATTTTATTATATTCCAGCCCACACGAAAAATTCTGGAAGCGTAGGTTGCGTATTTGGATAGGGTAGGCTGCCTTTGTACAGCGCAGTGATGGGCTCTGCACACCTTTCTATAGTTGGTGACAGGCTAAGAATTCAGCGGACACTCTCCTCCCTCCCCCCTCTTTCCACTTTAGGAGAACGAACGCTGGAGAGGAGGCAACCTCCTTTTCAGCGCTCGCTCTGCTAAAGTAGAAAGGCCGAGGGAAGTTTCCATTGAACTCTTATGCTGTCACTGAGGTATACGACAACCTATCAAACTATTTTTATAGGAGAGTGCACCGCCAAAGCATGCCTCGCGACGCCACCGCAATCATCACTGGGGGACTTGCCTGGGTGCGTAGATAAGAGGCGCCAAAGAAGGACTTTTCTCTGCAGCACATGGAGGCTTGCCTGACAGCAATCGACAGGAAAATGGCCCTGGTTGTTCCGATGGACGATGCCGAACGAGCTTCTTTTTTCCCTTACCTCACCTGGCCCAAGTGAGACTGCTTTTAGGCTCCTCTTACTGAAGTCAGGCTTAATTGCGGTTAAGGGTGCCCAACGGGCCACCTAAACCGCAGTTTCGCTTAAGTATGCTTAGCGGCTACTGCCAACTATACCATATAGGTACAGGTGCACCCTTAACCTTACTTAAGTCTAACCTCGGTCACACATAGCTGCGGTCAAGGTTGCCCGCGTAGGCATTAGTTATATTGACGCTAGCTGCCTGGCTGTGGTCATTTGGGATCCCCGAAAAATAAAGAAGAAAAAGCGAGTTCCAAAGCAATATTAAAAAAAAAAAAAAAAAAAAAAAAATTGGTAAACCGTGACTTACGCAACCCGTAATTTGAAGCACAGCGACAAGTGGGGTGAGATGTCGGAGCCGCTAAGGTGTCATTTCGGAGCGGACAGACTGAATGAACGGTAAAGCGCCGTTCACACACTCGCAGCCGGGTAGGATGGACAGAGACAGGACCGGTTTTTAAGCCTCTTGAGACGGCGTGGGACAGGATGCGCTGCTGCGGATCGGGTCCTACGCCGTCGCAACAGGCTTAAAAATCGGTCTTGTGTCTCTCGGTCCTATTTGGTTGCAAGTGTGTGAACGGCGCTTTAATTTGCGAGCGCGCACCATAAAGTCCGCATAGGCGTTTCGTATTAAACCGAGTAACGCACCGGACGAAAACTCAATTTCGTTTTGGAACCAATGAGGGTGCATTAAGTAGGGAGCATTTCAGCGGTCTGGCGTAAGATGGGAGCGTCTTTTCGTACGTCACTTTGGTACAAACAGTCACACGTGCTAAACCAAAAGCGCCGAATAAACAAGGACAAGGAATTAAACAAGGCCAAGTGCACTCTCAAAGGGAGGTTTATTGAAACAAACACACACCATTATTACCATATTTTTGGCCATTTGTTTATAAAATGAAACTGTATCTGTCAGGTGCATTGACGGGCACTAACGCACTTGCTTTCCCCTTGCTTTCCGGTACCAGAATGCATCGTACAATTCTAAGGCGTTTTTTGTCTCCGTATTTCCCGAGAATTGTTATTTGTGCTAATTCTGGGTCACATATGGGCACCTATCCTAGTGTACCGCCAGATTGCCCGGCGGAAACCGTTTTACAGACAATACATGTAATCTTGCCACCATGCATGACCATGCATGTTATCTTGCTTGCTTGTTATCTTGTTATCAGTGGCCCGTGGATTGTTTTTGCGGAGTGCCGTAAATGGCCCGCGTCGATACGGGGCGTGGTCGAAGGCGCGAAACCGTGAAGTGTCTAACTGACAGTTGTCGCTGTAAAATAATGATTCTAGATAACCACGGGCATGTATAGTATATATACCTACGCTATCCTAGGCTGTTTTTTTAAAACGATTGTGTTGATGGCATTGAAAACTGCTCTTTTTATTTAGAGTTAAATTGAATCGCACAATTAACTGCACGGCTATCGATGAGGTCAGAATTGTGAAACCAATTTTTACATCTTGCGGCATCTATCATACCTGGCATGGGCCTTTATTACCTTCTTCTTTATATAAACATTACTGTCTGGGCAAGGGACGGGTGATTGTTTGACTTTCCTTGACTTTCTTTTTGGATTATGCGCTCCTAACACCACATAATTTCATTGCATTAAATGCGTTGCTCCAAATTCTTTTGAAATTTATTTTCTCTAATGATTTCTACATAAATTATTAAATACCATGATATATCCGCAACTCAGGTACGCGTAAGTTAATCTGAGTATTGCACCTGCTCAGTGTAGAAATATTTGACTTACGGGAGTTTCCTAACAACCATAAGAATATTGATGTTTTTCTGTTTTCAAGAACGTTATATCTGTGTGGTTTCCGTTCTCTCAATTCACGTTTAACATTTATGTTTTTATTGGTTGCACGGTCAGCATATCCTTCAGTGTCCTCGTGTGGACGCACAATCCACACAGGATTCCAGGGTTGAGCACCGTGGCCCACTGTCCCGTCAACATTCCAGACATCGTGAGTTTGGCAGTTTCGAGTGTTTCCTCATAACGTTTTTGCTACGATGTGCATTTTCATACGTACACAAAGGTTTCTTTACCCAAGGCCACTAAAACCGATGGGCATCACTTCACTAGCTGTTAAAGCCGTACTATTATGAACCAGACTTGGAATCATATCTTATCCTTTTTCATTTTCTTACATGTTTCAGCAGAAGTTTAGAAATAGCTTAAGCACCTCAAGTAACGAGAACGTAGCGTGATACTTCCATGTGATGCTGATTTCTCTCGGGCGAAGGGTGAGAGGGAAGGGCATGAAATAGATTTAAATTTTATCTCGATAGTGACATGTGTGTGATTCTCGACTGATGGCTGTCGTGGCGCAAACATCGAAAGAATAATAAAAAACACGACCTTGTCTGTGCCAAGGTCAGGAAGTGCTGAAATAACGCGCCCTTTCCCACATTTTTCACGTCCGGAACACCCCTTTGATCAACTTTCAAGCTATTCGTTTATTCAATTTAAATTAACTTTCTTCAACTCTGTCCCTTCTAGAATTATAAGGATTTTGCCTGTTTTATTATAAATGTCCTGGCTAGAAATGTCGATTACCATCACCTTTTGAATTGGTAGAAGTGTGACGCAAAGATTGTCGCGCAATCTCTGCGAAGCGTGAAATGAGATACGTTTCTTTTTTAATTAGTTATCTATACATATATACTGTAAAGATTGATTTTTTGTAACGTCATCGTCGTCACCAAAGCATCAAGCTCATAGATTATAAAATCATCATCATGCCGGCAGAGCGAGAGGCCCCTCCCTTTCGGACGCTTGTGCTCGCCCAGCGGTGGTTGTCTGAATAAAACCTAGGGTGCATTAATCTGTGGCTCCCTAATAAAACCTATCACCCTCGGTTCACCTACCTCGCTTCTCCTTAGGTCCTCTTTACAACATCAGTAGTTTGGCAAATCTCACCCGTGTGTTCTTTAGACTTTGTAAACTAGGGATGATTCCATTAATGGTATAGTTTTCCAAGTACGTAAGGAAATATTATTTAGCTTGGACTGGGTGAAATTACACTAAAGCACAATTTTAGTTACAAATTCACGAGCATAACGTAAATGTGACGACGCATTAGACTCCTTGAACTGTAATCCGTTTGAAATGTGACAAGGAATAATACGCTACCACTATATCGGGTACTGTTTTCGCAGACGAAGCTGCAAGACAGGTTGCGCACCCAAGAGCCGAACCTTCACAACCGGACCATAGTGACGCTTTCGCTGCAAGCTCTCAAATTCGTGCTTCGTCGTCCCAACGCCCCGGACAGGCTCAACAGTGTCCATCTTGAGAAAACCACAGTCATCCCGTATACAGATGTAAGTGTGGATTAATACGCCATGTGATAGTCAACTGCGATGGTACAATAGCGATGGTGTGCGTCCTTGTACCATCGCTACTGTACTATCGGTTCTGGTACAGCAGCTTCTAAGACACGAGTTCTGGGCGCCGCCATCTTGCTCCCGGCGTGTGTAGATCGTCTGATAGTCAACCTATGGTGGCTAGAAGGAAAAAGTGTGACACGCGCCGTATGCGCGCACGAATAGAGGAGGGCGCGAGGCGCGATAAAAATTTTCTGGACCGCTGACTCCACTTTTGGCTGCGGTGCACTTAGCGGTTCCCAAAAGTTTCAACGCGGAATTCAGGCGCACGACCCATTGAACAGGTGAGACGTGCAAAATTTATGTACTTAAAAAAGTAGTTTTACAGGTTTTGATATTAAAGGAACATGCTAGCAGTTGGACTTTCAATATTGCTAAACTCGAGTCAAAAGATAAAGAACCTCTGTGACATTTCAACAAACGCGCTGCGGGTAGAGCGTATGTTCTAAATGTAAGTCGAAAGCACATTTTCCCCTTTATTTTTGAGTTAGATAATTTTAGTACATCGCAGTGTTGGACAACATACTCGACAAAAGTATAAGGGTTAAATTACTAAACACCTGTTTCATAAAGGAGGATTCATGGAGAGGCCAGCTCTATAAATCGACCACAAAGTTCAGTTTCTTAACCTATCGTGCTACGACTTTGTGCAGCGTTGCCCACAGATGGTGCATTTTTTTTTTCGTAAAATTTGCAAAGAGCGAACTTACTTGAGGAAAAAATAAAGAAAGAAAAAAGGCTTAGCTCCTATGGAAACGCAGCGAAGCCACCGGTCTTCATACAACACGGCGCCGTTTCGCACGGGAGACAAGAGATGGCGCAAGCGGTCGCGACGCCAACTGCCGTCAACGAACGAGCATACGACGCCGAGAGCAGGTGTCTTTAGCAGACAAGGAACTGCAGTTCCTTGTTGTTACCGCGCCTGTTTTTGTTTCTGCGACTGTCGCCGCCTGCGGAACGCGCGCCGCTATTGAGTCGAAAAGATCGTCTGCTAAAGACGCAGCTCTCGGCTCCGTATGCTCGTTCGTTGGCGGCGTTCGTCGCGCCATCTCTTGTTTCCCGTGCGAAACGGCGCCGTGTTGTTTGAAGACCGGTGGCGTCGCTGCGTTTCCATAGGAGCTAAGCCTTTTTCTTTCTTTACTTTTTTCTCAGGTAAGCTCGCTCTTTGGAAATTTTACAAAAAAATGCACCATCTGCGGGCAACGCTGCACAAAGTCGTAGCGCGATAGGTTAAGAAACCGAATTTTGCGGTCGATTTAAAGAGCCTGGCCTCTCCTTGAATCACCCTGTAGAGTATTTAGAGTACTACTCAAGTTACTTTCCATGCAAAATATCTTGAGTAGAGTACAAATACTTTGAAATGTAATTCATTTACTTCAAAAGATACTTCCGCATTGAGTAATTTGCATCGACTTCAGTGATACTAGAATGCTTCATTTGCAAGCAACAGAACCAAACAAAATACAATTGCAGTGCTGCTCTATACGGCCCCAGTACAAAGAGTATATATGACTGGTGCATATCTATATATTTTTAGACAACTGAGCAAAAAAGGAAACTCGTCAAATGAGCAAAAATAGAAAAATTGACAAATGAGCAAAAAGAGGAAACTCGACTTCGCTGTTAGTCACATATTTTGGTGGTTTTATAATGCACTCCCTGAACGTATCGTTTTACTGAGCGCCGGGAGTCACCATATCCCGATTCCCGAGTTGACTTTAAACAAATTTTATATTACACGCAAAAGAATGACTGAATAATAAGGAAGGGCTGACATATAGTAGGCATGGCACTTGCCGTACCTTCTTCAAGTCGGGTACTGCAAACGCTGCATGCAAAGATGTCTAAACTCAAAAAGGAATGGCGCAGATGGACACACACAAGCACTACTGCCTTTCTCATGGTTGTCTATTTTTTTAAATTCGTTCTTCGTACTATGCTCCAGGGATCCCTTAAAAAAGGCGTAAAACTTTGGGAGGACTCAACGTTTGCATTTTAAGAGCTCATCCTGCTCGTACCTTGTTTCCAGCCTTGTTGCAATCATTATGCTTGATAAAAAGGTTGGGCTATCGCGGTTCTTGCGGTGCCAAAAATAAACATAAAAAAATGTTTAGTATTTCTTTTCGTCTTTTTTTTTAGTCCTGTCTATTTCTTACTGGCATTTTTAGTCTGTATTTTTGATTCTGAGCTTGTTTATTTTAATTGTTCAGTCGTTTCCGCTTCAAGTTTGTGATCCGTTCAACTTCGCGGTGGGGTGTGCGGATTACTATTCCCGTAAAATATTCCAGCGAAAATGTCTCGCAAAGATTTAAAAATGTATTTGAGATAATTAGTACAAGACACTGAAAAATGTAATTAAGATAGAGTAGCAAATACCCACGATCAAATGTATTTACCAAGATACCAAACTACTTCCAAAAGTAATTGAAATATAGCATCTTGAGCAGAGCATTTTAGATAGACACAAATCTGAATTGTACATGCCGTTTCTCCCTTCCCTCTCCATCCCAAAAGGAGAAAGAAATAGCTGTTTGTATTTATAATATGAGAGAAAATATCACGCAGCGCTAGCCATTCCTACGCACGGCTGGCCGGCGATAACTCGCTTCTGCTCGTAGCGCCATCTATGGTTTATATCACAATACTGTGCAGCCCTCTCGCTCCCGCCCGTCACACTTCCCCTTCTAGCCGACATGGTCAGTTGCTAAGGCGTGCTTACGGTTGCCAGCCTGACGCCAAAGCACGGATGAGTTGATAGATGCTAATGACTGTATATATTATAACGGGCGGTAGCTTGCGCCACGTAGCCTAGGAATCAAAGGTATGATTCATCCCCTCGCACTTCTGAGCCAATTATTTCCCCTCTGCCTTTTTCCAACTGTCACCAGGCAGTGTGGGATATCGCCATAATGATAATTAAGAAATCGTGCAAAAAAAAAAAAAACAAGAAAAAAAAAAAAACAAACGAAAAACATTTCTTCATTTCTTTCCCTGGCCAGGGAGTCACCAATTTTCCTCTGGTCAAACCTAGTCGGCGTTACCCCAACACCAGGCCCACTGGAAGATAGGGCTAAGACTTTGGGTCGGAGTTACGCGGGAGGGAGTCCCGATTTTTCTACGTCCCGCCTGTCCCCAGCTGTGCTAGTTGGTTTTATTTATTAAATTTTCCCTGGATAATGTCCACCAATCGTTTAACCTCTTTTTTGTGACTGTAACCTGGTCCTCCTTCATTCTTCCATTTTCGCCAGCGAAACCCTGCGGCCGCGCCAGATCTGTTACCCCTTCAGAAAGGGCGGAGTGAAGCCTCGTGCACTTCAAAACCAGATGTTCTAGTGTCTCACTTTCACTATGGCATACGGCACGCAATGTGTCTATCTTTTTTTAAATTTAGTTCCATACGTCTTTGTTCTCAACACTCCCGTTTTTGCCTCAGGAAAATTCCACGTGAAGGATCAAATACCTTTCCTTTCTTATGTTTTATTTTTGTTACCTGTACATTGTTATGGCTATCTTTCTTGCATTCTTCTTCTCACATCTTCCTTTCTGCCTCTTTCACACCCTTTTTCACTGAACTGGTCTGTTCAGCCCCATAACTAGTGTGTGAGTACTTAAATGTCAGCTTCCGGGTTCCGTTTGTGCATTTCATGTTCAAACTTTTTATGTGTATACCACTTGAACACTTTCCGTACCCACCGGGCATCATACATGTCAGTAATCTTTTTCTTCGATTTTCAATTTACTGATTGGCTCTCTGCTTTCAATGGACGACGAGCCCATGTCCCTCTTCACTCCCTCGTTTAGTGTGTTACCCCACTGCTAACCCGTCCACACTTCTTTGTCGAATTTCCGATCCTGATTGAACCTGTCATTTCATTCACAGTGCCCTATTGCCAAAAGACAGTCCTGGCACCATTACTCGCTTTCATATACCCCTGACAACTTCGTACCTAATACAGTTATATAATGCCTTGAGTTTCATAATACCTGAATTTCTTTCCCCTTTTTTGAATTATATTTTCCTCGTGTTCCTCCAGGTGTTTCCTCCCCTCATTTCTTTCCTTTCTTGGCAGAGCTCACCGTTCACCTCCTCCAACTCTGTCTCCACTACAACCCGCTTCTTTCGCTCTTCCTTAAGCACCTCCTTCACGTTCTCGAACCTAGTCGCCACCTCCCCTTATATCCTCTTAAAGCCTTCCTCGAGCCTCCTACAAGGACGGCAGGCATAGATACTCTTCTCCGCGTCAGCTATGCTCTCGAACTCCGTCTCCCCAAAAAACCCCACCGCTTACATTCCCCACACTGTGCGATGTCCACGTCCCCCTTAGCCTTGCTGCTCTTACGAGCCATCACCTAGCTGACCTAGTGACTGAAAGTCTTGCGCCACTCACCAAAATGAAGGCCGCCATATCTAAACAAAGCCCTTGCTAAACTAAATTCCAATGGCCCTGCCCAGCCGTCTACTCTATTCTAAATCCTTCTTCTAATCACTATTTACACCAACCGCCAATGAGCCATGTAGGTATAACGCTTTTGTCGCGCTACCGCACTGGAAGCACCACGAAGACAAAGGAACGGCCTATTCCGAAGAAAAGTCAAGTTGGCCCACCCAAATGTTTAAGCAAAGCCCTGTCACGTAATTCCCCTATTCGAACTTTCTGACGTTACGCTAAATACACTAACTTAACCTAATCTAACCTAACCTAACCTAATATCCCTATCACTATTAAAGACTATCAACTACTGCCCCTTGCACGCTCTAAATCAAACGAAGACAAGAGAAATAATTAATTTCGTAGCAGCTCCACGAAACGCGTCCGCGTCGAGAGACGAGCGCATGCGTCACTGTTTGGTTGAGACCACGTGGTTGAAACTGGTGTTCAGTTTGTGAGGACAGGAACCCCAGCTGAACGCAGTCGCACCACTTGTGTCAATTTTATATCCTTTCAGGAGATCTTCAAAGCAAATTAGATGTACAGTGCCCCTCAAACTTAACGCCGCCACTCGGTTACACTCGGTTACGCAAATATTGATCTATTGCATGCTACCCAAAGATAAATTGGTCGCTGCAGCTGCTCAAATACCTTCCCCTGGTCTGGTTCTTATCGGGGACGCGAATGTTCACCAAGTAGTTCGACCACTAGGTTCAGGAATAGCTCAACAAATGAATAAACCGGACGATCTAATGGCGGCGTTAAGTTTGAGGGGCACTGTACATTCGTCAAAACTGCTTGATAGGTGTAATGTACAATTGACTTTTGCATATTTTTGTATATCCATATATTCTATACAGATTGCAATAGGACTATTTGATCACAATGCCCATGCCATGCTGTAGCGGTTACTGACGACTTGTTCATTATATTTTTCGCAAAATGTGCTGAGTGCACCGCGCCGTCGAAAGAATTGCTGGGGACATCCTGTATAAAACCGTCTGTTACTGTATAGTAAGTTACAGGTCAACAAGGTAGCGGCAAATGCCCCTCAAAGGGATTCATATGTCCCACCGCCACCTCCTTTTTCAGTAGCGTCCCATCGTTTCCGTGACGTCGTGGCCAAAGCGGGAGAGGTTTTTGCCTTCCTGTGAACATTTGCTTTATTTTCGACTTTGACTTAGCGTTGTGGAAGCCACGAGAGGGAGATTAGCATTTCCCCCTCTGATGCAAACAAATACGACTTTGGGTTCCCCCTCCGATGAATACAACGGTCACTTTCAAGGGCTCGGTTCCCTCTCCGATGAATACAAAGGTCGCTTTCTTAAAATGTGGGGGTCGGAGACAAGTTGGGCATCACTCTGTATCCATTATCTATTCATTGAAGCGGAACAAGGGGCATTTCCAGGAAACTATATTCTTTCGACTGCGGATGGATTTGAAACGGGCGCATCACGCTTATGAAAGGAGCTTCTCCTACCTTCTTGACCTGTAACCGATTATAGCTGTAGCAGACAATGGAGGAAACGCGGGCAAGCGGGCCACGGTAGGGAAGACTGCGCTTCTCTTTTCTTTCGTTCCGTGCCACATGCTAGATACTCGGGGGCAAGGGGGTGCATACAGGGCGTTCCCGGGATTCGTTGCGTGCTTCAAGCTTGTCCTTTCGGGATTATTACAAGTGATCTATTTTGGTTTATATGCGTATATCTAGAGGCTTCAAGCTTTCCTCTCTCTATTCCTTTCACTCTATCATTCTATTTCGCTCTCTATATGTTGCCGTCCACCTTCAGGTGGCGAGTGAATTTATTTTTGGGCAGGTTTGCAGAAAGATCGACCTCAATGGAGGCTGGAGCTGGAGCATGGACAAGCGCAGCGGCTGTGTCCAGGTGTACAAGGGAAGCGTCTGGATCTTTTCGATGCACGACGCCAGCGATGGATTCATAGTAAGACACATTGTAAAAATGAACATAGTAAACAATGGAAAGGATAACTGCGACCAAAAGGCTTTTGTCGAGGAGTTCAATAGGATGTTTTTTGTTTCAATGACTACAGTTGTTTCGGCATGTTCTCTATACGATGAAAAAAATTCATTCATCTAAACATTCCGGGGAAAATGAAGTAGCATTTGAGCGGGGCGACATTGCAAGTTTCCAAAAGTTAATAATAGGAGACCTACAAAAAATTTTCTAATGCATTTATGAAATGTGAGACAAGGGAAAAACAAATTGGAACCATGTGAGTATTGCATGCCACATGCCTTGTGTTTAGTATCACCGATCGACATTTATAACACTATTCTTCCCCTGTCGGAATAAACCTCAAGCATTGGTTATCAACCAAACTTCGTAGGAACCCACGGTAGTCTTCTGACAGTAGTTTCTATTCTTAATACTATAAAAAAACTTTCAAATTCACAAATGTATGCCCCAGCAAAAGGCTCCCTCCGTTTTTGCCTCATATGTGTCTGATGAACTGCTTTCTTAAATTATGTTTTTTTTTACCCGTCTTTAAGCGTGGACTGTGGTTTTGAGTACACCGCTGGGCCGTTATGCTGATCAGTGCGGGTATCTCTCCCGGCGGTTAACTCACTTATGAGGTATTTTAGGGTCACCTGGCAGGCGCCATGGGGAGCAAATACCTAGCGTTCCAGGCAATTCCGCTCAGCAGACGTAAGCCAGTGCCCTGTTGTTTTCTTTAATTTCTATTAACACAACCTTCCCCAGAAATTGCTTTACATGAACCTCCTAAAGTGAACGAACGCGGTTAATTTCACTTGCATTTCTATCCTCTCCACGCTTTTTCTGCGCGTAAAATCAGATTTTAATGTTCCAAGGGAGGACGCACTTAAGACAGCCGTTTGGCTGGAACGCAATTGGCGGCGAGATGTTTTGGTGGCGCCCTCCTACGGTTACCTTTCGTGACGTCATTACATTGTGAACAACAAGTTTGAAGGTGTTTGTAAAAAGCATGGTGGAAGCTTGAAATCATAGCACTCTACAATCAACTTGCCAACACCGTCAAAACTGAAGTTCTCCCATCCCTCTTATTTCCGTCAATGGGAAATACTTTGCTGACGTCATAGTCAGTATTCGGCCTATCGTGGACGACCGATCACAGCGACGCTTTCGATCGCTCACGTCGCCAATAGTCGGTGACAGGTAAAGAACGAAGCGGAAGCTCCTCCCACCCCTTTCCACTTCAGCAGAGCGAACGGTGGAGAGGAAGTTACCTCCTCTCCAGCGTTCGCTCTACTAAAGTGGAAAGAGGTTGGAGGAGCTTCCACTTTTTTCTTGACGTTTCCCCGCGGAGCCGGTCACGTGAGCCCAATATCCCTCTTGCGGGTTAGTTAACCGCAGGGAGAGATACCCGCATTGATCAGCATACCGGCCCAGGGGTATACTCAAACCGCAGAGAAAGAAAAAAGGTCTTTCTTGAAGCGCACATTTATTTTGATAGCGACTACGTGAACACTCTCACTGACAGCTTAAGAAACGCGGGGTGTGGTGAGTCCTTTTTCCTCTCATTATCGCTCCTTAGCCAATGAGATGGCAGCATTGAGTCCTTCAACTTGTTCATATATTACAAAAAAAAAATTTTTTTTCTGGCATATCTACAATGAGCCTAATGGAGCGCCAAGTACTAACTTGTTCTACCGCTCCCATGTGATTAGTGCATTCAACTTGTATAGATATCGATTAAGTTTGAGGTATAAATTAGAAACACGAAACAATATTACTAACTTACGTGATCTGGCTCATCTTCAAATAAAGAACATAACCAGTTACTCAACAAGACACAGAGAAAATTGGGTGCGTACACCTCTTTCGAACTATGGAAAAGATTGCCTAAGTTACATACTACCGTCTTTATTAAATATATATCATCTTGTGCATTTTGATTTATTTACCTGTAAATACAGTGAACTCTGTAGAATGTATGAAACCGAAAGAGTACGATTTTTTTTATTAAATGTGTGCGCCCTAAACATTTATGATCACAATGATTTTTTTTGGTGAGTGTGTTGTTGCAATGTATTGTTAAGATTACTTTTCTTCCCGCCTTTTTTGTTTTTGTTTTTCTCTTCTGTGAATACTTAGCACGATGCAGCTTAGCTGCAAATATTAAGGGTCTGTGGACTCGTCAAGCTACAATGCTGTAGCTTTTTTCCACAGCTCCTTCATCTTCTTTGTACAAGGTGAAAATAAACTGATTTGAATTGATTTAAGTAATGAAAAATCCGAAGGACGAATCACAAAGCAAGAAGCGCGAACGTAGTATACCCACGCTTCCAAAGCTGCCAGTGGCTATGTGGAGCGCAAGTTCGTCTGCTTCTTGCACAAGGGTTGCGGGGACGTCATAACGCCGAGCTCCGATTAGCTCTGATTGGAAGGATAGTGGGTAGACCTTAAGGCGGCTAGTATTGAGTTCTACCAGCTATCCTTCAGATCAAAGACAAGCAGAGCTCGGCGTTTTGACGTCACCGCAACCCCTGCGCAGGAAGCAGACGAACTCGCGCTCCGCATAGGGACGGAGGTGGCTTGCATCAACGTTACTATATTACCACAGTTGCGGAACTCAAGCGGAAGGGGGTACCCCCCTCACTCACTTCAATCCGCCAAATGTCGTTCGAAGCGCCATCTAGATTTTCGTTTCATAACTTTGCATTCCAAAGAGCAGAGATGAAGCGCCATCTAGACGCCGTGCTTCGAAACGTACGTAGCGATCCCGACCCGATTTCACCGTGCCCGATTCCCATAGAATACGCTGCAGTTACCACAGCAGCCGTCCGGCGGAGCGTCGAGCGACGCTCTGCGAGTTGTGGTGAGTGAGGGGGGGGGGGGGGGGGGGGAAGGGGGGGGGGTACTGTTCGTGCATGCAGCGTCTATGAGCAGTTCCGTAACTGAGCTAATCTAATAACGTTGGCTTGCATGTACCTTGACGTCATGTCTCTGCGGTGGCGCTGCTATTGACGCGGCGAGCGCAGATGCTCCACTTGACGCGAATCTGCTTCCTGCGCACGCGTAGTGCCCACACCTGGTGTCGGAACTGAGCGTTTGCCCACATCTCATTGGGGCTTGTTTGTGAACAGCGCGTTGGCCTATACAAGAAGTAGCACGCACCGGTCCCTAAACTAGTGGCTTGCTGAACTAATTAGTTAACCTACTTTTTGCGCTTTCTGACCCCTTACCTTCTACGCTGCTCCAGGTATTTTCAACGGGGGTCGCCCTTTTCGACATGCACATGGACGACTACCGCGGAGTCTGCGGCAGAAAGCACGTTCTCACCAATGCCGTTGTCCGAGGGGTGAACATCTCGAGTCGAACTCACGCCTGAGAGTCTCTTAATCCCAAATCATAAAATGCGGACTAGTACTATATAGTTATTGTCACAAGCGAATAACTGACTACTCTTTCAGGGTCCATAGATAAATGGATGATACATAATAGAATTTGTCTCCGAGCCACCAGACCTTTTTTTTCAAGGGATAGGGGGGGGGGGGGGGGGGGGCTTTTGTTGGTGTGTGAATATAACGGTTGCTTCGTAAAATTAAAAGGAGCAAAGCGTGTAGTGCATCCTACCTTATTTTAAATACATATTTTTCTGGTCTTAGTTGAAATAAAAAAATCAAAGCCTTGACCCTTGCCTTAGGAGATAAAATATTAAAATTTAACAGCTTCTAGTAGCGACTCCGAACAAAAATGCTGGAATCCAGAACGTTGCATCTAATCGTTGACCGGTTTAGAAGGCAAATCTTCCCTTTAGATACCGGCACTCAGTGATACTTTTTTAGCGATGATGGAAAATAACTGCGATACTTCTTGAACACCGTGTGATCATCATCATTCTTGATGAGGTGGAAATCATAATTATGGTGCCTGGAACGCCTCTTCGACTGATGTGTTTACCCAACACCACGTAGAAGAATCAAAGCCCACTTGCATTTCGACGTCATCGCATTGAGATGGAGCGTGAACGCAGGTCGAATACGAATGCTTCACACCAACTTTGATTGTTTCTTGCCGTGCTGACAATGAGAGGCATTCTTGTTTCTTGCGGCTGTCTTCAGTGCCAGCTGCGCGTGTTGCGGCTTTGGTATGCAGTTGCTCAGCTTAGAGTAACTAAATGTCGGAGTTCAGAATATCGCATTCCTTTTCCTTTTGCCGCCCACTCCTCATTGGCGGACAAGGGGTTAAAGGCGCCAAATTTGACTATAACGCTTGCGGGGAAGCCTCCTTGCGGAGTGCCAGGTTTGGGGCGGGCATACGTTTCGCTCTGCGTTTGCGAAAAGCAGATCATACACTGAAGTCGGACAAGGAGGAAGCGTCTCTTCAACCTTCGGACATTGCGTCTGCCAATTATGCCTGAATCACATGGTACGAATTTACTTGTGATTTCGCGGTTCCGAACTGGCTTGTGCGGAAAGCAATTGCTTTGTGGAGCCTGCTGTGCCCGGCATCGCAGGCGAAATAGCACCTCGTGAATCAGGCTTTTAAAGCTGATAACACATGTACGAAAAAAAGAAATCTGCAGAAAATCGCGCATATTCTAAACACGCGAAAATCGTCTCATGCCATCTCTGAGGAACAAGAAAATTTACTGCACACCAATAACAGATATGGTTTCGTTAAGTGCATATTTAACATTTTTGCGCTTTAAATACCAGCGCGGGGTACAGTTTTAAAACGGTAATGTGGAACTATTTCTTCGTATTTAAAAATTTGTGCGATTTCCGCATAGTATTTTTTTTTTGCACATCGCACATGTGCTCCCGCCTTTAGACATGTGTAATTGTCTATGTGTGTGTTTGTTTTATATCCCGCAAGCGCTGTTACTATGCGACCATGTACAGGAGGCGACACGCAAACCAACGACAGAGCGCGCACGCATTTCTGCCGCGCTGTGCTGCCGGGACATTCGCGGCGAACAGCCGCCTCATTTCATCGCGCCCTTCGAGTCTCCTGCAAGGGCGACGGTCGCATCTCCCGCAAAAGTTGGAGTAAAATCTTTGAGGCCTTTACTACACTCTGCTCCGCAAGCGGAGCATATGGAGTTCCCCTGCTCAAATCGGCCGGTGTCCTCACAGTATCGGCACCGCCACGAGTTGGCAGACCTCGAGGCAGTGCGGCGAGTAAGTCGTCTGCTTCTTTTGCAGGGGTTGTGGTGACGTCAGAACGCCGAACTCTTATTGGTTCTGAATGAAGGATAGTGGGTAGACTTTAAGGCAGCTTGCTTTTAGGTCTACCCACTATCCTTCAATCAGAGCCAATCAGAGTTTGGCGTCGTTCTGACATCACCACAACTCCTGAACACGAAGCAGACGACTTGCTGTCCGTAAAGGGCACAGTATGCGCTTACGCCTCTTTACAAAATCGTACTATCCGTAGTCGTATTTGTAATTCTCATTTCGCAAGTAGTGTTCCTGAAAGTGACAAAACTGCAACTACTAATATTTTAGTAAAGCTAATAATTTAGAATGACAGATTGTTCAAACATCAATGACGGGGCTGCAGTTTTCTTACTGAAATATAATCACTTCCCAGGCATATGTTTTTAGCCTTCTATTTATCCACTACCAATGCTGTTTTGAAAGCTTATATCATTTGGAGAATAACAAAGGTTATGTTGTTCTCAAACCTATAGTTATTTCAAAAGGTGATTCATTATTCACATGGGATATATAATCATGCAAAATCAAGCAGGTGACTCATGGCGGTTGTTTGCACCAGTAATGGTGCATGCTGAGTATTTGTTCCTAAATGCGGCATAACACGAATGTAAACTGCAGTAATATTGGACACCTCTTTATGTTTGATTTCTTAGAACATTCGCACTTTCACAAAACTATCACGGGCGCCCATTGCGTTGTGTATGAAACGCATCCCGGGGACATAAAACCAATGTAAGCGCTCTTCAACACTTCACACCCACACCACTAGGATTCCAAGCGGTAAATTCACTGACAAAAAATTCAACCTACTTCTCTTCAAAATGTTTAGCACTTTGTTGGCGTAAAACCATCCGACTCGAACTGACCGGATGCAACCTGGGGTCAGAAGACAATGCCCCCAGAAACAAAAGGTCTGGCTTGAAGGATGACGAACACAACAGGTTGCCGTCTGCTTTAATTTGAAGCCGGAAGTTTCATAAAGACTAAGTTCAGTTGAACCTCTAGCAGGCACGTAGCCGGGGGGGGGGGGGGGCATGTGGCCCCCCCCCCCCGAAATCCTCCATTTTGCTGGGGCCTCCTCTCCCCCCTCCCCCTCATATATCATTTTGTCATGGGTGCCCCCCCCCCCCCGAAACAAAATCCTGGCTACGTGCCTGCCCTCTAGCATACATTATACTAACTCTATGGCCGACCCTTTCGTTAGATTAAATTCGCTCCAATTTTCTTCAGTGTTTCACCACTTCCGGCGGTCATCGCGAAGTTGACAATGAGGCATGCGCGTTGCGGATGCTCAGTGATGGCACATAAAATAAGCCAGCCTCATATCGATATTACAGTAATATGACGATTTGCATAGAACTGTGCTACTGATAAAATATAATTTTTGTGTGTCATCACGGGGAATTCGAAATACTTCCGCTGCATTGTCACCCATGTCGAAGGCTCAGCGTACCTTGCATCCACGTGCATCAGCGGGGAGTTTTCTTTCTATCTCCTGGCCATTAATTACTACAGTATCTAAAGCGAGAACAAATTATATACACACATGATTGCGTAACTATGTCGACCCGACAGGTTGGACCAATACTTAGGCACTTTTACTGCGAGGATTTTCGCGCCCGCCTGCAAATTTGATAGCAGCGCGCTCATCGCTCTCATGTTATATCACGGTACAATACGTTTGGCTTTTTCTTTTCGTTGCGGCCGTTATGCAGGTCGTTCACTGGGACGTTTTATTGCTGTCGTGACAAATTGAACTAGCTCAACCTGACTCGAGGTTGAGAGATGTTTTATTTACTGTTGGAAGTGCACAGAGTAAACAACGCTCCGCTTCGATGGGGTCCAGCCACCGCTGCGACCATCGGCCGAAATTCATTGTTTCCGCCCGTCGGAATTCTGAGGGAATCCTCGATCGATTCCTGTTATCGTAAAACTATGTGTGTGTAATACGCCAAGGGCTTACGGGTGAAAGGTAACCCCCGCTGACGAAAAGCCAGTCCGATTGCGCCAGCCGACCACGCCGCAAGCGACCATCCCTTAGCCGGGGGAAATTAGCGTCCCGGCGACGCCAGGCTTTCGTTTTCTCCGCTGCAATTGCGGCGACTGCCCTGATCGTCCCGTGCACAGGTCCCATGTACCGGCAGCGGTGTGTCGTCTGCTCGTGATCCACCTGAACCGCTTGCTTGCTTGCTTGCTTTGAGTCTAGCTTCCGATCTGATGAAACCTTCCAGAAGGAGCGCGCTCAAGCCTGCAAGGAATCCTTCAATCAACCATCCATCTCGCATGGGACATGTCACGCGCCCTAATAGCCAGAGATATCTACGATCGCGTTGGCCACAACATCGTTGAAACTTTTTATGACTAGGCTTCACAAATATTGCAACGTGCCCCCTCCTATACTCTATTTCATCTTATGATGTACCGCAGTAAAGGCTACAAGCGCGAGGTCCTTGCTTTGGGAAACATGTCGGCGGCACAAGCTCTCGTGCATTAAGGGCAGCTGCCACAGCTACGAGGTCGCGCTTCCAGCCTTCACTGTGGTACAACGTAAGTTGAAACGGAGTATAGTATTAATAACCTACTCACTCGAAACGCACCACAAGCTCCGCAAGAGCTTCCATTGACGATCGTTGAGTGGCGCGACGAGCGCGAGTGGCTGTCGCTTCTTCGTTCTCGTTTCTTTCATGCGAGACTGCATTGCGCTTAGTGTCCTCGGTCACTGTTGCATGTTGTCAGCATTAGTTGTATCACTCTCGTTAGTTTTTTTTTTTTTTTCACAGCTGGAATGTGATAATTTTCCCATACACTTTCATATGTGCGTGGTGATGTTTCTTGGCCACCAGTGTTGTGTAATGTCATAATTATCTAACTATTAAATTTGACATTGAAGACAAGTGTTAATCTACCTTAGGTTTTTTTTTTATACTAGTTATAACATTAATATTCGCGTTTATATGCTTATATAGGTTTATTAATTTTGTTCTTCTTCGTTTATACTTCGTTTATATTTCCTTTTTTTTTCTCTTAACCCCTGAGACTGCGAAAGATCGCTAATCCGGCCCCTTAGCCAAAATCTTTGGAGACCCCGGAACTAAACTGTGGAAAGAAAGCTTACTCGAAAGTAATTTCTAAGTGAAGAATCTCAAAGTCATCCTGAAGGCTTTCGAATTCCATGCGACGAAGTTGAAGGTTGTTGTGGATGAAGCACGAAGCCCGGCGCTCGAGGAGTAGGTCTACCACTCTTCCGCAAACACGTCGTAAAAAAAAAAAAAAAAAAAAAAAAAAAAAAAAAAAAAAAAAAGCACCGTTTTTAATTTTTTCCGTTGCCACTGTGCAAACTATTTTCGAACACCTTGCAGCCTGCGCCTAGTTTTTTTTTCAAATTTTTTAGTCACGCTAGCCCGCCCCCCCCCCCCTTTCCCCATTTCCGCACGCACACACACACACACACAAAAAAGAAAAATTCTTCGCTTTTTTAAAATTAGAATTTACCTTTCTTTCTTCAACAAGAGCGCGGTAGAACAGAGCTACAGCAAAAGGCTGTTCACTTGACCTCCCTCTCTCTTTCTCTCCACCCTCTCTCCCTCCTTTCCTTCTTCTTTGCCTGATAGCTCCCTTCCTTTTCCCCCTTCCTCGGAAGAAACCACGCCGGCCCGAAAGAGCGGACTATTAAACGTACGCCGCCAGTTAGGGAAACGTCTTGTACGTCCTCGTGTTTTGTGTTTCTTCCCTCATTTCTAATTACGGTTACCAGCAAACTCTCCATTTCAAGCACTGAACTCTGTCAAGCGAAAAAGGCAAAACCAATGTTCCGCGGCGTTCGCTCTGAGGCGTCAGAACCGCGGCTTTCGAGCCGCGCGCAGAGCGAACTTGCCTCCAGGTGGAATTCGTCGGTTAAGGGGTATTCACACGAAGGACAAATCTCGGGGATTTCTCCCCGGCGCGCGCGCATCACGAGGCGGAAACGCGAGGCTTTTGCACATCGCAAAGCCTGACGTTTTCGCCACGGGATGCGCGTGCCGTGGAGAAACCCCCAGGATTTTTCCCTCGTGTCAATACCCCTTTAATCGCCGCATTATAATGGTGTTGTATTTATGTTTATACAGCCGGACGTTGGTCAGCCTTACTGGTCGTCTGGTGTCTCAGCTGTAGATGAGAGATTTCACCAGTGCAGTACAATTGCTAGCCTGGGGTCTTTAACGCGCACCACGCAGTAGTGATACACGACCCCACGCCGGCACGATGCTCATCCATATCGAAACCGGCAGGGGTGGGGACTGAACCCGGAATCCTTGGGTTCTGCAGCGCGAGCCTTCGCTTCGGGCGCTCCGAGGTGCGGTGCGCCAACACACTCGGCCACTGGTCCCCTTGCCGGTACTGGACGACATGCTGTGTATAAGTGTACTGCTTAAAATACGAAACCACACTCATTCTTCTGAGCTTTTAAAATGTATTAGCGACGTGCGCGACCGAAAGCGTCGCTGTGGTCGGCCTTCCACGATTGGCCCAAAAGCTTACTATGACGTCGGAAAGGGTATACCATCGACGGAAATAAGAGGAACAAAAGAACTTTAATTTCGACGGTGTTGGCAGTGTTGCTTTGAGAGCGCAATGATTTCAGGCTTCCACCATGCTATTTACAAACACCATCGAACTTGTTGTTCGCAAGGTAATGACGTCACAAAGGGGAACCATAAGAGGGCGCCACCAAAACATCTCGCCGCTAATAGGTAAAACAAAACAAAACAAAACAAAAAAATCTGTTGCAACTTTTTTTTTTTTTTTTTTTTACTTTAAAGAGGAGACATTGACAGGATATTTAAGCTCGCCAAGGTTTTTATTTGTATGTTACACATAAGAGCCCAACTGCCCAGAACACAATATGCGGCTCGAAATTCGTTTCCTTTCCGCCCGAAAACCGCCGATTCAGAACTGGCCGGTTTGATTCGCGCTTAGTCTCGTCTCTGTGGTTCCGTGCCGTTTTCTATAGTTTAGACACACCCACTAAATATAATAAAAGTCGGGGGTCATCGAAGGTACACACTCAATATTAGAAACAGAAAAGAAATATGATACCTATTTTTTGTGGTTTCTAAAAAAAAAACAAAAAACAAATTCGTTAATTGAAGAAAACAAAGCTGCCCAGCCACGTCACTTCCGCCAGCTCTCTCCTTCTCTATATTTCTTCTTCATCACCGGTAAAATTTCGGTTTTGGTTTCAAGCTGTTTGCGTTTTTTTTTTTTTCACTTTATTAAAATTATACGTATTGCTGTAGCAAAACGTTGAAAAGTAGTCTTCTGACACTAATGAATCGCCTGGCAAAAAGTGAAAGAAAAAGCTTGGGGTTGGGGTGTGTGTGTGTGTGTGGGGGGGGGGGGGGGGTGTAAATGCCCATTAAAAAATAACGGAATAAGTTTATAGCTAATGAGTTCGTTTTGGTTTGAAAACTTCTCTAAGAACAGTTAGTAAATATTCTGTTCAAATTTCTAAGAAACATGTCTACAAACCAAGTTAATACTTTTTTTTTTCTAAAATTCCTTAGAAACGTGTTTGCAAGAACAAGTGAGCAGATATTCTTTTGAAATCCCTTAGAAGCCTGTCTACGAAAAACAGTACGCCAATATTCTTTTGGAATTCGTTAAAAATATGTCTATAGAAATACGGAGTAGATGCTATATCTTTTTTTTTTTAAATAATCTTAAAAAAAACGTGAATATTTTTACTGTTGAGTTTTTTTTTAACATTAAATAAAAGCGCATTACATAGAAAGTCGATAGAATAAAAAAATGCAATAATTTTTTTTTTATCGGGAGTGATTATGCGATTAAGGCTGTAGCTGATGACGACACCAGGAATATTCGCAAAGGAAAAACATGCGATTTTCCTGGAAAGTTTCCACGAACAGCTGTTGTAGTAAAAAAAAAAAGTATTTTATTGTTTATTTGAAGTAGCGCGCGTCACTAAGATCAATGTTCTTGCGCTATTTCTGGTATTGTTATTCCTGGTAAACCCCTACAATAAATTCCAGAAAAGAAAAGACGGTTTTCGGGGAAATCGGTTCTTGTACACCATTTCACTTTCACATAAAAAAAAAAAGAAAAGAAAAGAAAAGAAAGCTCAGGATCACGGCGCTTTCACGCGCGCGAATCGTTTAACCAATAACACCATAAAAAAAAAATCTTTTGAGCGGAGTTTTATAGCCTCCTTTCTACTGACAAAGCCTGGCAGATAGTCACGTGACGCGGCCGTCCGAAGTGCAAAGGTAGAGCGGCAGACAAGAGTCAGGTAACGGGCGCCCCGCTGCGGCGAGATGCCGAAACACATTTGTCCCGAGCGATGGAATGTCCGCTCGTGCTCCTCGCGTTCCCCGAGCTATAGTGGCACTGTACTCGAGCTACCGCTTCTTTTCTCGTTGGGTTTAAAAAACCACGTTTCGCGTCCTCGTCGCCGCAAAAGCTGTGCGCTGAATACCGGACTCCCCGAGATACGCCCTGTGCTACCAGATCCTCGCGCTCCAAATCTGCGACCAGGCACTCTATGGCTCCGTCATCGATCTGCCAGGCTTTGTGAGCATATAGGAGGCTAGTGCCACTAAATAACCTACGCTTCAGAGTAACGACACTTGCTCATATTGTGTCTTAAAATCTAGGTTGCCAGTTATCTGAGGCTTTATCTGAAATCACAGGAAACGCTTTTCCCCACTCCACAAATATTTAAACAGTTCGGGACAGAGCAAAGCAATATTACATGACCTTCTTAACACCGAATCTAATGCTGAGGAAGTCGCGCTTTTGAATCACGACGATCGGCAGTTGCGCCTGCTCTGCATACGAGCCAAAACGGCGGCGTCCACAACAATGTCGGGGAACGGAGTGCCAATACTCTAAGCGCAGCTCATTTAGTGACTCTAGAGGAGGCAATGGTAGTGACTTAAGGAGCTGCCTGATTGGCTGCGATGAATGGTAGCTTTGGCTGATGTCGGACTGTGACAGGTTTTTAAAACAGTCGTTTACATCAAGGTACGTAACGTTGAAAATTTCACACGAAATTATAAATGCATGGTAAATAAATATAGCTAATCCAGAGCTTTCAAAAACATCAAGATTACAAAATAAGAAAAAAAAAAAAGCTTATGTCACATAGTAGTACATGAAGAGCTTGGGAAGGAATTGAAACAAACCACTGTTTGATCAGTCTCTTTCTATAATTATTAAAAAATGTAAAAAAACAACAACACACAAAACAAAGGATTTATTGAAATACGCACAAAAGGTTCAAATTTATTCTAACACCTTTTCAGAAAAACAAAAGTCGTAGCTTGAGAAGGACAGAAAAGTGGTTCTCCTCAGGAACATTCGGAGAGACCGGTGGCCGAGTGTGTTAAAGGGGCACTCAAGTCATTTTTAAAAAAAAGTCAATTTTGACCTTATATTGTTTAAAATGTGTTAATTCCGACATATACCAAGTCCTATATTACAAAACCGCCTATTCATCTCGGGGCAAGAGAAAAACATGTGGACTCTTTTTTCTCGCGGACTACACTGCGTGGAAAAATGAAAGCCCTACAATATGCTCAGATTCGGAATGATTTTATTATAACTCGTTTTGAAAACTATCTGATAGGTACACATTCGGGTAAAACTCTTCCTTTTCTTCGCGGGCGAAGCCATCGCTTGCAACTCGCCGACAAGCGCCCTTCGTTGACCACTTTACTCGGAAGAAAATTCTTCCCAAAAAGGGCGTGTCGCGATCTTTGAGCACGCTTTTAACGAGGAAATAAGTTACGCAAAATTGTGATTTCGGCTCCGTTTGGATGCTTAGAGCGTCTAGGATTGAGTCGTCACCACAACAGGACGATCTTAGAATCGACTTGAAGGCCCCTTTAAGGCTGAGGCCCCATGTCGGCCATGAAAAAAGAAAGGCCTACTTGTCCCATTCAAGGACAAATAGGACTAAATGGCAATAAAAATCACCTGCTCGATTGTATGCTCAAGGACGCCCCTCGTCCTTGCGGTCGTCCTAGAAGTCGTTCTAGACATCTAGGACGCCCTCGCTTGCCCCATTCAGTGAAAAACAAGCCGCGTCGTTCTGCGCGAACGATGGCATTAAAACACGTCATCAAGCGCCATCAGCGTGATGTCGTCAAGTGCCATCATACGTCATCAGCATGATGTCACCGCCGCAGCGCCGTGTACAAAAGGGGCGCTTCGGACTTCATCTATCCTCTTTGTGTGCTTCGTGCGATGGACTGTGAGGCGACCGCGTGTACATCTACGGCCTCGACATCGGCAGCAGCTTCTACATCTACGGCGGCTTCCTGTGGCACGCGTGGCCGCCCTCGCAAGTACGCCACTGTCTCCTCAATTGTCCTCCTCTAGGCGGCGTTCTCGACATCGTCCTAAACGTCGTCATCTAGACATCGTTCTCGACATCGTCCTAGGGGTCATCCTGGACGTCGTTCTTAACGTAGCCCTAGAAGTCGTCCTAGACGTCATTCTTGACGTCGGCCGAGAGGTCGTCCTATACGTCCTCCTTTAGGTGTCGTTCTCGACGTCGTCCTAGAGGCCGTCCTAGACGTCGCACTTGACGTCGATCTATAGAAAGTCGCCCTCGATGTCGTCCTATACATCATCCTAAACTTTAGTACGTATAGAAATATTACTCGATAACATTTCGCCCGCGGGACTATAATGCTTTCGCCTTCCTACACGTAAGCAGACCTAAGTGTACTCGTGTAATTTTTGCACCTTATAATGAACGCTATATTTCTTGCAATATAGGCTTTATGAGAGTGGAATCACGATCAGCTTCCATGACAGCTGTTGGGTTTTTACGTCTCTTGCAACAGTCATTATGGATATGCAGTGCCGGACTACATATCGTGTCCCCCAAATTGCGGCAGGGCATATTATGAACTTATTACGGAATTCCGTCATATGTCGACCCTGTAAACAAACTAAAGCACGGCAAGTGCCACATGTCTACAATACATGAGTCCCGTTTGTTCCTAAAATATTTCGGCATGCATTATGTTGCATATCCCGTATTATTTAAGAGGAAACTTCAATTGCCGCAGCTAAGGAACTTCTTGAAGGTCACAAAAATGACAGCAAAATGTGATTTTCATATAAGTCATCACAAATAGAGCACCCCTCTCTGAGTTTTTATTCTTATATTACCAGCTTGCAAAATTTGTCAAGGAGCTTTGAATGTAATTCAGTTACTTTTTCAGAGTATTTGTGCTCTACTCAAGATAGTTCGTACTAAAAGTAACTCGTATAATATTTTAAATACATTTTCATGTGGGTATTTAATGTTATCTTAAATACTTTCGTTGGGTATTTGGCACAACACTGTTCGAAAGTATGTTTTTAAATATTTTCAATAAAACAATTAAAAACAGTTTATTCTCTCGCTATCTCCAAAGGAACATAATTCAGACTGCGTTAATGTAATGTATTCAATTTATGCTTCCTTATTTTTTACAGATATGATGGAATGTGTTACGCAAACTACACAAACGGATAACTCAATGAGGGAGTTTTAGAATATGGGGCCTGAAAATTTGGGCATCTCAAACAGCTTGGGGCCTCGCACTGCGCACTGTAGAAGCTCTGCACTGGCTCCAAGTCGTTTGGGGAACCTAAAGCGTGAGAGCTCTCTATTCAAAAACTCTATTATCTCACTGTTTTTACGTCGTTTTAGAATAACGCACGAATTTGTTTTCTAACGTTACCAATAAATAGCGAGTTTCATAATAGTGTATGCAAAGGCTTTGCATATGCAGAGAAGTAGCGGCGCCATCATGCGCCATTCCAAGACGTGGTCTGAGCTCAGCGCATGCATAATGGTTACGAGACTAGTGAGTTTGAGTGTTGCGTATTCGAGCAAACGCAAGTACTGCGCGTTTGCGTGAGCGTTGCGTGGCACCTTGAGCGTGCGCGTATCCCCCACTTGCGTCTTGGATTAGCGAATGACGACGACCGTATGCACAGCGTTGAACATGCAAAGCTTACGCAATTGCGTTGGCTCGTATACGCAACACAAAAGCTCTCTACTACTCAGTTGCATACACACAGTTTTTTGTCTACGCTATTCTAAAACTAACCAATAGAGAGTTTTAGTATTGCGTACATGAATGAACGCAAGGACTCTGCGTTACCATTAACGTTGCGTGCTCCAGATATTAGGGAGTTTTCGTAGATCGTTTTCGCCGTCCCGCAAGGCCCTCCGCAACCCGCTAGGATAGCGGGAACTCCACAGTCAAGGCTATCGGCGCGCAGGCGCAGTAGCAACTTCTTCGTTGCGGAACGCTTAGCGGAGGGGGCAACGCGGTCTACGAAAACTCCCTAATAGGGAGTTTTCGTAGACCGCGTTTCCCCCTCTGCTAAGCCCTCCGCAACGGAGAAGCCACTACTGCGCATGCGGGCCGATGACCTTGACTATAGAGTTCTGGGTATCGTAGCGGGTTGCGGAGGGCTTAGCGGAGGAGGAAACGCGGTCTACACAAAATCCCTATTAGTGAGTTTAGTATTTCGTATACGTGCAAACGCAAGCACTGGGCGTTTGCGTTAGCGTAGTGTGTTCCACACTGAGCGTGCGCGGAGCTTCAAACTGCGTCTTGGATTGGTGAATGGCAACAACGCGCATGCGCAGGCTAGAGCACGCAATGCTAATGCAAACGCGCAGCACTTGCGCTTGATTTTATACGCAATACTAAAACTCTCTATTGCATTTATGTATACGTACGCAACGCGGCGACCTTTGCGTAGGTACGCTCGTTATCGACTCTTGCGTGAGTACGCAACTGTCCTCTGCGTTCCCATCTCGTTGCTTTCGTCGTGCGCGGGACAAAACAAAAGCTTCCCGGATCGAAAAAAAAAAGTGTACGGTTATAAACCTTATAAACAAAAAGTCAGAAAAAAAAGGCAAAGCACGTTCACAGCCGGCAGCCGGAAAGAAATTCTAGACGTTTTGGTAGCGATGTAATTCGCAGTATTCACACCTGTGCACCTAAACAAAAAAGAAAAAAAAAAGAAAAAAAAAAAAGAAACACATGAAGAAAAATTAGTTTTTGAAAGGTCTTTCGACGCCTCAAGAACTTTTTCAGCTTGTGAAGAACGGTTTCGCTTCAAGCACTATCACCACCTGCGGCACTATATATTTATGGATTATTTCACAATACTGCATTCCCCGTGAGGGCCCATGCAAGAGTGGAAAAAAAAAGAAAAAAAATATGGCAGAGACACAAACTCACACGTTGTTCAATACAACACGGATACCAAATAACATATATAATCGCAACCTCAAAAAAAAAAAAGAAAAAAAAAAAAGAATCCAAGTAGAGCATCAACAATGTCTTTTTCTAAGCAATTCCATTCGATTCTAAGCAATTCCATATGGTCCTAGGAAAAAACGAATTTTTAAAAATATTGTTTGTGCTTTGGTATTGCTCTAAAAGACTTTCACAATTAAAGCGTGTATTTCGGCGTGAGACGTGTTTTATGTAAGGTGCTAAATCTAAATTAAAGTAATTATTTTTGATTAGATACAAAAACATTAAACTGAAATTTTTCCGGCGCGATCTCACAGACTCCAATCCAAGTGAGTTCAACATTTCTGATGGGCTGTCTAAGCGACGGTACCTATTGCACATGAATAGCGCTGCTAGCCTTTGAACTTTCTCGAATTCGTCTATGGCGTTTTGTGAACACGGATTCCAGGCGGGCGCGTATTCTAAAACTGGTCTAACTAAAATCTTATAGGCACAGACCTTGACACTGTAGGGCGCAAGCGAAAGTTTGCGACTTAGGGACCACAACGCTCGTCTCGCAGCAGCACAAACATAAAAATGACCGCATCTCCACGTGGGGAATGATGTTGATTGGGGCGAAGCTGTGGTGGTTCTGATTATACTGATTTTATTGTTCATAGGTATTGCTGATGGTGCTGATTTTTTTTATTGCTCATAGGTAGTGGTGAGTTCCGGGTTGCGTTTCGACTTCATTATTATTCCAATGCTTCTTCTAGCGGGTCAGCTTGGATCCGCTAGGAGCCGTGGGACCGCATCTCCACCGCTTAAGTCAACGGTCCATGTCAGAAAGAGAATGTGTGGTATGGAACGTGGTTATATACGCAGTTGAGCATTTGACCACAGCGCCCTCTCGTCTATAAGCGTTGAGCCAATGCATGCAAAGTTTAACGCGATTATATACGCATTTGATCGCAGCGCCCTCTTCAGTATAGATGTTGAGCGGCTACATGCAAAGTTTTATCTATGACAGAAACCCCAGCTCTTGAGTTACTACCACACCTCAGAGCCCCCTACTCGTCCCGCAGTCGTGGCAGAGTGGTTAAGGCGATGGACTAGAAATTCATTGAAGTCTCCCCGCACAGGTTCGAATCCTGTCGACTGCGCAAACATTTTTTCTTTGTATGTGAGCACGGACGCCGTCCGGACGGACGGATGGACAAGGCTAGACCCTAAGGAGCTTCGCCCCTAAAAACTATTAAATTTATTCTGATACATTTTGAGAAGAGGAAAAATCGTAGCTTGGAGAACGGAAGAAAAGTGTGTGTTTGTGTGTGTGTGTGGAGGGGGGGGGGTAGTCAGACATGTGATATCCTCGACCGGCGGGAGAATTTCTCAGTTTTCGTCTCGATTGCTTCAATCGTCAAAAACTTAAGAGGGAGGGAGAAAAAAATTAGGCCTTGTCGTTTGCGCTTTCCTTCATTTTAGTGATTCTCCCGAAGCACATTTGCAGGGACCTGGGCCCGTTTGCTCGAAGCGCTAACCGCGGATAAAGTTAGCCGCAGTACCTAGGAGAGGGATTTTGAAATCACGTGACTGGCTCGGCAGGGCTGCGGGGAAACATGGCGGTGTCCCGGTGAGTGAGCGCCGCTCGCTTTGGAACTAATATGTCGTTGTAGCTGCAATATCGGGCGCGTTAGTCAACAACGAGTGGTGCAGGAGGCTTTCGCTTTGCCTTACATCACTTAAATCGCAAAGCATGAGCAATGACCTCGCCGCATTTTTTAGATAGTCTTTCGATTCTGGCCACTCCTAAGCGCAAATGAACGCGATAATTGTCGGCATGGCAACGTCTTTGGAAAGCGGATTGTCTTGACTCAATCGGCCGGGTATTGATAGCACACAAAACAGACAGCGTCCCAATAGACCGCTTTCTGAATTACCCGAGCATGAGGATAACGCTTGAAGTGTAATTCTACGGTCCGCGCGCGCTGGCCTTCCTCTTATAAAAGATTCGAAGTGAATGATGATAATAAGGCTTCGACGAACGCGCGTGCACGCAAAATTTGTTTTAGACTTTTGGCTTTAGAACAGTTACTACTGCAGACGCCAGCACGTGCAAAGCGTGCAACTACACTCGTAGCATGCACCTCGGTGCTTGAAAAATTTAGAAAAAGGTCTATTGGGACGCTGTCTGCTTTTGGGTGCTATACTCCGTTTCGGCTCAAGATGAACCGCGGCGGAGGCTATACAACCAGTCAGCCCAGCCGATCCAGCGCTATCGAAGCATCGAGTGGCTGAAACGTGCACCGCGAGTTACTGCGGCCCACTCCAGAAGGTCACGTGATACTCGCATGGCACTGGATTGGCCGAGATGGCTCGTGGCACCTGCTACGGTCCATGGTAAAATGAAACGGAGTATATCAATACCCGGCCGATTGAGTCAAGGCAATCCGCTTTCCAAAGACGTTGCCATGCCGACAGTTGTCGCGTTCATTTAGGCTTAGGAATTCCAAAATCGAAGGACTAAAAAAAAAAAAAAAAATGGGGCGAGGTCATTGCTCATGGTTTGCGATTTAAGTGAGGTAAGGCAAAGCGAAAGCCTCCCGCACCATTCGTTGCTGACTAACGCGCCCGATATTGCAGCTACAACGACATATTAGTTGCAAAGCGAGCGGCGCTCACTCACCGGGGCATTGCCATGTTTCCCCGCATCCCTACCAAGCCCAGTCACGTGATTTCAAAATCCCTCTCCTAGGTACTGCGGCTAACTTTAGCCGCGGTTAGTGCTTCGAGCAAACGAGCCCTGGGGGGCTAAGCTCGCCTCCGGCGGGAATCTCCGATGCCACGTCACGAGGGAGGGGGGGAGCTTCTTTTGACTCCGTCCCGGCGAGTTTCCCACTCCCCCTCTTACATTTCCGACCCCCTCGGCGGCGGCGAGTTCCCCAGCGTAGCTCCGATTTTTCCCTACGCTCCGCAGTGAAGGGTTTTTATTTTATTTAAATCGGGGGATCGGTGGCCGGCTGGGCTAGCGCACACCAGCTCGGAACACGTCGAGCGAAAGGTCCGTTGCAGAACCCAGGATGCTGGGTTCAATCCCCACCCCTGCCCGTTTCGATGTTGATGAGCATCGTACCGGCGTGCAGTCGTGTAACACTACTGCGGGATGGACGTTAAAGACCCCAGGGGTGCTATGTTGCGCTTTTTGCACTCCCAGGAGACTAGGGAGAGGGAAGTGACGTCAACGACGCAGCAAGCGCAGATTGGGTATTGATTTCGTTTTCTTCTGTCAACATCCAATCTGCATTTGCTGTGTCGTTGACGTCACTTCCCTCTTCCAGGTCTCCTGGGAGTGCAAAAAGCGCAACATAGCACCGCAGGGGGGCTATGTTGCGCTTTTTGCACTCCCAGGAGGCTAGGGAGAGGGAAGTTACGTCAACGACACAGCAAACGCAGATTGGGTGTTGATTTCGTTTTCTTCTGTCAACATCCAATCTGCATTTGCTGTGTCGTTGACGTCACTTCCCTCTTCCAAGTCTCCTGGGAGTGCAAAAAGCGCAACATAGCACCCCAGGCTAGCGGTTGTACGGCACTGCATCGCTAAATTTCTCTTCTACAGCTGGGAAAATCTTCCCCGTTGAGGCAGACCAAGTTTTAGGCAGTATCAACATACCTACAGCCCAATTTTTTTTTAAAATTTAAATCGTAAATGACAAATAAGAATAGGTAACAGCAGGGATGCTAATTATACAAACATTGCTTGGATGTGGGCTAGTTGACTAGACATTGTGATGGTTTGCTGCGCCACGTAGATGCAAGAAAAACGCTCTTGATAAAGATATAAACTAAAGCAGAGTATAGACGAAAAACAACATACAGGAATGGCGCAGGCTAACAACTGTGTAATTTCTTTCTCATCTTTCTCCCCCCACATCGCCACACAGCCACAATATATATATATATATATATATATATTTTTTTTTTTTCAGAATAGGGTGCACGTGGAGCGAAAGCTCGCGCTGCAGAACCCAGGATCGGGGATTCACCCTCACCCCTGCCCTTTTCGATGTTGATGAGCATCGTGCCGGCATGCGGTCGTGTATCACTAATACGTGGTGCACGTTAAAGACCCTAGGCTAGCAGTCATACTGCACTGGCTAAATTGCTTATCTACAGTAGGTGACAATGTCGCAATGTTCTGGCATGTTCTCCTGCTGTATAAACAACTAACGGCCAATTTGTTTGTAAAAATACGGTGTGGAAGAAGAAAGATGAGAAAGAAATTACACAGTTGTTAGTCTGCGCCATTCATGAATTGCTTTTCTTCTATCATCTGTTTTAGTTTGAATTTTATCAAGTGCGTTTATCTTGCATCTACGCAGCGCAGCAATCCATCAAAATAATTGTAGAAGCCTGTAGGTAATGGTAAATTGCGTTCCTGGTTGCAGATTGCCGTAAAAACACATTTGTTTCTAGGATTCACTTTGTAGAATTTGTATGTGGGATTCACGACGGGGACGGCGGTCTATTCAACGCTCCATCGCCTCAAGCCCGGTTCGCCACGCAGTTCATCGCACAGCCACCTTAGCACGTCTTTCGAGAGGCGATAGTGTTGTTGAAAATGAACGTCGTCCATGTCCAACACATTGGCGTGGTTTGAATACCTATGCCGACGGCAAAACACGAACGAAAACGCTGCCATTTTGGACGCTTCTCCCTGATCTCGCGCACAACTCGCCCAAACTCGCCTAGGTCGGAGCCGGCAAGCTTTTCCCATCCGCGGCGGCTTCTGCCACGTCACAATGACGTCACCGCATCTCGCCGCGAGTTCCGAATATGCAACTCTCCGACCGCCTCAAACCCTCCGTTTAACGTCACGATCTAGGGATTGTCGGCGCGTGTCGTCATGCACGGCACCGACCAATTGCGGCGGTCGGCGAGTTTGGCGGAGAACTCGCCTCGATCTCGCCGCGCCGAGCTTAGCCCCCCTGGTTGCCGAATTGTGTAAACGCAACACAGCTCGGAACACGTGGAGAAAAGGCTCGCACTGCATAACGCAGGTTCCCTGGATTCAGTCTACAGTTCTGCCCTTTTCAGTCGGGAAGAGCGACGTACCTGCGTGTGGTCGTGTATCACTACTGCATGATGCGCGTTGAAGACCCCGAGCTAGCGGTAGTACTGCACCGGCCAAATTCCTTGTCTACAGCGGACTCTAAACGGCCACTGTGGCTGAAAAATTTCCCGCTGTCTGAACAAACCCGCGACAGAATTTTAAAACGCATTTGTGCCAACGGAAGGTTTTCACCAAAAGACCATGCCTAAGCTGAAAAAAAGAGACATATACACTGTACTACATAAAATCTTTGCAGTAAAGGGTACCATTGCAGCCTGAAATGATCCTTCCTCGGCATGTTAATTTGAAGGAAAATGTATTTTAAGGGAGCTGTGCAACGATATTCAATTGAAATGTTTTTCTCTCTACACGAGCTTACTGGCACACCTGGGACTCAAGGATACTCACACGCAACGCCATTGGCGAAGAAACTCCTTTGTTGCGGTGTAATTTCAAGGACAAAAGCGATCATTTTCATTCAATTTCTCCTTTGTAAAATTTGATGACGTAACTCGGGGATCGCAGTACACCCAAGTGACGATATTTGAATGCGGTTCATAGATCGGACCCGAGCATTGCGTGGGCACTAGACTTGGGCTCTTGACCATTGCTAGCTCGAGAAGCATTCGGATTGTCACCCGTGTCCAATCGCTGCAACGACGACAACCGAGCCATAACAATGTCTGGAACGCAGCGCGTGTCCTCTGCCTTGCGAACGCCAGCGCATGGCTATGATCAACATTGGCGGCATATAATCGGCTCCAGAACACGTGGCCGCTTGTTCTGACTGCGAGTTGAGGGGGTGAATGCTGCTCGTTTTTCTTAATGTTTTTTCTGGGACTTCTATTGCGTGGGGTGAAAAAGGAACGCGTGTTTCATAGGTCATTAACGTTAGGGATCCGTTTTAAGCGGTATTTGTGCACAGTACAAAAATTGTTTAATCGCTCCTTTAAGGTAGAGTTACTTAATCTCTCAAATGTATCGCCGTAGTCGCGGAGCAAATGGCGTGCACATGGCACGCCATTTATCTCTTCTTTTGAAATTAAAATCTTGTTTTTAGAATTTGAATTGATGCTGTTTCGTTGAAAAGTCACGCGTTAATTGTGCCATAAACTAAACCAACAAAATTAGATTTTTTTTTTTATAAATCACGAGATTTATCTGATAATTTAGAACTAATAAGTGAATAGAAATGAACCATTTTAAATTAGCATGGAGGAATACAGTCGCTGGCAGCTTAACAATGGCAGGGCATGGTATATCATATATGTTCACGCTCCTCGCTTTCTGATTGGTTCTTGGACCTCCTTATCAGCTATTGCCGCGAGCTCATTGATTGTGGAGTGATAGGATCTATAGAGCCTCGTCCTTTTTCAGGCCTTGAGGATGCTTTCCGAAGTATGCCATTATAGACCAGTATTACGCGTGTTTTCGCTTGTTTGCCGGTAAAAACTTAGATGTAGCAATGTTCTCTCAGTAAACGTTCCGCGACATCTCTGCACGACTATTTAACTTAGCCTTTAATAACGTTATAAGTATATTGAAGTTCAAGGTGCCGCAGCTGAGGTTGGTGGGAAGGGTGTTCAATGACTCCGATTTTGTTTTAATATATTGATTAAGGAATATTACAGCGTCAATCTCACGGGAAAAAATACTTCGAATAATCTGTTCTGTGTTTTGGGAGCGCCAACAAATGCATGCTTCAAAAGTCACGATGGCAGCTGGAATGTCTTGCGCAAACTGTTAGCACTCTCCTTCATATGAAACATCTTCGTAAAGGAATCAAACTGGTAAAAGCCGCATATATCGGCATATGCGAAGGGCGTACCATATATATATATATATATATATATATATATATATATATATATATATATATATATATATATATATATATATATATATATATATATATATATATATATATATATATATATATATATCATCGCACGGCGGTCTCCGAAGGGGAAATAATCGGAAATATGATGATGATTGAACCGTACTTGATCGAATGAGTTTTACGAGTCCAGGCTTCGCCGTTTATTTTATCTTTCGGGGGTTTCGTAAGACATTGATCCATTCGATACCGTTTATTTAGAGGACTGACCGTATGTTCATCTTCTCTACAACATCTTATCTTCCCCTGTGTGGCAGCCTTTCAGTGGTCTGCTGGAATCACTTCTTGGGAGGGCCTCACTCCCACGAATGAAAAAAACAGCTTCCAGCTTATTAATGACCACAAAATGGCGTCCTTGCAGGTTTTTAACGTGACAGAATTAAAGGGCTCGTGTCACAGAAAAGTTGGCGTCGGTGGCTTCGCGACGGGAAAGTCCTGATTGGTTGATGGAGTTATGACGCAACTGCCAGATGACCTCGCGCAGGAATTTCAAACAACCCGCAACGTTCACGTGAAATATTGCTAGATGACTCAAGCAATATCATCTGTTACACAGATGCCACACACATACAAAAAAAAGGCACACTAGCAGCGACAAACACACTCGTGCAGGCTGCATCCCACACTGCCGGATGGCGCAAGGAGCTGAACTTAGTGCCATTGAGCATGACCTCGAGGAACTTGGGCGAACAGCTACCAGCAACACGAGCATTATTATTTACGCTGACTCACAGGAAGCCATCAGGTCGTGCAAATCGCACCTTATCACATGCGCCGCTATTACAGCCATTATGGCCACCACCATTGAACTCGAAATCCGAAACGTTCGCACATCAATAAGATGGATCCCGGGTCACTAGGGGATCGAAGGCAACGAGGCCGCACACGTGGAAACAAAAGAGCTTAATCACTCACACCTCCGCTGTCCCAAAGACCCGATCTTTACATCCCGCCTCTCCACCCCGCCCCGGGAATCTGAAAATGTCACACTCACTGACGACAAGACGGCTTACTACGAACCTTTCTTGAAAGTACAAGCCGCTCGAGCTGCCCTCAAGAGTCGCATTAAATAAAAAAAAAAAAAAATCCGTCAAATGTAGATTTTTCTCCGGATCCCGGAGTACAAGACAGGTATTCCGAGAAGACTACAAGCTAATGCCGCCAGCACCCTCTACATCCTCAAGAAATGAAGCGATACCAAAAGAGCGAGAAATAAAACCAGACTTTTTACCGGTGCCCGAAAAGATAACGCAGTGTGGAAAATTATCTCTGCAGCAAACCCGCAGCACCTCCTGTGGAACTGGAGGAACAAGAACGCAGATATTCCTTATTCCAACTCAGCCCACAGGACAAGCCAAACATACTTCAATACTGTGTTGATACACTCGGCGAAACAGCACGACGCAAGTCTAACCTGACCAACGTCCTTGACTTCCTAAAGAAGACCGGCCTAGAAAAGAACCTTTAAACACTGGCCCACCGTCCCCACAACACACCTCCTGCCACCCCCTTCAGCCCTATATGTACTACATTGCCAGTCGTAACCTTGTATCAATGAACGACCAGCGAACCGAACTTAACCCAGAAATCCTCAGCGTCCCTCTATACTGTTCCGAACTTCACGTTGTCAGGGACACAATTTACCAACAGTTAGGGGAAGGCCGACTTGGGCCTATGGAAGTGTCCGCTTTTTATATATACTTTATTACTCTATACGACGATGTTCGACGCCAGGGTCGCCGAGCAGGATGCTGGCCGAGTGCTGCCTTCTTCTCGCAAAGATTTTTCTGCGCTTCACTTATCTGGGTTACGCCTGTCTCATCGCAAATCGATGTCGGTATCCGATTGTGTGCGCGGGAGTTTCTGTGTGATGACGTGAGGAGTCGCCTGTTATCCCGCCGACGATTGTTCAACGCCCCCGCGCTTGGTCGAACATGTAGACAAAGTGTCCGTCGAGACGGGAGGAAGGTTTGTCGGCGCCGCTCCTGTTTGTTTGTTTGCTGTATGACTCTGAGAAGTTGCGTCGTAAACTTGCGGTGGTGTGAGCTTCCCCAGCGGTTGTTGCTGTGAGACGGCGTGAACAGGCTGTGTTCATCACTATCGGTGCTATACGCCGGGTGAATGAAGGATGAAAATGAAAAATGCCTACTGAAATGACACCTTCAAAGCAGTATTTATTGGTGCGTGAAACGTGGTGTTCATGCCAAGGCTCGTATAGTCGGCGGCCAATCGCGTGGTAAATCGGGTAAGCAATGCTTTCTTCGTCATACCATTGTCGAACATTAAGGCTTCGGGGGACAAAGTTACAATCGTGCCTTGCCGTCACCCTCAACGAAACCAAGTAGAAACGTTTTTCATTCCCTTTTTTTTTTTTTCGTCTTGTGCGAAGTAGCGCAGCTACTGGTGCCGGGACGCCTTTTTTGGAGATTTATACGGGGCAGTGACGTCCGTGACGTCACTGCCGGGAACGTAAAAACAAGCAAAAACATTTTTTTTTTTTTTACGCGGGGAGCTTGTTGCAGGTTACTGTGTGTCTAGTGTTGGGGCGGGGGGAGGTGGCGGTCGCGACGTGTTGCAGTGCCATACTGGCCATGCGCTAAAGAAGAGAGGCCAGATACACGTCTTTCCACTATCAAATCACCATGACCGACAACGTCGACCAACGGACATTTATTTTTCTACGTGCCCTTCTCGCGGGTTCCGATTTCAAGCAGCAAGAAAAAAGAAGGACATACTCGAAACCGGCCACGACGAACATGAACGCTGGATCCACAAACACCCGGGAAAAGGTGCAACAGCGGCGACACCACCGACCGAGCGAGCTCGAAGCCTAGCAGGCACTCCGACTCGTCGCAGCGTTGCCGGCGTTGCTCCGACAATCGCTTGGCCAAGACCGTCTGCCCACGACCGACCGGCTGGCTTGCTGAATGGAATACGCGCCCGCGCGACCCTTTTGAACCCTTTCCGTATTATAGTTCGATCGCTGACCTCAATTTTAGGTTAAGGGGTTATTCTCTTCTCCTTGTCATCTCCTTTTCCGAGGCAGCGGTGACGAACGCTGTCGTCGATTCTACCTCCTTGTTTTGTGTGATATGGAGCTCAAATAAACGCCGTATGGATTACTTTCGAAACACGGTATGTACACTTTGTTATTAGTGGGCCATTTTTATTCTGACACGCTTGTCGCCGCGGAGGCGCGTTCACGCTCAACAGTTCGTGAGAGTTACGCAATGCCGGTCCCACCTTTCTTTGCCGCAAGTCACGTCAGTATCGACTGATACTCGTGAAAGATCGGTCCCGAACCACCTCGATCAAACGTGCGCGTCCGCTCCGAGTGGGCACAGGTATTTACGTGGCTATTGCTGTCACTCGTAGTTGCAACGTATCTTTTTTAACGTCGGCTCGCTCCTGCATCTCCCAGGCCGCGAAGAACGCAGTGGCGATTTGTTTCCATCTGCGTCGCTTTGCAAACGACTGGCACGGGCCGCTTTTTACCAACTATGACAGTTGTGTTGACTTCGGAGGAACGCGCTGGGAATATACTCCGGAGGAGTACGCGAAGTGAAGACAGTGAAGAGGCGAAGATGTCAACTTAACAAAATATCTGCAAACAGCTCTATTTTGACTAAAACCAGACATGACGTCACAGACGTCAAACTACTACTACTACTACTCTGTTACTTCGCTCTGCCCCGTATCGACCTCCAAAAAAGGCGTCCCAGTGGTGCCACCTCGCGGCGATGTCATTTCGCTCGATCTGCACCGAGCTTCGCGCCTGGAAGCGATTGACGTTGCCGATGTTGCCACTTCGCGGAGAGTACGACACAGTATTTTCTTGACAACGGAAGCACTTGTAGCGGCAGCATTACACCCGTAGCCGAAGTACCTCCGCCGCGCTCTGTACCTTCTCTTTCCTTCACCCGTATTTTGAGTAGGCCCATGTTTTCGGGACGACCGTCCGAACCAAAACGTAAAATTTTCACCATACACGCGTAAAAAGAAAATGTTTTTTTTTTTTTCTTTTTACTTATTCTGGTTACGAAGTAGGAATACGTGTCTGTTTGGAGCGCGTTTGGCAAATAACGTATTTTGTTACTTTTTTTCGGTTACGCCTAAAACAGTGGAAGAGTTCTATCGAAAACTCGGGCATCTAACACCATTACGTATCCGAGTCGTCTACTGTATGAAAGATAAAGAAAAAAAAATCTATGAGCCCTGCAATAACAAAACTTCAAATTCGTTGTAAAGTGAAGAGTTGAGCTAGTTGCACAACTTTCATTTTCTGTTTGATTTTATTTCACTTCATTTAGACTTCATTTAGACTTGCAATAAAATTTAATTATTCACGGTTTAATTCCCACATAAGCCAAAGAGGGAGCTTGTGCTCGGGACGCGGCACTAGCGGTTTAAAGAAAACAAGTAAAGAGAACACATTTTCAGGTGTTCCACCAGATAAGCAAAAAAAAAAAAAAAAAAACTTAATATTTTAGTATTGTTTTTGCATAGCCTGGGATTAGTATTAATTTAACAAACCCTGGAAACGAGTCATACCTGTGCCTGCGCATATGTAGATTTGTTGGCATCACAGCGGATCAATGTTTATCGATATTTCTCATTTTAAATAATGACATATCACCCAGGGAATTACCTCGCGTATGAAAATATAAAGTGACGACTTCATTTTGTATAGAGAAATTATTTCGACACTGATGTATCAGCTCTTCAAGTCGATTTACAAAATATCTGTCTTTGGTGTCTAAGTTGGGGAATGGCTTTAAGCATCTCAAAAGGTTGTCATGTAAGTTTTACAAGGAAATGTAACATTTTCCAATAAAATACACCTTACACGGGGAAACTGGAAACGTCAAAAAAGTAGCGAAAAACCTGTGAGTACTTTTTTCGGGCGATTTGAGATGACTTTCACATGTAAACTACAGAACAGAAAAAACTACTAGAACTCTTGGTTTTATACGGAGAAACGTCTAGCGCGCTTCGCAATCACTAAAATACGCTTTTTTTTTGTGCGTAAAACCCTTTCTCTAGTGCGCTTTTGTACTATGGGATCCATCCGGACAGTATCTCGTTAATAAAATTGAAAGATTTCAAAACCGTAGTGCTAGGTTTCTCATAAATACCTACAACTTACATAATAGTGTCTCCGCAATACAATATGACCTGCAATGGGAATCGCTTGCAGTTAGGTGTAAGTTTTTGCGTCTAAAAATGTTTTCACTCTTTTTTATGTCTTGTCAAAAATCTACAAATGTAATGAAATGTTTGAGTCATTTTATATATCGCGTAGAGTAGATTATGTCCTAAACATTCGGGATTACACGCCAGTCCTATTTCTTTTTAACATTTTTTTTTCCCGCGGACAATAAAAGAATAGATTAGCCTGCCAAGCGACCTTGTTACCTTACGAAGTCCAGATTCGTTTTTCTCTGAACTGCAGCATTGTATCTGAAAATCTATTTGAATCGAATATTGTACTTGTTTTCTTTTCCTCGCGAACCGAGCTAGGTTGCTCCTTCGATGTGTGCTTATATCAGTGTATGAGTTTGTACATATTGCTTTTGTGTAACCTGCGTGTCTTGCTGATCTATGATTGTTCAAATTTCAGTGTTCCGCTTTTGATGGTGACTCTGCCTACTATAATGCCCTCGGGCCGCTGTAGGAAATAAATAAATAAATAAATATAAATAAATAAATAAATAAATAAATAAATAAATAAATAAATAAATAAATAAATAAATAAATAAATTAAACGAATTAAATTAAATAAATAAAATTAAATACATTAAATAAATTAAACAAATTAAAAAATTAAATTAATTAAATAAATTAAATAAATGAAATAAATGAAATAAATTAAATAAATAAATAAAATAAATAAATAAGTAAGTAAATAAATAAATAAATACTGTCTTGCATCTAAGGGTGGCTAGACATACTCTTAAGATTTTGGAAATACAAATACTGGGATAAATGGTGAAGACAATGAAATACTGATACTAAAATACATTTGAGAAAAGTATCGAGATATATATCAAAATACATATTAAAAAAAGAGAAGTATATAGTAACAAATAAAGGAATAAATTTTGCTATTGCAGAAATACATATCCTGAAATCGATTCTGTAGTTACGTAGTTTGAGCCCCTTATTAATTTCCTCGAACCTTTCAGGTACTTGTACTCTGAAGCGCTGACTGGGTGCACCCGCTGTCTATATACGAAGAAGAAAAGAAATCATGATATAACTTACTCAGCAATTGGAAGAAAAAAAAAAATCACATCTACTCACTGTGAGATGAAGCTTGAAATGAGACGAGGACGTTTTCTATTTCTTCGTACAAGATTGTGCCTTTAAAGTGGAGCAGTGAGAAAAAAACCAGGTAGTAGGTTGAAAAAACTTTCCATCAAGAATAGAGCGCAGTTCTCATTCGGACATCTTCCCGCCTTTGCAGAAAAATAAAATAAAGCTCTACATTGCTCTTGCGTCGCGATACTGGGAATACAGAAAAAAAAATGTACTCCGATTCATAAATTCAGATACCTATTAGAATAAAAATGTATTCTGATACAGAACTACAGATACCGATTGTACAAAATGTATCGCGATACCGAACTATAAGTGCAAAAAGTATTTCTCAAGTGCTATCGCGATAGATTTCTATCGCGATACTGCCTAACTCTGTTTTGAACCAACAAGCAAAATTGTCACCGATGGATTTACAAAGAAACTAAACGTTCAAAGGGCAAACTTATGCCAAAAAAAAAAAAGTGATAACAGGCATAGAAGGCGAGCGTCGATGACGGCGAAATGGAAGAATCAAACGCGGAGCACGTTTTATCGAGATGGAGAGTGTCGCGAACATACAAACTAGAATATTCGGTCTCAGTTTTGCCCCAGAACTACTGAGAACTTGTGAGAAGCTTCTCGAATAAACTAAACACGCTTTCTAACAAATTAGCAATATTGATGTGCGGCTCTCAGGCATTGAACTTGGGACACCTTGCGTAGAAGTCAAGTGCGTTAACCAGTCGGCAATGCTCGCATAAGTATAGTTTTTCCACTGGCACGTTTTTTTTTATTTTTTTTAGATTTTGTTATTAATTATCCTATCTTGACATTTTGACTGGTTTAGGAAATTTTATCTTTAATGACATCTTCGGGTACCTGTATATTCTAATTTTTGTTACATTTTTTTCTTGATAAATTCATTTTTATGTTCGTTTAGAAAAAACAAAGTCCTAGTCACTATACCATCTTTTGTTTGATCTCTAAACAACATAATATCAAGTTATTTATGCGTACATTGTGCAGACTTGGGAAGTAATCTCTTACTAGTAACGCATTAATTGTAATCCATTAACTTTTACAAGTAATTTTGCAATTACTACGCTACTTCTTTGCGGCAGTCATTTGCAATGTAATCTTGTTACGAGATATTGGTAACGAATTATTTTAGTGACTCGTTACTTTTTAAAAATATGAACATAATACAAAAACTGGAGCCATATGAGGAGGCAATTCAGCAGCATAAAAATAGCAAGTTGAACAAAATAGAGAACAGTCTGAAGAGGAGAATAACCGAAACGAGAACACGATTTTTTGCATGACCGGTCAATAGAACCACTAGAAAAACGTGCAAGGCATGTAGTACAAAAATGCGAAAAACAAATATAAAAAAGACAACGCTTAGTGAGCGTTCTCTTCTTGATCTCCTAGCGGAAGTAGGCACTGCTACTGAGCATGCGCAACGCTAGCTTCGTTAGCAGAATTCTAAGGATAATTCCCGGTCGCCGTAACCTAGCGGGATGGCGGGTCTGGTGGCCACTTTCGCAGCCCTCTCAGCTTAAAGGAGAATGGAGTGCACCAACATTCTTTCTCTTAAATAAAATATTTGATTTTTAGAAGGACTGCCGTAAAGCGGGCGTATGAGAAATGAACTGTAGTGCTACATAACATTTCTGAGAACATAAAAAATGTTTCCATAATACGGAAAGGTAACGTAAAAGTAATTTGTAACATAACGGGTAAAGTAATTTGTTACTTTTCAGCGAAAGTAATTTGTAACGGTAATCCATTACATTTGAGGCTCGGTAACTTGTAATTGTAATCCATTACATTTTAGGGCACAAGTTTGATTTACTCTGCAGTACCTAGTCGATATTTCTTATGATCCTTTTCTCAAAGCTTTTGCTATATCTATAGGGCACAGTGTTCAATACATCACCGAGAACAAATTGATAGTATAAAAATACTGAGAAATTTGTCATCATTTTAGTTTATAAAGACTTTTGGCATGACCAGGCTCTCCATCGGGACGACAGTGATCAATCAAACTTCTCACAAAAACTGACGTAGTTTCAAAATTTGCAGAATCTTAAGTAGGGGGTAGTTAGTTTTATATAAAAACCGATATACTCGACCTTAGTTTGTGATGTCCGCGGTGGAAGCGATCGATCACCACTTACGCGAAAACCAACGTAGGGTAAAATCGTTTCGTTGCTTTAGGCACATTGCTAAGACTAAAAATAATATATTGACGCTCAAACGTCCACGACGGAAAAACAATGGTGGTACAAACAATGCATGGGCGCGCCATAAAAAGAAAAAAAAATGTTAAAAAAACGTCATGGGTTGCAGAACTGCAGGATCGTCTCACGTCCACACCCACCATTCTGTTTGTGATCACGTGGGGTAAATCAAATCCAATAAATTGAGTGATTCGACGTACGCGTTCGCAAACTGCTTGCCTCAGCGCACGAGCCATGGAAGGACGGCGGCAAGCGTTGTTCGGTACCTGCGCCTTTCTTTTGGCCCTTCACGGTGCGGTTCAGACTGCAAAGGTTGATGGTGCCGGCCAAAAATCTCTGGATATTAACGCTGTACGTAATATTTTTTTCCAGTAGGGTCTGCTTGGTACGCATCCTTGCGTGTGAATAGACGCCGAAAAAAAATGTTGTCTTCTGGAATAATTGTTAAGAATTTTCACTGCGGTGCTGGGAACGTGCCTCCGATTGGTGTGTTTACCGCGTCTGTGTTTGTACTCCCTCAATTTCCGCCTGACCACGTCCTAAAAGAGTTATCCTATCGGCTGCCGCGATCCTGACCGTGACGCAGCAGTGAAAGTGGATGCGGCAGGAACCTGCTCTGCTGCAGGTAAAGCACTGTTCACACACAACCGAGTAGGACGGAGAGAGACAAGACGGGGTTTTAAGCCTTTGCGACGTCTTAGGACCAGCTCCGCAGCAGCGCACCCGGTCCTAAGACGTCGCAAGAGGCTTAAAAACGGTCTTGTCTCTCTCCGTTTTACTCGGTTGCAAGTGTGTGAACGGGCCTTAACTCTTCGGCTTGACAATCCACGGAAACTCCAACAGCTGGGAGTTGAAATGCCTCGACGACAGCGCCACTCTTGTTCGCTCGTGTGCTTTTTGCTGGAACTTCTCAGGCGAACTGCAAGGATCCCATCATTAGACAGCACAACACGCCGGCTTCTGTGATGTCATTTGTTGCTACTTCGGGGCCACTTTTGATTTACGGGGAATATAGGAAGCTACATACACCGGTTAAAGGCGGGTTCCCGGCACCGTAGTTTCAAATTGCTAAAGAGTTCCGACGGGTAGAGATCATGAAGTGAATTTTGGGCTGGGATAAACGATTTTAAATTGGGATTTCTGTAATCGCGTATCGTTTAGAGGGGAAAAAAAAAAAAGGTGGGTAGGAAGTTAAGTGTCTTCTTTTCAGTACGAAAATACAAAAACAAAAATAAAGAGGGCACCTTCGTACCTCCTTTTTTTTTTTTCGAAAGATCTTCGCCTATTCACTGTGATGCATCTGCGATATATAGCCTACCCCAGCTCACACCTTGGACGGGAGCACTGCCTGACTCGGCCGTATGCGGTTGTGAACACTCAATCCGTCGAGGAATATTTAGATTCGCGTTTGTGGCCAAGTGAGTGAGCGAGTGAGAAAACCTATTGATTAAAGGAATGGATACATCACGATCTCCTAATAAAGACATACAACCATGAAGGGGGAAGGGGGCGATGGGAAGGGTAGGGGGAGGAGGCTAAATGTAACAGGCTATCCTTGATGAGCGTACGGAACTAATCAGGGAATCGAGATTGCTTTAGCGGTGCGGGTGTTCGAGCCTGGGGCGTGTCCAGTCCTCGTACTTGGCTGGTCTTGCCTCTCCAGGGAGTCAGTGCATATGGCGTTGTTACTATTTTCCGCGAACCACTCACACGTCCAGACGAGATAGGTGCACGCGGCGGGTATCCCGCCACGTTCACTGGTTCTGCACTGAATAACAGGCTGAAGTTGAGCTAGTTCGTAGGTAATGCAAAAAGAAAAGTTTAATTACCTAACTTCATTTAATTTAATTTATTTTAATTTCCTTTAGTAGTATAACGTAAGTATTTAAGGTGATTTATAGGCATTACTTTAGATGTGAATCTCTGGGTTAAAGTGATGAACAAGAAGTATAAAGTCTCAGTTGATAGTCAGCGGTCTGCATGTCTTCGTTTCTCCCCATCTCTGTTTGGTCCCTATCGCTCGCTGACCGTTTCCTTCTGCACTGGATCTGCGCCGCCGCTACACGAATCCTTCACTTCTCTGAACTCGGACAGAACTAGTTCAGAACTTTCTGGCCGAATCGAACAGACCTAACATCTGTGCCTTTTTGCAGGGTGGATTGGATTTGCCTCTACAAGGCCAATCCAATCCAAAACTCTTCCCTTATATATGGCTCTGCACCGCGTGTCCTACTCTTATAATAGCCCGTAGAAAGAAGGATCAATGCCATTCATATCTTAAAATGGTGAACTTTATCTGACCACCTTTCTCGCTCTTTTTCCAGTGGTTGACGCACTTAAGCAGAGAAACGTTTTATGGACAAAGCACCACTCCTAAATCAACATCCTCCCTACTTGGGATGAATGCCTATTGCCTGAAGATGACATTTCTGGCGGGAGGAACTACAGGGCTGGTCAAGACACTCTTGTTGTCCTACATAGATGCCTCCAACCGTGGTGAAAGTACACACAGAGCGAACGCTTCATTAGACATCAAGCCGCTACCCCCAAAGAACGTAGCGTTTAATTTTACCCGCACTGCCAATCCGAGTAAGTACATCCTGTAATTGTAGCCTTCCGATCGCAGTTCTGATCGTCTTATTTTTATCAATGGGCCTTTGTTGCTAATGTGTCCTTTCTCAAAACTTTGATCTTTCTGAAAACCTATAAGCGAATTTTTTTTTTTTTGTCGTTATTTTTACGTGTATTTAAATTTTGAATATGTACCTGAAACCAAATTGTATGCAGTGGTAACCAGGGGGCGCCACCATTGTATTGTATTGTATTGTATCCTGCGGCGCAATCTCTTTGAAACGAGAGGCAAGGTTGGACACGCCAAGTTTGGCCCAAGAGTCACACCCGCTGGTCGCATTACTGAGTTCCAAAAATCCAATGGGCCTGGAACCACGGGCTTTTGAAAATACTAAAGTTGATTTTGACAACAGACCCGCTAGTCGTTCTGTTTGACCCCAAGGAAATCCACCATGTTGTCGACAGACGCCTCTTCTTTTGGCTTTGGCGCAGTATTGCGCCAGAAGCAAGAGAACGGGATCTACAGACCAGTGGCGTACGCGTTGAAAACAGAACATGAACACCAACTCTTGCATGCTAGCGCCATCCCTTGCCATTGTTTTTAACTATTAAGTTAACTATTCAGTTAACTATTCAGAAGGTTAAGGCAGCATGTGGGCTTTCAAAGTCCACGTAAGTTTTCTACAGTGTTCAGACTCGTTCACACAGTTGCGTCGACTGCATTGCCCTGCGTTGCGAGGTGCAGCACAGCGCCTCCGCACTGATTCGTCGTAAGGGTCGCCAGAGGAAAAGCTCGACGCAAGCAGTCTTAACGCAGTCAAACGCAGTGGTGTGAACGAGCTCTGAGTGTCCATTCTGGGCGAAACCCGGCGGGATCCGTACGCGAAATCTAAGTCATCGGGAAAAGAGAGTAATAACACCACCAGGCTTTCCCTCTTTTCATCACCGTCGACCCACGCGTTGCCTTCGTTCGTTCGTTGACTTTTAAAATATTTGGAGAACGACGCAGTTGCCCTGGCACAACCACGTCGTCTACAGCAAGGCGCGCTACTCGGCTACTTCTCTCTCTCGCTTTCGGCCCCCTTCCCCGCCCCCCTCACCGCCGCCGCGCCGCTTCAGGATTTTGGAACCAAACTGAAGCTGGAGCACTAGAAGTTGGAGGGCAAGAGTGAAGTGGTAGAGGTCTGTTGCGCTCTCTCCTCCCCTCTGGGATGTGGAAAACGCGAAAAAGACCCGGAAGCTACCCGTTGGTGCTGCTTAAAATTTTCGCGTTCTTTTTTTTTCTGTAACAGAGTGCTTTATTTTTGTTTTAACTCGATAGCGTTAAAGGAAAACTCCGCTCAATTCCGAAAAAATTAGGCTTACATGTGATTCCATTTCCCAAAGCACTATACTAAACAGCTCTACGTCTGCGTCTTCGCGAAATGTGGAATATTATTTGTGTAATCTTAGCGCTAACATCAGCAGATACCGAAACCGAAACTTTGGTTGCGTCAGGCAACATTGGTCCCGTGTCGTCAGAGTAGGGTGACCACCTTCCTGCTAGCGAAATGCGGGACACGCGGGGGAGGGGAGGCGGGAAGGTAGAGGAAATTTATTAACACGCACACAACGAACCGAGTCTCGGTTAACAAATTTATTCTTCTGTGCTGTTTATACACATGCTAATTGTATTGCAGCAATTAAGCTCGAACCATTTTCGCTTTCAGTGATATTTTTAACGACAAATATGTTATTGAATATGTCGAAGTTGAAAACATAAAAATCGACTGTATCAGAACTCAATGCATCAAATGAATATTTTCCCAAATTTTTTTCGGCTTATTGTCTCCTGTCAACGCCCACTCTTATCAACATGGTCCTATACAATTTTTTAACATTATGGTCTTTTGCGACCATTGTAAATATAACCTTCTTAACTAAAAAAACAAGAACAAGCAACAGGCGGGTAGCCAGGGGGATGTTTAAGCGTCAGATCCCCCCCCCCCCCCCCCCCCCACGTCCCAAGTTTTCTTTCTTTTATATATATGGGTGATTTCATTTTTTTTTTCAGAAAATATATGTTCTCGGGCAATTCCTATAATAAAAGAAGACGCAAATGGCGACTTCGTCGCATTTTTCGTTTTCAAGTTATAGACCGTTGAAGCGGCCAAGGTGGAAACTGACGTTTATCCAGCTTATCGGGGGTGCCATATTTCACTCCATCCCTTTTCCCTACTTTTTATGCTACATCAGTATACATTTTGGGAACATTGTCGAAATATGCTTTTCTATGCTAATTAAGCGTCCAGGTAATAATATCCTTAATGTTTTTTTTTAATTGTCAAACCGCCTCTCTGCGACGATATTTGACGAAGTTCAGCAAGCTCAAGTTCAAGTTCATTACCTCAAGCAGACTTGCACACGTTACTGAAAAATAGTAAGGAATTACATTTACAATTACTCAAGGGTCAATTGTAATTTATTACAATTACAATTACCCTCCCATGAAAGTAACTGACCGTTACCCCAAAAAGTAATCCGTTACTTTCGTGGCGTTACTTTTAACATTATTTTCCTCAAGTAAGAAACTAAGGGAAGAGGGTTATTCAAGCTTTTATTGTTGCCACCTGTTCCATTTAATGACCTTGAGTATTTTGAGCAACAGCTGGCTCTCGAAAGTCTCGTCAGACATTTTGCGTTATTTCTTATTCAATATGTCAACTGCTACGCTGAACACCATTTGAGCTGAGGCACTGGATGGGAGTGCGAAATTGTTCCTCACGACTGCTTCATTTTCTGCATTGAGCTTTTTCAGCGAAGCAAGGGAAGTACTATTTACCTCGAAGATAAAGCAAAGCTTCGTCGTTGCAGCCGTTGCCTGCTATTCGAGATATTTAGTAGATCCTTCCGATACCTCCGATACCCGCGATAATGGTACCCGATAACGATATGATGCATACGCAAAAACAACGGCGAAGTATCGGATATCGTTATCGGAGTCATCGGACCGATCTATTAAAATTGTCTAAATCTCGAAGCTGTATAAGTCATCAATAGCAAAACATAGTTGTAACAGCAAGGTGATAATTAAGTAATAAATAAGCGTTGGCTCGATATTCTTCTTCCTTTGGTTCTGAACAGTTCGAGCCTCACTTAAGACGTTGGTGAATAAAACCAGTTTCTAGTATACAAATATAAGTAATAAAATAAAAAGAAGGACACTCGTAACAACAATTAATTAGAACGTAGGTTAAAACAAGGAAATGTAAACGCACGTTTGCCGTGTGTTTTGTTAGTGCCGTTCAAAAACGCACGGAGCACGGACCGACTGCAGTTTACTCCGGTGTTCTCCAGATAGACGTCCGCTGATGCCACGGGCAGCAAATGGTAGAGTACTAAGGAAGCCGCGCTATGGCCCCACTCACGAATTTCACTCTTTCCTCAAGCCCAAGATATCGTCTACGTCCCAGCCACCATTTTATTTTATTTGTAAAAATATCTGATTGAGATAAGATGCGTCCTGCTGGGGCAAAACAGGAAGAAGCAGAAAGGAAGACTATAACTATTTTCTAAATGCTCGCAAAAAACTGACTCACAAAAAGGGTAGGGTGGCATTGTTAATTATTTTCAGTGCACTTACCGCCTCGAGCTTCTCTGAGAGGCGCACAATCACTTGGTGTCCTCCTCTCCCCGTCTTCGATTGCAAAGAAAAAACAAAGGAACTAAAAAAAAGCAAAAATAACTCCCCCCCCACTTTTTTTTTTATTTGTAGAATTGTTTATTTAAATTTTTTTACATTGTTGTTAGGGTCTAAAAAGAAAATAGATTCAGGGGCTTGGTGTTGCAAAAAAAGGCTTTGTGGAACTGAAGAGTGCCAAGCCCCCCTTTGCGCTGGTCCATTCGCGTGACATTGTCACTGCGCTCGACTTTACAAAAAAAAAAAAAAAAAAACTTTATTTAGAATTGGGGGGGGGGGGGGGGGTTGGTTCTGACAAAAAAAAAATGTAACGGATTACAAGGAATCCGTTACGTCAAAAATGTAAGGGAATTACTTTAAAATTACTCTAGAAAATATGTAATTATTCCGTTACTAAATTACTGATAAATGTAAGGGATTACAAGTAATTTCGTTACTTGTAACGGATTACGTACAAGTCTGACCTCAAGGGCATTCATGTGGAATGCAATATATGAGAGGGAAACAAGAATTCGTAGCGGCAATAACAGCATACTAAATAGAACGGAGGTAAGATCTTCAGTCGCATGCACTATGGCAGCAATGTCAAGAGCGGACGGAGAAGTTGGGTTGGAATACTTGCCAGTTGTGGACGTAGTGGGAAGAGTGGCTGGGCGCGTTACGGGGACACAGGCTGTGGCACCAAGAGGGGGGAAACAGGAAGCGCCCACGTAGCATGTGGTAGTATCAGGTGGGAAAGGGTCAAGTTTCAAGGCCCAGACTTGACGGTATCCACCATGCAGTCCCGGGGTCATGTGGGCAGGGAGCGGGGCGCATCAAAGGTTGTCGAAAAAAAGATTTTTTTTTTTGGAGGGGGGGGGGGGGGGGGGGAGGGTGTGTAGGGGGAAATAAATAGGTCGCATGCCAGCTTGTTGCAGGAGTCAGTAACCCTGCGTAGAGCCAGACAAGCGACCCAGTTGACGGCCCCTGTAAAGTCTGTGTAGAGTAAGAAGAGAGAGAAAGAACCCTGTAGCGTAGAGTTTCCTGTAGATGCGTGTATAGGGACACGCAGAGCTGCTTCACGGAGTGTATTAAGGGCGGGCTGCTTACGTTTCGTCTGCGTTTGCGTAAGTACACGGTAAGGGAGAGTGTAGAGGATTTCGTTTAAGGCAAAAGACGTGACTAATTGGCCGGCTCTGCGTTCATCGACACCACCGTGTCTCCGAAACAACTCGGCGAACCAGGTATGTTACCTGACGGCAAGCGTTTATGTTTGTCTGTATTGCCTTGGTATATGTACGGTCTTGGAGAGGAAAACCCAGGACCCGACAAGACCCGACAAGGGATATGGCGGTTGTCTAGGTTTAGGGAGGCTTAGGGAGGTAAGCGAGTTGAGCGACCACTGGTATACTGGGAGTGGGAGAGGAGCGGCGGCCCCAATCCCTCGGGAGCACATAAAAGCACAGGGGAGAAAGACAGAGGGTTTTCAACACTTACTGGCCACACAGGCGAGGAGAAGATTAGAGGGGGAAGAGGCACGGGAATATATGAAGCAGACAATTGAAGAGGCTTTGTCTCAGCTTGAGCAGAGGGGGATAGTGGATAGCACTGACAGCAAGCAGAATTGTGTAACGATGGAGACTATAAAAGAGTGGGACAAGCCAGAAAGTAAGGTTCCAGCAGGTACAGCGACAGGCCCAGAGGACTTATTCGTGGTACTCATAAAGGCACTAGAAAAAACAAGCAAATTGAAGTTGCAGCGTGGGATTAATCAAATAATTATGAAATGCATGGCACTCATAACGGCGGAAGAAAAAAAACAAGCAAATTGAAGTTGCGGCGTGGGGTTAATCAAATAAATATGAAATGAGAGGTACCCAATGATTGGAAACTAGATAAAATGAGAGAACTATATAATATCAGACTCAGAGGAAAGAGAGACAACATTGAGTCATATAACCCAATAACGGTAACTTCAGTTCTATAGATATTAGCTATGCAGATAGTAAAGCAGAGAATGGAGGAATGGACAGAAGATATGCAGAAACTGGGTGAACTCCAAAATGAATTCCGAAGAGATAGAAGACTGGACGATAACTTATTTGTCACCACACAATGTATAGAAATAGCAATGAAAAACCAAACTCCTTCATGGTTAGCTTATTTGGACATAAAGGGAGCGTTCGATAATGTGAGCGAGGAGAACCTCCGGGGTCAGCTGACGGAGTATAACTTAGATGCAAATCTGGTTAGGTTTCTTCAGCAGGTGTACACAGGCAATAAGGTAGTTATAACATGAAATTCAGGGACTACACAACTTGCAGCAATAACAAGAGGGCTAAGGCAGGGCTGTTCACTGTCACCTCTACTCTTCATGATATATCTCAGTTGAATGGAAAAAAAAATCAGAGCAGAGCAACTTAGGTTTTGATGTAAGTTAAATGGAAGGAGGGAGAAATATAGTCGCCCATAGTGATCCTGAGACGGAACAATACAAAAACGGACGAAACGACGAAGTCTCTAACACAGCTTCTGTCTTCTGTCAGAATATCATTCACCAGCTTGCCCGCGTTTTTTAGCTTTCTTCACTGAGAAATATAGTACAGGTAATACCGGGACTGACGCATGCGGACGACATGGTACTTATGGCAGATAACCAGAATGCATTACAGAAACTAGCTGCTATATGTGGAGCGGAGGGGAACACCTTGGGCATGAGTTTTAGTAGTGACAAGTCTTGAGTAATGGTGTTTAACGACGAAAAGAGGGAACAACTGAGGATACAAGACATTGAACAGACCCTGTAGGAAAATACAAATATCTGGGTGTCTGGCTTAATGAAGGAAGTAAATACCTAGAGGAACATGAGAAGAACATAATTAGAAAAGGGAAAACAAATATTCTATTATGAAACTCAATGCACTATGGAACTATAAACAACATGAAGTGGTCAAGGGTATATGGATAGGAGTGATGGTACCAGGACTCTATTTTGGCGATGGGGTACTGTGCATAAAATCAGAGGTTCAGTCAGAATTAGAACCTCGACAAAAATGCGTAGGCAGATTGGCACAGGGAACACATAGAAAGACACGAAATGAGGGAGTGCAAGCGGACATGGGCTGGTTGTCTTTTGAGAGCAGGGAGGTAATTGGTGAGTTGAAATTTGAACGAAGGTAGATCGAAGTGGATGATACGTGGTGGGCAAGGAAGATATTCAAGGATTGATATATAAAAAGTTTAAACACAAAATGAACAAACCAAACCCGAAAGCTTATATTTATATATATATTTATACCTACACGCTATTGAGGGCGCTGAGCAGACTGCTTCAGTGAAAAAGAGAGTGAGAGAGTCAGAAAGGAAAATGCGGGAGGGAAGAATGCAGGAAAAATCAGCACTAACAATATACTGGTCAAAAAAAACAGGGCCCAAAAAAGGAAAATGTGTTTGACAATTCACCGGGAAGTTCTTTACTGTTTTACTTGACCTATGCAAGGGCGTATAAGGCCAAATTTTGGGAGACAGACACATAATAAGCCTACCATAATAAGAGCGACACCCGAGAGCACTTGGTTTTGAAGTCCACGGGGCTTCACCCTGCACTCCCTGAAGGGGTAACGCATTTGGCCGGGGCCCCGAGTTTTTCAGGCGACGATATGGAAGGACGGAATAAAAAAAATTTAAAGTCGAAAAGAGGCAATTAGAAGATTGATGACAATTATTTAGGAAAAATTGAATGATGCACAACCACCTAGTAGCACAGCTGGGGACAGTGAGGGCAGAGGAAAATTGGGACTCCCTTTCATGAGGCTCCGGCGCAAAGTCTCAATCCTGTCTCCTAGTGGGTCCGGTGCTGAGGTAACGCCGGCAAGGTTTCACCAGAGGAGAATTTGCGACTTCCTCGCAGGGGGAAAGAGTCGGGGGGGTGGGGGGGTGTTTTTAGTTTCTTGCTTGATCCCACGATGGTCATCCTTTTGTTATCCCACACTGCCTGGTGATAGTTAGGGGAAACAAAATTGTCTTAGAAAGGCGGGAGGAATCAAATGTTTGTCTTTTTTAGAATTCGGCTAGGTGCCAAAGTTTATAGCCATTATTATCCGTCCATCCATGCATTTAGCCTTAAACCTGACGTCATCCCGTCAGCTCTCGGGCCACTGCGAGAAAAGAGGGGAAGGAAAAACTTCCCTCTCACCGGGATTCTCTTTTGTATGTAACTGAGGTCCCTATTGTCCATATAAAAGCTTATAGAAGATTAACCCGTTACCCTAAATTCGTACAAAAGCAACTTTAGGAGTAAGTTTCGGTGGTCCGATCGCTGGCATACTTCGGCCGCTAAGGTGGCTGCAACGGCTAGGACATTCTGTCGATGTCAGCCTCACCGCAGCTTTGCTCGTCCCGAGAAAGTTTGAGTCCCGATTGCGTTGAATGTCACGTGGTCTCAGCTGGGCCTTCTCCGAGCGCTTGCCAGAGTGGGCCGTGTATAGCGAAAAATATATCCAACAGACACAAAATATGAACGTGCGAGTGTCATTTACTGATCTTGCGGATCATATTGCCGCGCGCAGGGCCGAGAAAGCAACGCTCAGTCACGGACTTCTAGAAGGTTTTTGTTTATTCTTGCTGCGGACGGTAACTTCTATCATTTATTCCCGCCTTCTTGTTCTAGAAAGTGCGTGTTCATTCTCGCCTTGTTTGCGCGACGCTCGAGCCTTCTTTGCAGAATCTTCGAGACAGTGACACACTCTAGATAAAAGGTCGCCGCGACCTTGTCGAGTCAGTCTCGCCACAGCGCTCGATCCTGCTGTTTCGCCGACATGACGCCTGCGACGCTAGCCTTTCTCTATTTTGTTTTGGGAACAAGTTCGCCCCATTAAACGTTTAGTTTCTTCAGTTATCCGCCGCCTCATCCGTTGTCATTCGTGGCAATATTCAGCCTATTTCTGAACACGACGGTAATATTTCAAATTTTGTTTGACAATGCGCTAGTGCAGTGGTTCTCAAATATCGATGTTTCGCGAACCCCTTGTGAATCGGCAGAGATGCTGGAGGACCCCGTTCGTGGTGAGAGGAGAGGAAATGTATAGGTTAAAAAGAATAATGATTTACTAAATGTATATAACTATGGGCTAGTGTGAGGTAGACCTCTCTTTTTGGCATACACACGAAAAAATTCGCCCCAAAAGTGAAACATTTATTCTCGACCTGGAAAAAATACCCGGACCTGACTGATTAGGCAGGCCTTCGCGGACCCCTAGAACGCCTTCGCGGACTCCAAAGGGACCGCGGACCCCCATTTGAGAGCCACTGCGCTAGTGCTTCGCCAGCAGCCCGTAGGTTAAATAGCTACGAGCCCATTCTATTCCCGCTCAATTTCGGGCAACAAGCATTTAATTCCAATCCCATTACATTTCTCCCAGTGCTGTCGCCATTTCATTCCCACTCCATTCCAGGGTCGCGAAAGTGCAGAATGGTTTTGGAATCATTTCAACTACGGAGTGGCAACACCGCAAGAGACCGCAACAGATTTGCACGCGTTCTAGCGCAAACGAAACCAGAGATGAAGCCAAGGGCTTGCGCCCGTAGCTTTGATAACGTTGTATACTAAGCATAAAATGGAGTATAGAAGATGAGTAGTTGGTAATTTTATGATTCTAATCCAATAATAAACGACACGAAACACCTGTTTTCAAACCGGCTTAAAGATATGCCTCTTTGAAAATGTGAAGTTAATGAAAAATTAACGGTTAGCGTAGTAGCGATCAATTACTTCTCTCAAGAAATCAAGCAATGTAGTTTAATACTTTTTAACCAGGAGTGGTAGGAGGAATTGTACTTGATTACTTTCCCTTTTTTGAGTAACGTCTGCAAGACTGACAAAGACTTCCCCCCCTCCCCCCTTTCTCCTCCTCTGCGTAGACACTGAGGCTGCGTATTAGGGTAGGCACTGCGTTTTGGTAGAACAATCTGGTAGGCGCGGTGATCGACCACGGCCTCAAGTGAATTAACACGACGCAGTGATCGACCGGCGCCCAATCGGGCTCGGCCGTCTTTCTCACACATCGTACAGCCAGTCGAACGTATGGTCTTACACAGGTATGGCCTGACCGGGCCCACAGTGGCTATAACCTGTGAGATGGCAATAAAAACCCTGCGAGGACGCCATTTTGCACTTCTTAATACACCGGAAGGAGCTGTCCAGAGGTGGATTTGAGCCACTTCTAAAAAGTGGTTCCATCAGGGCATGAAAAGGCTGCCACCAGTGGCGTCAAAACAGGAAGGGGGGGGGGGGGGGGGACAGGGGGCGACCCCCCCCCCCCCCCCCCCCCCCCCCCGGCCTGATAGTTCGGAACTTTAATGGAAACAATATTAGGTAGGGGGTGTAAAATCGTAAAATCGCCGTTGTCCCCCATCTCCTGTATAGTTCTGATGCCTCTGGCTGACACACAGGTGGTGCAAGGGCCTTTGGCTCCAGGGGGGTCCGTCGAAAAGGTGGACATATGTGCTGACCTCTACGTGAACGGTATCTCCAGAAACAATAAATAAGTTGTAGATAAATACTGCACGTCTCTTTTAACTCCCAGGATAGCCGATGCCGCAGCGTTCCCACTCAACACATTCCTTCTAAAGTGCTGCCTACCCAGCCTCGTTCCGCATACCAGTCAAGTAAAAGAGCGTCAATCAATCACAATTATCGTAACAAGCATTATGCAAACACCGTTCGCTGAGGCGTACCAAACTAGAGAAGTAATATTAAGACATATATGGCTTGGCCGATGAATTCTGCCTCCCAATAGGGTTAGAAAGGAGGGCTTGAGAGAAAAGGCGATAGTCGAATTTTGCTTGTTTGTCAACTTTTACTTTGAGTATTTAATTTGGCGCACTCAACGTTAGTGAACTACCCGAAGCAAAGTAAAACGGCAAACCCAACACTGATTTTTGTTTACCCCAGATATTCAAAACTTCTGTTATTGTTTTCTCCACCCAGACAAGAAAATTTATAATTTAGTGATTCTGAGATGTAAGTCCCAAATAAATATTTCATAGAGGGATCCAAAAAGAGGACTTTCCTAATCACCAAAAATATAGCTTTCGAATTTTTTTTTTCATCGGAAAGGTTTTATTTAAAACGAAGTGGAAGAGTTTACGTGATTTCAATTGTGATTTAAATCATTTAAATTTTTTTCTTCGCCCTGTGTTTGACCCATCTGAATGCATTAATACATATTTTTCTTTTCAATTTCAGAGCTCATGGGAAGGACAGTTAAATATGAACTTCTGAAAACTCGGAATATAAATTACACATTTTGCAGCATTCTACAAACTTCAAAAGGACAGCCAGGTAAGGCAAAAAGCTTTATTATAGGTGTCTATGACAACTTTTATTTTAAATTGCTCAAAAAAAGATGACTAAAATAATTTGAAATCGACATAAAGTATATAAAATTGTCCAAGGTTTTAGTAGAACGAAACGGAAACCCGTATTTTTTTTTGTAAATCTTCAGTTGTTGAGTTTTTTTACTTCAAAATGACCGAAGGCAAATTTTGAGACTTGGGTAATTGTTACATATTGTTTATTTTAATATTTTGTCAGGCTTAGATACATTTCGCAGAATAAAGCTTCATACACGTTATACAGAATATACGAGGATCGAACGAGAAAATAAAACTCTGCTTTTCGGCCCGTATAAATAGACAATGGATTATAGAAGGCTGACACTCCGTCAGAATATGAAGCTAGGCGGTAAGGATAGCAAGCCAAATTTTGAAAAAAAAAAAACATTACCCAAATCAAAAGGTAGATGGGAAAAAGGAAATTTCTCTGAGCCAACGTCCACCCAAGTCTAATTTTGTAAAAAAAAAAAACTGTAATGTCTGTAATGCCGATTTAGAGCGCAGCTCTTGAGGAGGAGGAGGGAAAGGTACGAAGGGCAGGGTATGCCCCTCCTCCCCCTCCGTACCCTCCCATCCTCGTCTCCTGCTCCCCTCCCAATTAACGATTTTTTTTTGCTAAATTTCCCGCTGACTTTAGCGGGGACATTTCTCCACGAAATAGAGCGGGGAAATGTTTCCGTTATATTTAGTGGGTAAATTTTTCCACTACATTTAGCGGGAAAATGTGTTCGCTAAATTTAATGGGGAAGTTTTTCTGCTAAATTTAGCGGTAAAAAGTTCTGCTAAATTTGGCGGGAATTTTTTTTCCCTAAAGTTAGCGGGGAAATGTTTTCGATAAATTTAGAGGGACATTTTTTCGATAAGTTTAGCGGGAAATTTTCCCACTAAAGTATGCGGGGAAATGTAGTGAAACTTTAGCGGGTGGTTACGCCGACGGCGACGGCGACTGCGACTGCGACGCCACCTGAACCGGAAACGGGCGCCTAAGGAGCTGCGCTCTAAAAAAACTTCAAGGAAGTCTGTGGGATATATTTCAGTAAAACAAACTTGTCAGTAAAAAGAAAGCATTGTTGTCTTATTTGCTGACAAGTTGTGTTTCAATGAAATAAATGTGTAAGCGTCATGATATATCTAACGTATACAGTAAATCGAAGTGCACAATTATACCTCATGCACAAGACAAGTAAGGTAATTTGCTAGCCCTACGCACCGGCAGCCGTTTTCTTTCGCCATTATAACAAAAAAAAAAAAAACCGCAACAAAAAAAAAATAAACACGACAAGTGCCGACTAGAATTACTGTCAGCTTAAGAAACACGGGGCGTGGCAATTCCCGATCATCTGACTATCGATCCGCAGCAAATAAGGTTGCAGAATTAAAGCAGTTATGACCCGCCAAAATAAAATATGCGATAACAAGCTAGGATCAAGTGTAGGTTCCTATAATCCTGCTAAAATTGTTTTGAAAATGGCGCGATAGTTTCGTATATAAATCAATTTATATGCGGGTCCCTCGGAGAGGCGGATTGGGGTGGAGCGGGATGCTAGTGACGTCGCCAGCCTCCCGCGCGGCGTCCCCTTGCACGCACTCACAGACTTGGCTCTCTTGGCGTCTCGAGCTTCAGCTTCCTCGTTTACATTCCGCGTTTCGAGCATGCGGTCCATGACTATTATGTCTACGACATCGCTCTCCTTGTCAAGGTGTTCAACATTGATGGCAGCAGTGATCAGAGGGATTGCTATCAAGAGATGTTGGAATCTATTAATTTTGACTGCGACCCGCAGGCGATCAGCTCCAGCGACAGCGAGTTACGAACGGACTAGACGCGGTCACCGTCGTCAGTGAATATCTCGCAGGCGCATACAGGGTTGAAGGTCAACGGGCCGGGGGTCAGAGCGAGAATAGCGTTCGTGTTACTAGGTTGAGTGAGCGGTTTTGATTGTGCCGCAGCGCGGAGAGCTTGAGCGATCATGGGGACGTTTTCAATGAGAGAACGTTCATAGTCACGTGGTTTATGGACACCATGATGTGCTTAACTTCGGCTGTGTGGCCTGGTTGCTAGATGAAAATGAAAAAAATCGTAACTTGATTATTGCAATTACCAGTGCTCTAAAAATCGCGTAACTTGATGTATGGACTAAGTAGCCTATGAGCATTCGATTTCAAGAATAATCTATCCGTTTAATTTTCGCGTCATTACCCCTTTACCTACAACGAAATTTCGGCGCTTATTTCTTGGCCAATTTGTGTTCAAGGGTGCACACTCATATCAGACACACCTATCTCTTGTTGAAAAAGACATGAAAAGGGTTTATAAAATGAATTAAACAATTAGCAAAGAGCACCTGGTGGATGTTGCTTTTGCCTCGTTTGTAACGCCCCGCCTAGGAACCTTGACACGTAGTGACGATGACTGTCTCGCCTCCGGTCACCACAAGAAAAGAGGGGAAGGAGGAACTCCCCTCACTCCGAAACTCCCTTCAGTGTGTACCAGACGTCGATGTTGTCCCTCTACAAGCTTACAGGAGATTAAGCCCTCACTCAAAATTCCTACAAAAGCAGCAGTGGGGTTAGTTGCGGTAGCCCGATCGCTGGCGTTCTTCGGCCGCTTCTGTGGCTGGAACGGCTAGGACATCCTCTCGACGTCAGCCTCGCCGAAGCTTTGCTCGTCCCGAGACAATCTACGTCACGATTGCGGTTGATGTGACGTGCTCTCCGCCTGCTGCTCTCCAAGCGCTTGCCAGAGTGGACCGTTTATACAAAAAAATACAGCCATCAGCTTCAAAACACCAACACGCGATTGTCATTTACGGATATTGTGGATCACATTAGGCTATTTTTGAGCACAACGGGCGCCGAAGATCCAACCAAGAAGCGTATACCTAATAAGACACACCCTGAGTTTCTTAGCCTGTCAATGACTACACGGCACGCAAGTTCATCTGTTCCTTGCGCACCTCGTGCATTTGTTTACCCGTCAAATGCGCCCCCCCCCCCCCCCCCCCCACGTGCTTTTTGTTCATTCCCCCGACCTCGACCAATGCGGGCACGATGCTTGGCTGCCTCGTCATCGCGCCTTCCCTGAGTGTTCGCTGCGTTGCCCTTTGATTGTGGCGTGCACACATCCCTGCGATCTCACGGGTCAGATACGCAATTTGACACGGTTGCTCGCCGTATGAATACAGAATGTGTGCAGTGCAACACATTTCATTATTGAGCTTATGATTAATTTCCAATGCGAGCATGTTCGTGCCCCCGTGAACAATAGTGGTATAACTTGACCAAGAAAATTGCAGCCCCCCCCCCCCCCCCCCTCCACCGTTACAATCGGCCTCTTTAAACGTGCGCTTCAATTTTTAAATCGTGTATACGTTGTGAAATATTGTGGTAGAGGCCTCTCTGTAAGTTATGGCACGTTAATATGCGCGGCATTGTGGTGCAGCGAATGGCACTACGCCACTATCTCAGCATTCACGGAAGGCGCCGTGCCTCACTGTCGTTTTGTATGTGCCGCGAGGCATGTCATGCAACTTAGCGAGCTGCATCTCGGTTTTGGTGACACTAGCACACTCCATTGGTAACATTCGAGGTTGTTCGGAAATACGAAGCGAAACCGACCGGGACAGGTGTAAAACTCATCGTTTCTTTTCAGACTGTTCCTACTGGGTCCTGGTAATGAGCAGAGGCGGCATCGTTCCAGACTGGTGCCAACCGGACCCTATTGAGCCGGGCTGCAAAGTGGAGATCTACACCCTGAAGAAACATGAGGAATGCGGATATGCAAGTGAAGAGGAAGAAGAGGATGATGACGACGAATCTGAGGAAAGCGATTCTGAGGAAGACGAGGATGAGGAAGACGACGATGAGGAAGACGATGATACGGACTGTAATGATGAAGATGGAGAAGAAAATTCAAAGGACGAAGACGAAGACGAAGAAAATGAATCGGGAGGTGAAAGTAAAGATACAGAAGAGGAAGAATAAGAGAAGGAAGAGATATAAAAAAGATTGCGGTAGAGTTAAGGGGAACGGCAGCGACGCATGGCAGCGATTCCATAAACCGGGATGAAAGTGCCCCCAGAGAGACACCATAAAAATAACAAAAGATGTGGAAACAAAAACTGGTAATATAGTAGAAAAAGTTTTACACATGCTTTACCTCCGGATCCTGTCTGTAATCAAATTAATAATTTCACAAAGCTCCGATAAATAAAGAAAGTAAAGCACCCATTTTCCCAAATGCTGGTTCACACACTTGCGACTGCTTACGACCGCCAACGTCTTGTGATCTCTTAGGACAAGATAACCCACTCGCGCCAGCTATCGGGTAGCCGTAGAACATTTGGCATTTTCACATATTTCTTATTTTTGTTGGGCATCATTCTTTCTTTCTTGGCTCGAAAAGAAACTTTTGACAGCGTCATAAACTACTCTTTCTCATAGATAGTGCGTACATTTGATATCGCAACTACCGCAAAAAACCTTCGCTCTAGTGAAATCTAGTTCCAGGGTCACCTCACACATGGCGCCAGCTGGTTCTCCAGAGAGTCTATTTGCAATGCGAGTTGCCTAAAGCGTTGATCGTCTGCGAACGTCTCCGGCAGCATTCCTCCTCGCCACGCGAAAGCGCAGCGCATGCACACTTGCGACGCATCTACGCAGAAGACATCCACCATCGAATTTGCACACACTCCCCATGGTTCGAAATGTATCCTCTTTCAATTTAGGCTCTCTAGTGTTCTCTCGTCATCAGAAGACCTCGGTCGTAACCAGACGCAAGTGTGTGAACGGTCCCTAAATCGCCTTGATAACCTCACCTTCTGATAAACTGAACTTTAGAAAGAGTATCGTAACTTTTCCTCGTGTGACTGGAAAGTTCATACGACCCGGGAGTAACTTCCGTACAAACAGTGCCGAAGTTATCCCAAAGGCTTTCTAATTCAAGGTGAAGAACTCTAAAGGACACAATAGTTTCTTTTTCGAAACCCCGTCAAGGAACAATGGCACTAGGCATTTTCTGGGCACGAAGCGTGCGATTTGATCGGAGTCCTCGCCAAACCGTGACGCAGCGCTCGTTCTCGATCCGAGCCGAGTTCATGCCGAACGGTAACGCAACCCTCGCGCCCAAAACACGCTCAGATGCCCAAACAATGGCGAACTTTTATAATTGGTGCTGCAAATACAAGATGGCGTGCACTTTTGACAAGGTTGTATTATTCCAGCATGAAAAAGAGATAGAAATAAAAGTGAAAATCGTCATTGTGGAGGAAACACCCTGTCTGGTGCTCGAGGAATAGTTTAGTCTTCTCCAAGCACGTTGTGAGCTTGCAGGGTCAGGAGTGGCAGTAGGTGGGGAACGGTGTTCACAGCCAGGTCCGTTTTCTTTTTGAGAGGTTCACAACCTGGTTCAAATTTTGTCGTCGAAACTTTCTTGGAAGCCTCAGGGAAAAAGCTATACTCAGATACAAGCTAAGAATGAGCCAGAAATTCACAGGCCCAGCTTACCACCTTGCTGCCAATGTTCCACCTCCAGTGTGTGCCCTTTACGTAACTTGGTGCTTCGATTGGTTGTGCGAACCAGAGCCCCAAGAGCCTCGCGAAGGTTGAAAGGTCGAGCTACTCAAACTAAACCCATTTTCACGATGCCCAGGCAGTATACCCTTCTTGGTGTGCTACATTTCTCATCTCTAAATTCAAGATGGCTATGGGAAAAAATGCAAAAAAAGATTATGCCAAATCCAGCATTCAAATATTTCGCCGTTTCTGTGGGGTGACGCAATGTGGAGATTAAGTCGTCTGCTTTTTGCCCAGGAGTTGCGGTGACGTCACAACGACGCCAAGTTCTTATTGGATTTGATTGGAAAGATAGTGGGTAGACTTCAAGGCAGCTTGCTTTGAGGTCTACTTACTATCCTTCAATCAGAGCCAACCAGAGATCGGCGTCCTTCTGACATCACCACTACTCCTGCACAAGTAGCAGACGACTTACTCTCCGCATAGGGCTCGGTACACTTACGTCTCTTTAAAAAATCGTAATATCCGCAGTCCCGTTTGTAATTCTCGTTTCGCAAGTGATGTTTCTGAATTTAACGCAATTTCACCTGCTGTTATTTCAGCATTTATAACGACAGATTGTATAAAAATTAAAAACGGGACTGTAATTTTCTTACTGAGATTCAATTACTTCCCAGGTATATGTTCCCGACCTTCTATTTATCCACTACAATGCTGTTCTGAAAGCATGTAGCACTTGGGGCATAACAAAGGTTATGTTTTTCTCGGACCTACGGTTATTTCAAAAGCTGATTCATTATTCAGATGGAACATATAAACGTTCGAAATCAAGCAGGCGGCCATGCCGGTTGCTTGCAGCAGTAAAGGCGCTTGCTCAGTATTTGCTGACAAGTGCGCCATAACACGAATGTTACCGGCATTCATATCGGGAGTGGCGCTATATCTAAGTAAAATAAAGACACCTTTTATATTTGATTTTTTAAAACATTGGCACTCTCACAAAACGATCACGGGTGCCCATTACGTCGTGTATGAAACGCATCTTGGTGACAAAAAGCAACATAAAAGCCGTTGAACACTTCGCACACACACCACTTGGATTCCAAGCGGCAAATATAATTGAGAGAAAATTCAACCTACTTCCCTTCAAAATTTTCAGCGCCTTGTTGGCGTAAAACCATCTGACTCGAACTAACCTCGTGCAAACTGGTATCAGAAGACAATTGACCCCGTAAATGACTACGTCATAACATGGCGTCTGGGTCCAAACAAACCGTTGCTAGGGACGTTGATATGGACCGACGCACGGAGACTCCACATGAGGGTAGGATTTTGCTGACAAGTAAGTAAATAATTTTTTGTAAGGAACCTAACTTCTTGATATATAATTATGAAGATGTTCTTGTCGTCACAGTGTCGTATTGCAACAATGAATGCCATTTCTAAAGTATTACGCTCCGCTTTGTTTTTGTAGTAGACGACACGATAGATTTGCTGGCCTCTGTTGCAGCGGGCGTCTTCACTGAATTGCGTCTGTAAACGAGGAACAAAAAGAAGTGCATCTCCATGGTCGTAGAGGCCTCCGCAATGTGCGTTTTTTTTTTCTGTGAAGAACCCAGCTTAGTTCAAAGGGGTGAAAACTCCGTAAAATCAAACCACGTCATGCAGATCACTTACGACGACGACCTGAAGTGCATTACCGGCTTAGTGCAGGCCAGCATGAGAAACAAATCGTACGCCGTCGAGGTAAGTCGTTTATTATCATTATTGTTGAAGCTTGTACTAAATACTAAATTAATAAGATAGTCAGAATAGGAGAACATATAAAGAGCATAATCGAAAAACATCACCAAATGTAGATGTGTAAGCATAAACAAAATAACCGGATAGCGGATGAACACAGGCACACTTCTCAACGCTGTTTTACCATGGCACTGTAAGACTACTGCAAGTTTGAGCTGGATTTTACTTCACTACTATTTGCTTGCAAGTATTATATCAATATTATAGTAATAATATAGAAATATAGCCCCATATTTTAAGACATTATGACCGAACAGAATATGGGTTTTACGTGCTCTCGGTTGATTTGGCCCTTTTTTTTTTACATCACGGCAACTGTCCGTCAGTGCTACATGTTCTCACCTTATGTTTTTTATCCAGTTCTTTTGCCCTTTTGGGTCTTGCGTAAATCTGAAGAAACTGCAAGAATCTTTCTCCACGCGATGGTTACAACCAGTACGAAGCACCCTCCCATAGCGCGAGTCCGCAAACAAAATTTGGGATCATAACCAATCCCCTGAATTTTTTTTCACGGGTGCAATGCGATCTTTTAGCAGATTGGGTCATCTCGATCGACGTCCGGTTTTTGATAAACCATATTTTGCATCGCACCCCACTATAAATTCTTGTAAGCGTCTGAGACTCTTTATATTTCAAACAAATGCAATATTAGAATATCGTCTTTGTTCACACGATTCAAACGACGGCGCCGGTTTGGCCGGCGGGCGTGTGGCAGACGGCATGCTTGCATTCATCGTCTGCTGCAGGCATCTTGAGGACCGGAAGTTGCAGTCGTCAATATTTCAGAAACAAGCGATTACTGGCATACTTTTGTCGAAACATATATGACATTCAAGCTTTCTATATCTGTAATTTTTAGAAGTTTAAATCATACTCCTGATTTTTGAATGGTCGAGTTTTCATAGCAAAACCTAGCCACATGTGTTCGTTCATAACAACGACCCTAGCAACGGTTTGTTGGAACAAATGACGCCACACTTACGAAGTCAATTTACCATAGAAATAAATTATTTGGTTTGAAGGATGACGAAGACTACAGGCTGCTCTCTGGTTCAATTTGAAACCGGAAGTCTTATAGACACTAGCGTCAGTTGAACCTCTAGTGTACAATATCATGACTACATGGCCGACCCTTCGGATAAATTAAATTCGCCCCCCTTTGCTTCAGTCTCTCACCACATCCGGCGCTAACCGCGGAGTTGAGAATGCAGCATGCACGTTTCCGATGCTCAGAAATGGCACATAAAATAAACCAGCCTCATATCGATATTACAGTAATATCGAGATTTGAAGAGAAGTGTGCTACTGATAAAATATTGCCTCTGTGTGTCATCATGGGGCATTCGAAATGCCTTCACTGCATTATCAGTATGTCGAAGGCTCGGCGATTAGCGCCGTGTATCGCGGTATACTGAAACAAGTCGACGAAAACTGTATTTCCTCAGTGGGCAGGCCATTTGGCACCGTCACAATTCTCAAAACGCAGCACCAGCTCCACGAGAGCTTCCTTAGACGACCGTTGACTGGCGCGACGAGGGCGAGTGGCTGTCGCTCCGTCGTTCTCGTTTCTTTCATTCGGGACTGTGTATTGCGCTTAGTGTATAGAATATTGTCATTTGGCCACTACAGAATATTGGGCATATTTATGCTTTAGACTCATGTTGTTGAAAAAAAAAAAAAAAAAACTATCTCCAAACTTTGGTCTAAAACATGCTTTTCGTGCAAGGCTCGGCAAATTAGAAGTCGCTGGAGAAATGCAGCCTTCTGCGTTAAGTCCTTATTTGGAACACTTTTTGTTCGCCTTCCGCCCATTGAAAAGCATGCGGGAAGGTCCTAAGCACGCACTCCGCCGCAGCGTTTTTCTGCAGCATAAAGTCCGTCCGCTTTCATCGCCGTCTCCATGGCAACAAACACCGAATGGTTGGAAGCACGCACGGTACCGCCATGTGAAGCCAGCAACAGCTCACGCCATTTTACGAACGCCGTCTGCTAACCGAAGCCGAACGCGGTGTGTAAAGGCCCGTTCACACAGTTGCGTTCGGAGCGAAGACTACGATTACGAACGAATGCAACCAGTTGGAACGACGAGTTACCATAGCAACGAAGCGCCAAACGGTCGTTTCGTTCGTGTTCGTTCGCAACGCAAGGAGTGTAGCCGGGCTGAACTTTTTCGTTACGTTCGGGAACGACGGGAGCGACAGACCAATCACAGGTCGAGGAGAGCTCGGTCGCGCGCGTTGCATGCCGGTCGTGCCAGGCTCCTTCTATTTGCAAACATGGCGTCGTTGGTGATCGTCGACATGGACGGCGTCGTGAACGCTCATCGTTCCCCGTAAAAGCGCTATCCTTGACTGTGAATTCTCGTCGTGTGTCGTTATGATAACCCAGCACGTACTAGAAGGGAAGATCCACCTACTCGTGCGGCGATCTCGTGCGGCACTCTCACGACAGCAGAAACGCCCGTGCCGTCGTGTTTGTTTACTACGACTACAGTGGTGCTTTTAAGTGTGGCGGTAGCGCATGTGACGCCGCTCGGTGTATCGCGGTCACGTGCCTGACTGTTATAAAAGTGATGACGCTGGAATAAACGGGGCTCTTTTGGCTTCTACCCCGAGTTAAAGAACATCGGCGTCATTCCTGCGGCTGCCCGCGCGCGCGGCGCAAGCGATAACGCGACATAGTGTCAGGAGTGGTCGGGGCGTTTTTCTAACTCGCTTCTTATCGTCGGCGGCTGGCTGCTCCTCTTCGCCAAGGACTTCGGGATGGCGGAAAGCGAAGGCTGCAAGAGCGGTTACGGAATGTTCGCTGTTCAACCGCCGCCGAACTTCGACTTCGACCGTACGTCTGAATGGCCGACCTGGAGTCAACAGTTCGACGATTACCGCTTCGCGTCGGGCCTCAACGAACGGGGTGAAGAAGCACAGGTACGAACCTTGCTCTATACTATGGGAAAGCAAGCGCGCCAGATTTTCCAGACTTTCGCTTTGTCCGACGACGACGCGAAGAAGTACGAAGTCGTCAAACAGCGATTCGACAACCACTTTGTGGCCGCACGGAACCTGGTCTACGAAAGCGCGTGTTTTCATCGCCGCGTTCAAGAACCAGGGGAGTCTGTCGACCAGTTTGTAACTGCGCTTCATACCCTAGCGGACCGTTGCGAGTACCAAGAGTTTAAAGAACGCATGGTTCGCGACCGCTTCATTGTTGGTCTCAGCGATTCCAAGCTTTCAGAGACCCTACAAATGGACGCGAGCTTGACACTTGCCAGTGCCCTGGCAAAAGCTCGTTTGAAAGAGACTGTCCATCGGCAGCAGCAGCAACTACGAGACGCGAGCAACGAAACGACAGCTGCCGGTAACCTCGACGCCGTCAGGAAACAAGGCCAGCCGACGGAAAGAGACGGTCCTCCTCGGCGCTTCACCAGCCAAGCCACCGGCCGAGACGGCGGCAAGTGCTCCTTCTGCGGAAAGGATCCTCACGCCAGGACAGCCTGCCCGGCAAGGTCAACGAAGTGCAGCTACTGTCGTAGCACCGGACATTTCGCCGCAGTCTGCCGCAAGAAAGCTGCCGCCTACCCAAGAAAGGTACGACTTTCGTGTCTCCAAAAGAACAACGATGCGTACTTTGATGGGTCGGTGAGCGGGGCAGGGTCTAACGCCCGATTCATTCAAGTCTTCGTTAACGAAACGCCAGTGTTTGCTAAGGTAGACTCGGGGGCGGAGGTCTCTGTTGTACCGTCAACCTTTCCCGGACTGCCTTCTAGGTTACAGAAGTCCGATATCACGCTGACCGGTCCCAGTAACGAGTGCTTGAAAGTTCTGGGCAAGTTTACTGCCACGATACAGTGGAAACGCCGAACCGTACCGCAAACCGTGTATGTAGTCTCTCGGTTGCACTCCGTTCTTCTCTGGCGCCCTGCTATCGAGGCACTGGGCGTGATTAAGTTCGATCACGTCAAAACAGTCTTTTGAGGCCTGCTACCCGCATCTGTTCCGTGGCTTGGGTGCCATGGCGGGAGAGTACCAAATCAACTTAAAGCCCAACTCGGTTCCGTTCGCGATCCATACGGCGCGTCGGGTGCCTCTCCCATTACGGAACGCGGTTAAGCAAGAACTGGAGCGAATGGAGCGGAATGGAGTGATACGAAAAGTAAACGAACCGACGGACTGGTGCGCGGGCATAGTACCCGTTTTGAAGCCGTCTGGTGCGGTACGAATTTGCGTCGACTTAACGCATTTAAATAAATGCGTGCGTAGGGAGCGCTACGTTTTACCCACTGTAGATGACAGTATGGGAATGTTAAGTGGAGCAACGGTTTTCTCCAAAATTGACGCAAACTCGGGCTTCCATCAAGTCAAGCTGTCACGCGACAGCGAACTTTTGACTACGTTTATTACACCTTTCGGAAGGTTCTGTTTCCAAAGACTGCCGTTCGGAATAACCTCGGCTCCCAAGTACTTCCAAAAAAGAATGGCGCAAATACTGGAGGGAATACCAGGGGTGATAAACTTGATGGATGACATTTTAATTTTCGGCAAAGACAGAGCCCAGCATGATGACCGTTTGCGTCAAACCTTGGACAGACTCGGGCGAGCTGGCGTCACTCTGAACAAAGATAAATGTTGCTTCGGAGTAACAGAAATTTTTTTTCTGGGCTTTCAGCTGAGTCATGAGGGCATTAAGCCACACCCAGAGAAAGTTCGCGCCATAAAGGAGCTTAAGACTCCTGAGAATGTCTGAGGTGCGACGGCTATTAAGAATGGCAAATCATCTTGCCAGATTCATTCCGAACTTGGCTTCGAAGACAGAGCCATTACGTCAGTTGCTTTTGAAAGATTCCGAGTGGGTCTGGGGGCCTGCTCAGGAACAGTCGCTGGCGTATATCAAGGACGTTATCTGTCACCAAGGGTCATGGCAAACTACGATGTTCGATACCCAACGATTCTTTCCGCTGACGCGTCGTCTTTCGGGTTGGGGGCGGTTCTGTTGCAGATTCACCCAAACAAAGAGCGACGTCCGGTTGCTTTTTCATCCAGATCGTTAACTCCAGCCGAGTCACGATATGCCCAGATAGAAAAGGAAGCCATAGCTTTGACATGGGCGGCGGAACGTTTCGAAGGGTACATCACGGGACTTGATGTTGTGTTCGAGACCGATCACAAACCACTAGTCACGCTTTTGGGGAAGTCGCCTATTCACTTATTACCTCCGCGCATCCAGCGCTTCCGGATGAGGTTAATGCGTTTCAATTTTGTGGTTGAATATGTACCCGGAACGAGTGTCATAACTGCCGATGTTTTGTCAAGGGCTCCCCTGCGGGGAACGCCAGCCTGTTCTAATTCTCTTACTGTTAGCGAAGTCACGAAATACGTGGAAAGCTGCGTACCCGGCATCATCGAACATAACCGTTTTGAACGGGTTAAGAAAGCTCAGGAAAAGGATGAAGTCTGTCGGAGCTTGATTGACTTGAGCCGTAAAGGATGGCCGAAGTTATCGTCAGTGCCAATGGTCTTGAGGCCGTACTGGCAGGAGAGGTCTGCATTAACTGTATGCGAAGGAGTGCTGCTAAAAGGGAGAAGGTTGGTAATCCCTCAAGAGCTCCGAAACGAGGTCCTCCAGCAGTTACACGAGGGTCGTCAAGGCGTTGGTAAATGCAGAGCTAGGGCTCAAGAGTCAGTGTGGTGGCCCGGGTTAAGCTCTCAGCTTGGAACTTTGATAGCCAATTGTACAGCATGCGCTGAACACCGAGAGCAGAACTCGGAACCCATGATTCCGACGGAAACGCCACAAAGGCCGTGGCAGAAAGTAGGTGTTGATCTGTGCCAGATCAAGGGATCTCACTATTTGGTTGCCGTTGACTACTTCTCTAGATACCCCGAGCTCGCTCTGTTGACATCGTTGACAAGTGCCAGTGTCATATTGCACCTGAAGAGTTTTTTTTCAAGGCATGGCATACTGGAGATTGTAGTTTCCGATAATGGCTCACAGTTTGTATCTGTGGAGTTTAAGTTGTTTGCACGCGAGTACGGCTTCCGTAGCGTGACATCGAGCCCGAGGTATCCGCAGGCAAACGGAGAGGTAGAAAGGATGGTGAAAACGATTAAAACCTTGATTATAAAGGCCCGTGACCCCTATATTTCGTTGCTAGCTTACAGGGACACCCCAGGGCCCCTTGGGAAAAGCCCGGCGGAACTTTTGATGGGCAGGCGCCTGCGTACGACGCTTCCGCTGCACCCACGAAGTTTGTTGCCCCGAGAGCTCAACCTGAACAAGGTCCGCAGGCGGGACCAGGCCTTTCGAGAGAAGCAGCGCCGACAATTCAATCGTCGGCATGCCGCACGAGAGTTGCCACCCCTGAGGCCGGGTGTATTAGTATGGGTAAAGGACTATAAGCAAAAGGCAACAGTCCTCCATCCGGCCAATAGGCCAAAGTCGTTCGCGGTAGAGACTCACGCGGGGGTGCTTTTAGAAAGGAACCGCAAGATGCTGGTTCTTTTGTCCCCTCAGCAGACCAGGTCGGAAGGCACACAGGGAAGCTATGAGTTACCAGAGAACCGGGAGCCTAGCGGCGAAGACCGCAGCGCCACTGAAGCTCTGGGAGGGGATAGCACAGGGAGTGATCTATCTGAAAACGGTAGGATTCAACCTCCGTTGCCTACCTCGCCTTACGTGTCACGATACGGTCGCCAAGTGAGAAAACCGGAACGCTACGAAGCGAAGTAGCTGTTGCTCGAGTTGCCCGTTTCTTTGTGACTAAGTTTGCTGTCATATACGTCTGCTGTGTGGGTTTATTGTCAAATATGGTGGCTGTGCGGATTTGTTGTCAATCATGATCCTTGAATGTGTTCAGTGAAAGACCCATTGTAAATAAAAAGAAAAAAAAAAGGGGAGATGTGGCGGTAGCGCATGTGACGCCGCTCGGTGTATCGCGGTCACGTGCCTGACTGTTATAAAAGTGATGACGCTGGAATAAACGGGGCTCTTTTGGCTTCTACCCCGAGTTGGAGAAGATCGGCGTCATTCCTGCGGCTGCCCGCGCGCGCGGCGCAAGCGATAACGCGACAAGGATAACTGCAAAGAAAAAAAAAAATTTTTTTTTTTAAATTGCCTAATTGGGACAAGCATGTCAAAAAACAATTTTTCCGCGAGAAAAAACATTTTTTACAGCAATATTTATTGCGTGAGACTCGTTTTAGTTTGCGGCTATTTCGTCAGTTTTAAATCGCGCGCCACGAAGTTGTGATTATGTGACGTCAATCCCAAAAGGTTCTCATTGGCTAAGAGTTTGATTGACAGCTTAGATCTTGGTGTTAAACCTTTGTTATATGTTGCAATTTCCTTTTGAGCGGCATATTTTTACGTTTAAAGAATAACCCATGCGATGAGAGTTATTATTCTTTACAAAAGGTTTACAAGACGGGCACTTCCGTTTGGATTCATACGAACAAAAGCTTCGCCATTCTTTCATGGCCGCCGAAGTCTCTGCTCCCGCCTGTCTCACCTACCTCGACTAATCGCTTCGCCGAAGTGATCAGTGTTTCGTCGTCTCGTGCTGACCCAGGTGCTTGAGTGAGACTTCTTGAAGTGAAGTAGTGTGTGTTTAGCAGCTGTCGCAGGTGTTAGTGATAGGAAGCGACGCGGGGTTTTGGCTTTCATAGCGCTGTTCTTTCGTTTTCCTCTTTGCTTGCTTAGTGCTTTTTCTTTTTTGTTTGTTTTGCTTGTTTGCGCGTGCAAATGCTGACTTTTCAGAGATGTCAGATGCGTGATCCCGACAGTGAGCCTTCCAGCAGCCATGTCGCCCCGAAAGGAATGCCATTTGGCTTTAGGCAATCGGGCGTTCGCGTAGCGACCAACGTGTCTAGTTACGTTCTCGTCATATCGCTCTGGAGGCCGTCGAGATTCGCCCCGTGTGCACCTAACGTCCGCGACTAGACAGAAAATAAAAAAGCACTATGTCCACTACGTAAAAATGGTCTCAGTTCATGCATCTGTAGGCAGGTACGAAATCGTGCCCAAATTTATTCACACCGCACGATGCAACACGTCGCTGTGCAAACGCAGTCCAACACGAAGCATAAAAACGGCAGATTTAGGACAACAATTCGGAGTCTATTGTTCAATTAAAACGACGTAATTATGTTGAAAACGCCCGCAGCTTTTTACTCACGGTATGCGGCGGGAAACTTCCACATTTTGAAACAGAACGAGGCAGATTTACTTTTAAAAACGCTCCCAGCGTCCTCCCGGACCAGTTTGACTGGATCAGCTGACGACGACGGGACTTAAATGGTTGAACGTCAACCCCAGAGCAACCAATTTGCGCTCCGTGTTAGCACCGCATTACACACACCACGAACGTTTCAGCTCTGTCGCATCGCCGTGTTGCACCAAACAGAACGAGATCGCCGAAACCAACGCAGCGCTGTCGTGAACCTTGGCTTGTAATTGCGCACTCGTGGATTCTGTGACTCCCTTCGCTTTCAAAGCATGCACGACGATTACGAACGATACCTTCCGTCTTGCGGGAACATCACAGGGGCACTTCTCCGGTCACGTGTTCGCTACACGTGCTCGCAAACCGCGTCAAACCAAAACAATACCGCGGCCTGGCGTAGTTGCCAGATCTTACCGGAAGTCGAGACGCTGCGGCGTTCAACTCCGCAACGCAAGAAGAGTGAGGGGCGGGGCGTACTCCTCTTCCGCGGGGGTCGAAAGAGCGGGAGTTTCAAATGTGTGGGGAGGTTCTGACTCTACTAAATTACGTCCTGTGGCGTAAATATTAATAAAAAAAAAAAAAATCATTTTTTTTGCGGAACATTTTTTTTGTGACATGCTTGTCCCAATTAGGCTGTTTAAAAAAAAACATTTTTTTCTTTGCAGTTACCCTTTAAGCATTTGTGTCCGCGAACATCTCCCGGATATCTTTTTTGGCGCATTCCATGCGTGTGCTGAAGTTCAAGGTATTACTGGTGCGTACCATATAAAGGATGCGAGATTTCACGCGTTTTTATCAACCGAGAAAGGTGATTAGTGTTAACAATCCTGAACGCTCGCAACGCCTATCTGATCACGAAATTATATTTCTGCGTTGCTATATCGCTGCTAAAATTACATTGTCTTTTATGATCATAGAAAAGGCGTGTGGCGAGATTTGTACTGTTGGCAAAGTCGTGATCGTGCAAGACGGCGTACTGCATCGTTTCCTTTTTTTTTTAATGCGCTACCCTGCAAGCGTATCCTGAAAAAAAAAAAAAAAAATAAAGTTTTGGTCATGGAAGACGGTCTGTCTGTTTTCTGTTGCGCAAGCGAGTGGCAGCGCGTCCCCTTCTTTTTAGAGGCACCGCTGAAACAGCTGACGGCGGCGGAGAGGCGGTCGCCGTGCTGCCGACCCGCTGCGCTTGTGGCAGTGGTTGCAGGAGTACGCGCGGCGCAGAACGGTCGTTCCGGTCGCTCTGGTCACAACGGACGCAGTCGTGGATAACGGGTTCGTTGCAGAAGTCAGAACCAGTCTTTACATAGCTATTGCAGGCGCACAGCAGATCTTGGTGACTGTTCGCCGTAGCCGAAACCTCCGGCTGCTCCGGTGAAGAGTCTGAGGACCTCGCGTCGGGCAGGAAACCGTCCGCCATGTTTGGAAGCGTATCTGGGTTGCTTACTATTGGCTAGGAGCAAGAGCTGAAGCTCGTTTCTCATTGGCTGTTGCTTCGTACGGTTGCATGCGGTTGCAGGTGTGTGTACACGTCGCGCACAGTTGTCGTTGAAGTCGCAGCGGTTGCATTTGTTCGTAAGCATAGTGGTCGCTCCCAACGCAAGTGTGTGAACGGGCCTTAAAGGAGCTGTGCAACGATATTTAATTGGAATGTTTTTCTCTCTTCACGAGCTTACTGGCACACCTGGGACTCAAGTATACTCACACGCAACGCCATTGGCCAAGAAACTCCTTTGTTGCGGTGTGATTTCGAGGACAAAAGCGATCATTTTCATTCAATCTCTCCTTTGCAAAATTTGATGACGTAACTCGGGGATCGCAGTACACCCAAGTGACGATATTTGAATACGGTTCATAGATTGGACCCGAGCATTGCGTGGGCACTTGACTTGGGCTCGTGACAATTGCTAGCTCGAAAAGCATTCGGGTTGTGACCCGTATCCAATCGCTGCAACGACGACAACAGCCGAGCCATAACAATGTCTGGAACTCAGCGCGTGTCCTGCGCTTTGCCAACCCCAGCGCGTGGCTATGATCAACACTGGCGGCATATAGTCGGCTCCAGATCACGTGGCCGCTTGTTCTGGCTGCGAGTTGAGGGGGTGAACGCTGCTCGTTTTTCTTAAATTTTTTTCTGAGACTTCTATTGCGTGGGGTAAAAAACGAACGCGTGTTTCATAGGTCATTAACGTTAGGGATCCGTTTTAAGCGGTATTTGTGCACAGTACAAAAATTGTTGCACAGCTCCTTTAAGACCGGCCGCCTTCGCCGGTGCGCCGCTGACAAAGACGACGAAGATGAGACAGGCCGACGGCGATCGAGGAAGCAACAGCACCGGGGGGCGACTGCAACGGGGGCCGTTATTTAGTTGAAAGGCGCGCAATGAGCAAGAATTTTTTTAATTTTTTTATTTGAATCATAACGCGCGATATTCAAGTTGGGGAAAAAAAAACCTTTGCTGAGTCTTTCCAGTGAACTTTTTACAGAAACACAGGGTGCCGAATTCAGAAAGCAGCTCCGTTTGCAAAATATGGGGGCCCTGAAAATGGCTGTTTAGACCGCTACTAGAACCTAACTGACGTAACGAAAACTTGACAAGCGGTTGGCGCATAAATCGTCCTTATGCACGGAGGCGGGCGACGCCCTCAGCGCAGGGGATTGCACAAAGTCACTAGGGCAGTCAGAATCCTCGTCCACCGCACTATAGGGAAAGTCTCTGTCTGCGTCGGGGCTGTAGATTTTGGCGGCCGCGGCGACGAACGACGGAATCCGTCAGTGTTTCCGCGCGCCTTCTCTCTCCTCCAAAACATGAACTTTGCAAGGTGACCAGTGAGATGGTGGCTTTTGCGTCGTCCAGATAGAAGAGATTTTTTGACGTGGGCCCAGCCCAGGTGCCCTCCACCGTGTTGGTGTGCGCACCAGTGTTCGGGTCAACAAAGTGCAGCTTGTGGCTGACGGTCAGGCGCATGAAGCGAGCGTCATCTGCAAGCTTGCGATGACCAACCCAACAGTCAGTGATTATTCTTGTTCCAGGGCGGACCCACTCGGCTATTAGCCCTTGCAGGGTCTTAGCGCCACGGGTCTCTACGGGAACAAGAAAGCAGCACCCACTGCCACGCTCCATACCGCAGAAAACCCACCGGTGAGGCCTTAAATACCCGCGATGGTACTTTCGCCGCCCGAACATACTCTCTCTAGTTCTACAGTCACGCCTTCGCCGCCAATCATCTCTGAATGCGTAAAGACAGCATTTACCAAAACGTCCCGAAAAAGTCTCGTCCAATCAGTTATTGTCTTACCTACGGCATCAGTCTCCCGCTGAATGACGGCGCACGGTAGGTTCTGACATTAGAGGTGGATGCTTTTCATGAGTTGGGAATTGTGTCAGGTGCGATCCCTCGAAAAGTAACCGCTCCCTACCGAGACCTCGCCCCGGCACTGAATGTTGACCGGCTTCCTCTTGGGCACCTCACGAGGCATCCACACACCGCACCTCCACGAGTAGCCATCCGGAGATCTAGCGCGAACTTGCAGCGTCGTCGCAGCTTGACTCTGTGGGCACGCACGAGAATCCAGGAGCAGGCCCAGGCTTTGACGCAAATTAATTGCTTCAAGGGGGTCTTCATGGTGGGCTTGTCCGAGGTCCAAATAATTCTACGCGTCGAACATTCTACGCCGATTATTCCATAAGCTCACGCATGTAGTACGTAAGGAGCCCCGCGTGGGGAGCCGGAGTCAGTTTTCGCCTCAGCGTTCGATCGTGCTGCTTCGCCGCCTTCGACGCCCGCGACGCTCTGTTATTATCTTTCTTTTTCCTTTTATTTTCGGGCACAACTTCGCCCCATTACACGTTCAGTTTACTCGGTCATTCACCGCCTCGTCACTTGTCATCCGTGACAATATCCCCAAATGCAATTGTGTTTACTGTTTGTCTGTCATTCGATTTTTTCTAAGCGCATTTCTTCTGTATTTATAATAAAGGAATCACGAAAGCAAGAAACCTTTATGTAAGAGTTGCACACTAGCACGAAGTGGTGATCTTCTGAGCAAATGTAGCGCTAGAGGTTGGAACCAGATGCCGAAGTTGCAGCACTAATCGGTATTTGATTCAAAAGTGGTAAGTGATTTTCTGAATTTTTTATCCGAAAAAAGGCGGCCTAATATTTCTTGAGTATATGGAGAGCTATGGAAATAGTGACCGAAAACGCTCCGCTTTTGAGTCGCAAAGGTTGTCTGCTAAAGACGTCGGCTTTCGACGCCGTATGCTCGTTCGTTGCCGCAGTTGGCGTCGCGACCGCTTGCGCCACCTTTGTCTCCCGTGCGTAACGGCGCCGTATTGTTTGAAGACCTTTGGCTTCGCCGCATTTCCATAGGAGCTAAGCCTTTTTCTTTCATTACTTTTTCCTCAGGTAAGTTCGCTCTTTGCAAATTTTACAAAAAAGAAATAAAATGCACCCTCTGTGGGCAACGCTGCACAAAGCCGTAGAGCGATAGGTCAAGAAACCGAATTCTGAGGTCGATTTAAAGAGCCTGGCCACTCCTTGATACACCCAGTTTATAAAGCCTGCTTTCGGAAGCCATAAGTAGAAAACCATTTTGAAAAAAAAAAAAAAAAAAGCAATTGTGTTCCTTGAACGAAGCAATTATGTTCCTGCAGCTTCTTGCATGCGCTCGAAGAAAACCGTACTCCACACATGTAGCTACATTTCTCATCTTCAGCGAGTGACTCGTCACAACCTCGAAATGGATGACCAACTACAAACTGTATTAATATCCACACAGCCCCAATTATTATTCCATTCTGAATTCGGGGATCCTTTTTCTAAACCTTTGTCAAAAAAGGTAAGGAATTAGATTTTAAAATTACTGAATACTAAATTGTAACTAATAAGAGCGACAATTACGCTTCCATAAAAGTAAGCGACCGTTACACTATAAAGTAATCAGTTACTTTAATGGCATTACTTCCAACATTACTGTCCGTGGGTAAAAAGCAAATGGAAAGGAGGGTTATTCGAGTGTTTATTATTGCCTTCAGTCTCATTTTATTGACCTTATGTATCCTGAGCAACAGCTGGGCCTCGAAAGCATCGTCGTTGCGTCGTTCTTCCGTGAAAATGCCGACTGCCACGCTGAACACCGTCTCAAGTGAGGCACTGAAAAGGGCCGCCATATTGTGCCTTATGAATGCTTGATGCGCTGCATTGTGCTATTTCAGCGAAGCGACAGCAGTGCTCTTTACTTTGAGGAAAGGGCAAAGCTTCGTAGCTGCGGCCGCGGGGCTTGATTCTATCGGAATCGCGAAGCTCGAGAAGTCGTAATACAACTGGTCAGACCTGGAATAAAATTCTATTTATGTACATCTAATTGTACCAATCTAATCTAAACATAGCGGCAAATATTGCCAGACGGTGGTACAAAAATTAGTAAGACAGCACAGTTGCACATGGGAATTAATAAGTTTTGTATAATCATCTTATTTTTACCATGACAAGATCCGGCACGTGTGAACGTGCCGGAAGACGTTGGTGAACAAGGAAATACAGCTTTTGAAATATAAAGATTAGTTATAACTTATAAGAAATAAAAGCTCCAGGACCCTCGGAAAACAATTTAGAATGTCCGTTAAAACAAGAAAATGTAAGCGCACGTTTGTCGTATATACCGTTTCTTGATGCCGTGCCAAAACACACAGAGCACAGGACGGCAGTCGTGCATAGTATGGTGTTCTTCAGTTAGACTACCGCCGAAGCAACGGACAGCGAATCCCTACTCACGAGTTTCACTCCCTCGTTAGGTCCAAAATCTCGTCCTCTCCAGAGTTCGCTCGTCTAAATTGGAAGGAGGTGGGAAGAGCTTCCCCTGGACTCTTAAGTCACAAACTACAGTCTGCGTCAGTTACCATCTTCTTTTTCTTATTACTAAAACTTTATGTGGGAGGGAAGGTTTGTCCTGCTGTGGTAAACAGTAAAACAACACATCCGAAGAGCTTACAATATGCTGACGCACGAAAAGGGTGACAGGGTAGCAAATATCCTGGAATACATGAAAAATGTAAGTCCAGTCCTGTGCTGCGTTCACCCCTAAGCTGACAGTATAGTGGAAGCTACGAACTCGCCGGACCAATCAACAGCGCTTTCCTTTCATCACCTGAGCCTTCTCTCTGCGGATCGGTGTGGGCGAGAGCGTGATCACATGGTGTAATATAGCTTTCCCCCTAAAAACGCAAGTGAACCGGCAGCTTTCGCTTGCGCCTTGACCGTCTGGGCAAAACCAGGACTGCCAGCTCTGCTTCAGACCTACCAGAAGAATAGCCGGTGCTGTCCGTCACTACAGGCTGCCTAGGTGAGACAGGTTCCGTTGCTGGGTCCGCTTCTGATCTGTCACTGGAGCTGCCGGCACTGTCCTTCGCTGTTGTCTGCCACACCAGCTGTTCATCCTCCGTTGGGCCGTCGGTCTGTTGCGCGGGCCTGGCATTTAGCTGCGTTCCCAGCGCCTCCCCAGCGTCTCGCTGTTGTAGCTGGTCCACGAGCCGCCGCTGTTGTCCATTTGGCGCGTTCAGCGTGACCATCCGCCTCCATTGCGAGGATGTTACAGTTCCCGGTAGCCACCTTGAACCCCGCTGATTCTAGCGTGACCAGACGCGCGTTTCCGGAGCAAGTAGCGGCGATTTGGTGATTAAGAACGATGGGAGAGCCACGGCGTGCTCTGACTCTTGGCCGCTTAGGAAGAAGCTGGTTAGTCTCGTCCTCGGTTGGTCACAACCACGGTGGAAGAAATACATTGAGGTGATGACTCTCTGTCTCGCGCGGCGACCACATTATGTTCGGCGCACCGAGCGCGCTTCGCTCGCACGGGGAGAGATGGCGCCCACCTATAGAGGGGCTTGTGAAGGCTTGTATAGAGCGCTTGTGAAGGAAATTATGCATTCTTTAATCGGTCCCTGTGTACTGTGTTGTGAAACGATAGATTTATGTTGCCGCACTCACACTGATTGCCTTTTCCCCCGTGCGGTTCCTGTTTTTTTTTTTTTTTTTTTGTAACGAGAACATTCCGATGATGACTCAACGTGACAAAAATACTCGTATAAATATAAAACTTCCCCGCAAAATCTACTGGGCCTTCAATAGTAAACACCTGGGTTGTGCTCGCATGTTTTGTCAAACATCATGTTTTATAACAGTTCTGTAAATTGTTTACACACATTGCGTGGCTTTATATGAGGTAGGGTGATTTTTCCACCCTGCTCCTGCCTTATTTAAAAAAATAAATTCTAATAATGTTGCATAGTGGGGCCTAAATAATTTTTTACATGCGCATAAAGGGGTTACCATTTCAAATGGTTTATACATACAATGTCAACTTGTACTGTGGAACACACAAACCTTGTGAGCACAAAAAGTCGTATTTATGATGACACAGTGACTGAAACGATGACACAGCATGATGACATACTGACTGACATGATGACACAGTGAGTGAAAGTCAAACAATAGTAGCGGTTATAAGACATAAATCACTTTTCATCTGTACTCGCACAATATGGTGTCACCCCGTCTTACAGGTAAAAAAATACCTGACAAATATTTTTGCTTTAAAATGTACATTAAAGCTGAATTCACTGCATACTACCAAAGAACGCCATCTCCTACATCCTGTGTTTCTCGCCCAAGCCCTTAAACTAAGACGAGCGCTGCTTTGCTGATTTCTTTATTTCTTGAGCTTGTTTGTTCCTACTCATCGTAATATGCTTACAGTGTTGTCGCATTCGCATGCTAAAGTTGTAGTGGAGCAACTGGGCGATTGTTGCTTCTTTGTGTTCAGCGCATGGAAACGTTATTGTGCATGTGTCAAGAACACTGTAGATTGGGTCCCAGTAGACAGTCTTGTGTCTTTTATTTTGCACGAAGAACTGTTCCGCTTTCTTCAGTAGTTGGAAAAGGTTCTTGTTGGGGTGTGTAAGGCCTCCTCTGTTCTTCACGTTTGTAAATGCTGCTTCAGTAGAAGTGTTCTTGTCGATGCTGAAAGCGGATCGGCATGCAGGGCAGCGTGTAGCCTTTTTTTTTTTATTTTCACGCTCAAAAACCGAGTTACATAATATAGCATGCAGTCCACAGCCTTGGTTTCATGAGCCTTTTCTGTCCAGACATCTTCGCATTCCCAGTCTTCGAAAGAAATTAGACTGTCAAGCTCGGTCTTCACTTGGTCAACGAAATGAGGAAACTAGGTAGTAACTTGCGATCGGCCCTCGGGACTGCACGACGCCACTGCTCCAGGCGAGCGTCATTCGATGGAGCTTTAAACAAGGACACTCGCTCTGCGCAGTTCCCGTCCCCCGAATTGCAGTTGGGAACGAATCACGTCTTTCCCATCCTTAAAGCATAACTTCTTCTTCGGGTTAATGCTCATTTTCGTGCACGATGGTGGCACCGGTGATTGACACGGCACCAAAGCAAAACATGAGACCAGCCACTGACCGCACACCGCCACCCCACCGCGAAAAAGGCGAGCAAGCTACGCCCCCGACTACAGTGCCCCGACTCCGTAGCCACCGAGGGGAGACCTCATACCCACGGTGCTCACACCTCAGCGCCCTCCGCGGCGGCACGGAACAACTACACTTCGTTTCACCCTATGTTGTACCGCAGCGGAGGCTAGAAGCGCGAGCTCATAGCGTTGGGAGCTGCTCTTAACGCACCAGAGCTTGTGCCGCCGAGTTGTGCCCTAGAGCAAGGAGCTCGCGCTTGTAGCCTTTCCTGCGGTACATCATAAGGTGAAACAGAGTATAGACGCTTTGCAGCAGCTGTGCATGAACGCCGCCATAACTGACCTTCAGTTTTTGTTTCCTCTTATTTCGTTTATTTCACTTCATCTTTACCATAGCAGGCCAGGTTATTGCCACATTAGATTAAACTGTGTCCTTTTCTAAAGCATCGGTCTTTGTAGAGGATCGTCAACTACCGTTTCAGTTGCTCGGCATCTCGGTAAGACAAGAGAAGGTCAGCAATGGCGGCTGTAATTTGGCGCGTGTGTAAAGCGTCTATACTCCTTGTTCGAGGCTAGTTCCGAACACGATCTGGTAGCTCGCTCCACGCGGGAAAAGCGGCCAGAGTCACCACCTAAATGTATTTCTTCCACCGTGGTCACAACCGAGGACGACTCAGTCGGCGATTTGACGCATTTGATACGAGTGCACCGGTAACGAAATAAAAACTTGGCAGTGCGGTTTTGTAGAGTGCCCTCATTTTTTAGGCCTTTTTTAAGAGTGCGAGCAGCCTGCTTGACTAACCGATTCGACTGCAGGGTGATATGGTGCGGTTGTCATATTACACACGTATTTTTCTTCAAACATCGTGCCATCGCCGCGCTTGAAAACTGCGGGCCATTGTCCGATACCAGTGTTTCAGGCTGGCCGAAATGAGCGAAGATTCCCATAAGGACATCACTCTTTGTGTCCGCTGTGGCCGTCTTCATTACAACAGCCTCAATCTCCTTGGTGTACGAATCAACCAGGACAAAACCATGTGACCATCCACAGGACCGGAAAAATTCATGTGCAGGCGGCAGCAGCGTTTGTTAGTTTCTGGTCACTTTGATGGAGCCTGAGCCGCGGGCATCGGCCACCACTGCACGCACTGCGGGCAGTTTTTTACAAGTCTCTCAATTCCTTGGTCTAAGGCCTGGTACCAAAACGCTGTCCGAGCGAGACTCCTCATTGCCGATATCGCAGGATGGGTATCGTGCAGCTCCTTCAGCATGCACGCTCCCGCAGTATCGGGGAAAATCATGCGATGACCCTAGTAGATCAGATCGTGGCTCACCGTGAATTCATTCTTTCGGACAAGGTACGGCGGGAAAAGAGTAGTAAGCTGGGTGAGTACGGCTGGAAAGACTGCTGCTTCATGTGCAAATGCGAAAATCTGGTGGCCACCCGCCTTGAATCCACCTCTTCACTTGCCGGGGAATCTTGTCCTCGGTGGTCAGGGCCGCCAACTACTGCGCACACAGAGTTCGGTCATCTAAGTGCTGACTGTACGACACGTACTCCATAAGCTCGCTACTGCTGTTATCCCCTTGTACCGGCAAAGGCAAGCGACTAAGGGCGTCGGCATTACCATTGTGCTTCCCTTTCCTGTACTCGGTGTCGTACTGGTAATCTGAGAGAAGCAGCACCCACCGTTTATTTCTGGCCGCCGCCATTTTGGAAGCAGCCGCTCCGGATGACACAGTGCTTGTAGTGGCTTGTAATCTATCGCCAGCGTGAAGCGGTTTCCGAAGAAATAATCCCGAAACTTTGAAACCCGAAAGACCAAGGGCAGCGCCTCCTTTTCGAGTTGCGAATGATTGCGTTCCATGATATAAGTGTCCTTGAACGGAATGCTATCGGGAAATCCCTCCCGTTTATGCGATGTACAGCACCGCGCCAAGTCCGTCCGGTGATGCATCACATTCCAGCCGCAACTGCTTCTGGGGGTCGTAATGTCGTAATGGACCAGAAAATCTGCGTAAGCCATAGATTGCTTCGCCTCTCAGAAGGCCCTCTCCTGGTCTTGACCCCACCGCCATGATGCACCTTTTGCCAACAGCCGATATAGCGGAGCCAAGGTCGTTGCCAGGTTGGGTAAAAATTTGGCGTAAAACGTAACTAACCCCAGGAAGGATTTCAGCTGGCTCACGGACGTCAGTCTCGGCTATGCTCTCACTGCCTCGAGGTTGTCTCGCTGAGGGTACAAACCCATGGTGTCAATCTTGTGTCCCAAAAACGACATTTCTTTCTCTCGGAACTTGCATTTTCTTGGTTCAACTTAAGGCCGTTGTCCCGTAGCTGTTAAAACACCTGTTGATGTATCGTTCTTTTTTTCTGCGACGATGATGTCGTCCATATATACTTTAACACGTGGAAGGCCGAGCAGAAGCGACTCGATGCGTCGTTGAAACAGGGCTGGGGCGGACGCGATGCCGACAGCCACACGGTTGTTGTAGCGGTACAAGCCCTGGTGCGTATTTAACACAGCCATTTTTCGAGCCCCTTCGTCGAGGGGAAGCTGATTGTACGCATTGCATAAATTGAGCGTGCTGAATAACTCTTGTCGTACAGAATGCAAAAATGCCGTCAATATTTGACAGTGGATACTGCTCCGTGTGTGTAGCAGGGTTGAGCGTTAGCTTGACATTGCCGCACAGCCTTATTTGACCGTTCTTCTTCGCCACCGGCAGAACTGGAGTAACCCACTCCGAAATGCGGACCGGGAAGAGCACCCATCCGCCAACAGACTGTTGATTTCTGCTTATACTTTTGCACGAAGTGGGTATGGCACCGGTCACGCCTGTATCAGGCGCAATCGGTGGCTACCGAAAACTGTAACATCCACGCAAGGAAAATCCCATCCTCGTCGCCACTAAAGCAAAGTACAGAGATAGTGAAATCCCTAAGGTTTCATTCTAGAAGTGCGACACTTTCGATCACTGACGCCGGTCTGAATGCAGTGAGGAGCCTGGGCGGCAAGGCATGCGCTCCTGGGCTCGTCAGTCTCACGCGCGGAGGGCGTGGCGGGTGTCCGAGTGCAGAATATAGAAGTATGACTCTTTCAACGAGCACGTAGCTTCCACCGCACTGCAAGCTTAGGGGTGAACGGACTACAGCAACTTGACGGCAAAAAGAAAAAGAAGCTTTTAAAAGCGATCGGAACTTGGTCGAATTTTTTTTTTTACGGTTATACTTTATGTATTTTATTTCTATTCTTTTCCTTTTATGTTCTTCCTTTCATTCCTATATATTTTCTCTCTCTTTCTCGTTATGGAGTAGCCGGTGTCATTTAAAGAACACCAAAACCTCTCTAATAAAGAACTTATCTCTCTCACGATTATTTCACTGACATTTCCTTATATGCAGTATCGTCTAAAGCTCTGGCGGAACAAACATATGTAACAAGACTTGTCACATTCTGGAGAAAGTCGTAGCAGTCACGGACAGTTCTAGGAAAAAAATATTCAGAAATGTTTTTTTTTTTTTTTTTTACATTTAAATTAGCGAAGCAAGCGTTCGTGACTCCGCCTCGTGTTAGGCTGTCGTTGTATTTCCGATAGTTGTTGAAATTTAACACAATCGTATCGTGTATTAGATCATACAGAAACTTCAAGCGCTTGAGTTTTCTTTGACATGATACCCGTGGAAGTGCGGATGAGGCATGGATGACATGGACGTTTCCCTTTCGTATGCGTTATAAATTATTTGAAGCGCCTTTTTCTGAACGCCTTACAATTGATTAATGGATGTCCGAGCTTGCGGGTCCTAAAAATATCTGTATATTCCAATAGGGGGCGAATCAAAGAAGTGTAGGGCCCGAGCTTCGTTTCTGCAATACAATGACATATATTCCTTCATATAGACCGCAGTTTACGGGAGGCATTTGCTATGATAATCACAAAATGAGCAGACCCACTTAAGTTAGACGTTATAAGTACGCCTAGATACTTATATGAAGTGACTATTTCTAAAGGAACTAAGTTTATAACATAGTAGAACACAAGTGGAGACCCTTTTAGTTTTAGTGTCGTTTCAACACATTTAGTCACGTATTCAAGCATAATTAGATCACTTAAACTTTTCTCCGCTCCATGTTGTGACCTAATCAGCCCCAAATTATTAAATAGTACGAGCTTTTATTGTTGCGTTATGCCATCAAAAATGTTTCAACAGTCAACCGATAATGGTTGTCTCCCAGCTGAGTGGATGGTCGGGAAGGTGATTACACTTCATAAGTCAGGTAACAAGCATTCTCCACCTAATTACCGACCAATACCGCTCACCAGCATCCCATGTAAACTTTTCGAACATACAGTCTTCGAACCTCGCCAACTTCCTTGAATCTAATTTGTTTTTCACGTCGTCAAAACACGGCTTTCGAAAAACCTACTCGTGTGAAACACAGTAGGTATCAGTCCTTCATAAGCTAAATGTCATTCTTGACCATTCCTCATTAGCCGATTGCATCCTTTTAGACTTTTCGGAAGCCTTTGATAAGGCAAGCCTACAGCAGCGCCCCCCAACGACATGACGTCAGAGTTGCGTAGCGTGACTACAGTCAAGTTTACCGAAATTAACACCGTTTGTTTTTTCTTCGGGGAGGGGGACATATTCTTTCGTGTGGTCGATTATACACTTCCCGCTTTTTCCGGAATAAACTTTAACGATTCACAATAAAGCCGTTAGGTAAATAAGTAAGGAAATTTTACACTTCAATTACCCTAAACAATATGTAATTATTCGGTTACAGAATTACCGATAAATGTGAGGAATTACAAGTAATTTTGTTTTTTTTTGTAACGAACCGCGTATAATTCTGAAGGGAGCTGAAGGGGTAACGTTTGTCGCACTGGCAGTGAGGTTAACAGCCTCATCTGCGCCTTTTTACCGGTACTATCTGCCCATCCCCGAGAATGGCCGTTTAAAGTATATTATATCGTCTGGCCGTATGATCTGGTTCAACAGGACAGTTCCGCTCCCATCGTACTTCAAGTAGAACCGAGGGGAAACATCTTCGGGTGGCAGAACTGACAGCGCATGAAGCTCAAGCCGTTGAAGCTGCCATTTTGGTAAGCTGGACGGTGGCTGGCGGTGGCAAAGAACCAAACCTCATTTGAATCTCGCTTTGCACTCAGATTGTATCGTTCGTATTATTGCTATCTCTAAATGCGACCAACTTGAAAGATATACGCCGTACCGCCCTCAGACTGCCGGAGGGCCACGGCCAATGCCACCCCGGATGGCGCGAACGTCGTACTGTCACATGAAGCTAGACCCGATCAAGAGAAGAGGACCGGGGAAGCGGATTTGTCACGCGATTTGTCGCCGTGATGTGAAGGCAACGGATGCCATAGAGTTTTCCCGCGCGCACAAAACGAGCTGCCGATTTCGCGCGTCCACAGCAAGCCGGCCTTCTGGGACCGATCGAATCCGTCGTGACCAGAGTATGCTCCGTTTCGCCGTACGATGGACAGCAGCGGACACTTCGAGCCATTCCAATGCCAATGCCATAAAAGGTTCTTTCAAGCACTCCCTAAAATGGTTCTTTGTGAAAAAACCATAAAGGGCTCCTTTAGGTTTCTTTTTTTGATGAGAAATAGTGGTCCTACGCCTAACTGCCATTCCTGGGAGCCAAGGATCGCGATAGTGCTTGAGGCGAAACTGTTATTCACGAGCTGAAAGAGTTCTTGCGGTGTCAAAAAACTTTCAAAAGCGAAGTTTTTCTTCTTTTTTTTTTTTATAGCGTACAAACACTCTGAACAAAGAGCTGAGCCGGCATCGAAATGTCGGGCACGATGAAGAAATTGGTTACAGTCACGCGGAGTTCCGCCAAAATGTTTACATCAACGATTTCAGAATATTTTAGCTTATGTGATTTAAAACATTTCTTTGTTCGTTTTAAACAACTATTTTTTATTCATACATTTCCGCAAACAATATAATAGTACGAGGAGCGTGACAGCTCTATAGTCGTTTCCGTTAAAAAAAAAAAAAAAGGCTTTGGCTAATGTCCGTGGCAGCGGCGGCATCACCCGCCAATGAAAACTGACGCGTAGTTCGGGGGAATCGAGCAGTGGGTCTATGTGAACATAAACAACTTTACAAAAAACGTATTGACGCTCAAATGTCGAGGCAACAAAACAATGGAAGTTCAAATAGCACATATATTGGGAAAGCAGTATGTTTCGGAATTGCCATATCGTCTCGCATCCACACACCTGTCTGTTCCTGATCACGTGGTATAGGCTCGAATCCTTTAAATTGACCGATTCAACGGACGCATTCGCAAACTGCCTGCCTCACCGCACCAGACAGACATGCAAGGACAGCGGAAAGTGTTGCTCGGCATCTGGGCCTTTCTTTTGAGCATGCAGGTTGTGATTCAGACCGCAACGGGAGATGGTGCCGGCCAAGAATTTCTGGATATCAGAACTGTACGTTGAATCTCTTCTAATAGGAGGTCGCTCTCGAGCTAGATAAGCGGCTGAAGCTTCAGCAGTAAGGGGTCGGGACGTATAGGCCTGTAGCTCTCAAGTTTTGAACAGCGGCCCTGGCGAGCACAATAGAATATTTTAAGTCGCGTTTCGTTTGCACGTCATTACGCATGCTAAACCTGGCTAATGGACGCTATGGAAACAACAACAACAACAATAGAAACAGCAGCGGAGAAAACGCATTCTTAGCGTTTTGATTAAACGCTGAAGCCGCGAGTTGTACGTTTTTGTTTATTGATATTAATTTTTTTTCCAGGCACTCTCTCAGCGCTCATAGACAGACGCTGGCAGACGCTTGTATTCGAACCTGCCGCGTGCATTATCGAACGCTACAGCGCCGCCTTTATGGTCGCGTCTTGCAGACATCACCACCAGCATTACATGGTCGGGTCTTGAAGACGCGCTTGTGCCCCCTAATAATAAAAAAAAATTCCACAAAAAAACAGGCATATGCGTTTTGCCGCAACTTCTAAGGGCCCGTTCACACTCTTGCGACCGACTAAGACCGAAAGAGACCAGACCGGTTTTTAAGCCTCTTGCGATCTCTTACGACCAGCCCCGCTACAGCGCATCCGGTCCTTACAAGTCGCAAAAGGTTAAAAAACCGGTCTGGTCTACGATAAGGAAAGAGGAAATGTTCCTCTTTTCTTATCGTAAATTAATAACCAACACGCTCAACCATCTACAGTCTGGTCTCTCTCGATCTTACTTGGTCGCAAGAGTGTGAACGGCGCTTAAGACGAATTGCCAGGATCGCGACACGCGACATGAAATGCCAGATCCTGCGACTTCATTGGTTGACACTTCGGGGGCACTTTTTGTGTACACCTCTAAGCTCGGTAACTATAATAAAACTTCTAAACCGGAATAACCTATATAATAAAGGTTACAGCGTCAGTCGTTTTGATGTTTGAATTATTGTCATCATTACTATAAGTTACAAGGCCAAAATTCTCCTGTGCAAAATTTGATCTCCAGGAACATAATGGTATAAGTCACGGCTTCAGCTTGATGTTTGTCTCTGAGGCGAAGGCCAGGTTACAATAGTATTCGTTTGCCTGCGCTGGGTTGTGTCCGGCGTTCTTCGTTTCTATGCTTGCACATGTAATATCTAGACTTCGTCTTTTCCGCCGTCGAGTCTTGTGTATATCTTACAAAATAATCATGTTTTGCCGGAGCAGACAGGCATTTCTTCTAATATGGGCACGGAAGGCTTCACGTACCCGTGACGAAAGAATCGCGATGTCCGATGGAGTCTATTACGTTTCGAACTTCCACCTCCCTTTCGTTGCTCAGCTATTGATTCTACCTCCACAGCCCTTTCGTTTTAAGCACAGTGTCCCTGGATATTGGTGAACAAAAAAACCCGAAGATCTGCTATATGGTGTTTTTAGGCAATATCACTCTCAAGGAAATGTTATACTCTATTGTTGGAATATTGCCGCGCGCGCAGCTGGCCAAGTAGGCAGCGCGCGCGTGGCCTAACGGTTATCGCGCTTGCTTTCCACGCTGAAAGCTAGAGTTCGATTCCTGGCCGTGGAGGCGCATTTTTGTTGACCCTGTAAAGTAATGTTCTGGTAAATTCGAGAACCATCTTGCTTGTTCGAAGTAAGAATGTTCTACACGCCGAACCTTCTACGCCGATTATTCCAGAAGCCCACACGTGTACATAAGGGGCTCCGCGTGGCGATCTGCATTCAGTCTCGCCCCAGCGTTCGACTCCGCTGTTACGCCGACTTCGACGCCCGCGACGCTCTGTTATTATCTTTTGTACCCTTTTATTTTTGGCACAAGTTCGCCACATTAAACGTTTATTTCTTCCTGTTTATTTATTGGTTTTGGTCACCGCCCGTGACATTTTGGTGGAGGTGCGGGGTACCGCATGCCCGTGCAGCGTTCCCCTCCCAGGGCCCGCAGTGCAAGTCCGATTCCCGGCTCGGTGAGAAGACCACTCAGCGCGGAACCTGAAACTCGGACCAGCCGCCGCACCAAGGGAGAGGATCCAGAGTACGGTTTGCTGCTGGAAAAGCCCAAGCCGAAGAAGACGACGATGGCCAACCAGTCGCAGACCCCCGCCGCTCCTGCCGTCGTCTACCTACCCGTCGCTCCTCGGACACCGTCTCCCTTCCACGGCGAAAGCCACGAAGACATCGACGACTGGGTCCAACAGTACGAACGAGTGGCCCGTCATAACGGGTGGACACCGGAACAGTGCCTGCAGAATTCTTACTTCGCCTTGGAAGCAACCGCCCGGAACTGGTTCAAGAACCATGAAGCATCGATCAACTCCTGGGAGCAACTCAAGGCTGAGTTGCGAAGAACATTCACCAACCAACACCGAAACGAACGCGCGGAAGAGCTTATTCAAGCGAGGATCCAAGGCCCTAACGAGAGCGTCGTTAGCTTCGTGGAAGACGTCCTGCGACTGAGCAACCGCGCCGATCCTGAAGCCACCGAAGCAAAGAAGCTCAGAGTCCTGATGCGCGGCGTGAAAGAAAACATTTTCGGTGGTCTTGTGCGGAGCCCGCCTACCACCGTCGAAGGGTTCATGACGGAGGCCACCAACATCGAACGTGCCCTTCAAGCACGAGCCGCCCACTACCACCGAGTTTCCGGCGTCGGTGCCTTTTCGTCTTCCGGCAGCAACACCACGGACATCCGCGAGATAATCCGAGGTGTCGTCCGGGAGGAGATCAAGAAGCTTCTACCTGCCGCCGCAAGCCCAGCTTCGCCCTCAATCGCCGAGATTTATCAGGGAAGAAGTCCAGCAAGCGCTGCAGCCTGAGGTTCTCGTCAGCACCGCTCCGAAACCATCGACGTTGAGTTACGCCTCAGTGGCCCGACGGCCACCGCCTCCTCGTCGCACCTATGTCGGGCCGCCCCGACGTCAGTCTCCTGCGCCGCAGCTCGACCGACGCCACGACGACCAGGTCCAGTACGCCTGCCCGGAGCCTCACGCACCCCGCAAGACCGACGTGTGGCGAACGCCCGACCGGCGCCCTCTGTGCTTCCATTGCGGGGAAGCGGACCACACCTACCGCCGATGCCCATACCGTCGACTCGGGCTACGCGGGTTCCACCCGAACGACCCGCGCCCCCGTCATGGTGAACGCCCTACTGAGATCGGCGAGTACCTGCGACGACCTCAGTCCCCCGAGCCTGCGTCCCGCCGAGAGTTCCGATCGCCTTCGCCACGACGTCCAGCTTCGCCAATGCACCGACTCCGACGTGAAAGCCTGTCGCCCCTCACTCCTCGCCGGGGAAACTAGGCGCGGCAACCCCTGGAGGTGGAGTTGCCGAGGACGACCGACGTAAAGAGCCTCCAAGAACGACGGAGCGCTCCCACTCTCCCGACGCTACGCATCACAACGACGCTCCTGCATCGGTGTCCAACAACCTAAACGTTGTTATCGACGGCCTCGACGCATCGGCACTCGTGGACACCGGAGCAGACTACTCAGTCTTGAGTGGGAGGCTCTCCTGCCGCCTTCGAAAAGTCACGACGCCGTGGGATGGACCTCAAATACGAACCGCCGGAGGGCACCTCATCACACCAGTCGGGAGATGCACTCCTCGCGTCGAGATCCACGGTGAGACGTGGCCTGTGAAGTTCGTCGTTCTGCAAGACTGTTCGAGGGACGTTATCCTCGGAATGGACTTTCTCTGCGAGTATGGCGCCGTCATCGACCTCGGGGCAAACCAGCTGACGCTGCGAAAGCCTGTTTTACCGCCGGTGGAGACTAACACGACGTCAACCGCGATCCGAGTTATCGCCGACCATGTGAACTTACCGCCGCGGTCGAGTGTTTTTGTCCCCGTCCTAACCGACGCAGCCATGCACGGTGAAGCTCTTCTGGGAGGCAGCGTCCAGCTGCTCCTTGAGAAAGGAATTGGCGTCGCACGAGGCGTAACGGATCTCCAAGAAGGACGTACAACTGTTCTTGTAACAGACTTCCGAGAAGAGCCACAGTACCTAGCGAAGGGTACCACCGTGGGCCATATGGAGGAGCTTAAAGCGCCAACCGTGGTCACTGCAATCTCCGAAGAAACCTCGTCGTCCCAGCAGAACAGCGCGCCGCCGCCGCCGATCGACATCGACCCCGAGCTCCCAGCTCCTAAGCACCAGCAACTGGTTGATCTCCTCGCCGGATACAGTGACTGTTTTGCCACGTCGTCGAAAGTGCGCCAAACACCAATGGCGAAACATCGCATTATTACCGACGACGACGCGCTCCCTGTCCACAAGTCGCCGTATCGAGTCTCCTTAAAGGAAAGGAAAGTGATTCAAGATCAAGTCCAGGAGATGCTCGACGACGACATCATTCAATCGTCAAGAAGCCCATGGGCGTCCCCAGTCGTCCTTGTAAAGAAGAAGGACGGAACCCTGCGGTTCTGCGTGGACTATCGTCGACTGAACGCTGTGACGAAGAAGGACGTTTATCCGCTTTCCCGCATCGACGACACGTTAGACCGACTGTGCCACTCCCGATATTTTTCGTCAATGGACCTCAAGAGTGGTTACTGGCAGATTGAAGTCGACGAGCGTGACCGGGAGAAAAATGCCTTCGTCACTCCCGACGGACTGTACGAATTCAAAGTGATGCCGTTCGGACTTTGTACAGCACCAGCCACATTCCAGCGCGTCATGGACACCGTGCTAGCAGGTCTGAAATGGCAGAGCTTCCTCGTCTACCTGGACGATGTCGTGGTATTCTCACGAGATTTCGACGAACACCTCAGACGACTTCAAGCCGTACTTCAAGCCATCAAGACCGCCGGCTTGTCACTCAAGCCAACAAAGTGTCGGTTCGCCTATGGGGAACTAAAGTTCCTTGGCCACGTCGTGAACAACAAAGGTGTTCTGCCTGACCCGAGAAGACCCGCGCCGTAGCTGCATTTATGCCGCCCGCTCACAAAAAGGCCTTGAGAAGATTTCTCGGACTCTGTGCCTACTACAGGCGCTTTGTTCGAGACTTCGCCAAGCTGTCCGCACCGCTGACACACCTCACGAAGGACGCCGTAAAGTTCGAGTGGACAGACGAACACCAGAGGTCATTCGAAGAGCTCAAACGAAGACTCCAGAGCCCGCCATTCTTGGCCATTTCGACCAGTCTGCTCAAACCGAGATCCACACCGACGCCAGTAACACAGGACTGGGTGCGGTACTAGTCCAACTGCAGGACGGCGCGGAGCGAGTCATCGCATACGCAAGTCGGACGTTGTCTAACGCGGAAAGGAACTATTCAACTACTGAAAAGGAGTGCCTCGCTGTCGTCTGGGCAGTAACAAAGTTTCGCCCATATTTGTATGGAAGTCCTTTTCGCGTGGTCACAGACCACCACTCGCTCTGCTGGCTCGCGAATCTGAAGGACCCATCCGGACGCCTCGCCCGGTGGAGCCTCCGACTGCAGGAGTTCGACATGACCGTTGCGTACAAGTCCGGCCGGAAGCACAATGACGCCGACTGCCTGTCAAGGGCCCCAGTCGAGGTCGCTCCTGCCTGCACCAAAGAGGACGACGATGAGTGCTTCCTCGGCGCTCTGGATGTCAGCGACATGGCAGCACTTCAACGAGAAGACCCTGAGCTGCGAGCACTCATCGAGCACCTAGAGGGACAAGGAAGCCCCGTTCCTCGCGGTTTTGCACGAACACTGTCAACCTTCTCCCTCCGACGAGGTGTGCTCTACAAGGAAAACTTCAGCGACAACAACACGGCGTGGCTGTTGGTGGTCCCTTCCAGTCTTCGAGAAGAAATTTTTCAAGCCTGCCACGATGACCCGACGGCGGGACACCTTGGTTACAGCAGGACTCTTGCCAGGATACGCGAAAAGTACTACTGGCCCAAGCTTGCGAAGACAGTGCACCACTACACCCGATCTTGCCACGAGTGTCAACGACGGAAGAAGCCACCGACGAGACCGGCAGGACTTCTTCAGCCTATTGCGCCGCCATCTGCCCCATTCCTGCCCCATTCCAGCAAATCGGTATGGATTTACTCGGACCTTTCCCACCGTCGACACAAGGAAACCGATGGATCATCGTCGCAACCGATTATCTCACGCGGTACGCCGAGACAAAAGCCCTTTCATCAGAAACGGCTGTTGAAGTCGCAAAGTTTTTCATCGAGTCCATCGTCGTCCGGCACGGCGCTCCCGAAGTCCTGATCTCAGACCGTGGATCATCGTTCATGGCCCAGCTGACGCAAGAAGTCCTTCGTCTCAGCCACACCATCATCGCCGCACCATGGCGTACCACCCGCAGACCAACGGGCTAACGGAGAGACTCAACAAGACCATCGCCGACATGATCTCCACGTACGTCGACGTGGAGCACAAGACATGGGACGAGGTGCTGCCGTACGTCACATTTGCCTACAACACGGCCGTACAGGAGACCACCGGAGTGACACCCTTTCAACTGGTGCATGGGCGCAAGGTAACGACAACGCTGGACGCTATGTTACCCCACGAACCGGCTGTCGACGCAAGCGACGACGCCCAGGTGGTTGCCCAAAGGGCAGAAGAAGCCCGTCAGCTCGCCAGACTCCGGATTAAGGCTCAACAACGTGTCGACACTGGCCGCTACAACCTTCGTCGTCGGGACGTCCACTTCCAGCCCGGAGGCAGGGTGTGGGTGTGGAGACCGATTCGCTGCTGCGGTCTCAGCGAGAAACTCCTGAAACGTTACTTTGGACCCTACAAAGTGCTTCGTCGACTCGGGGATCTGAACTACGAGGTGATGCCCGACGGAACACGGACTTCGTCACGCCGCCCTCCACGTCCGGAAGTCGTCCACGTCGTGCGACTGAAGCCATACTACTCTCGATAGGACTGTGGACCTTATGTGTTCCAAATGACTCTTTAGTTTACCGTTCTTTGTTTTGTTTTTGGGTTGCATCGGGACGATGCACTTTTTAAAGGAGGGAGTAATGCCGCGCGCGCAGCTGGCCGAGTAGGCCGCGTGCGCGTGGCCTAACGGTTATCGCGCTTGCTTTCCACGCTGAAAGCTAGGGTTCGATTCTTGGCCGTGGAGGCGCATTTTTGTTGACTCTGTAAAGTAATGTTCTGGTAAATTCGGGAACCATGTTGCTTGTTCGAGGTCAGAATGTTCTACACGCTGAACCTTCTACGCTGATTATTCCAGAAGCCCACACGTGTACATAAGGGGCTCCGCGTGGCGATCTGCATTCAGTCTCGCCCCAGCGTTCGACTCCGCTGTTACGCCGACTTCGACGCCCGCGACGCTCTGTTTTTATCTTTTGTACCCTTTTATTTTTGGCACAAGTTCGCCACATTAAACGTTTATTTCTTCCTCTTTATTTATTGTTTTTGGTCACCACCCGTGACAATATATAATATAAGACTTTTTAAACCATTGTGTGCTGATTCTTTAAATTTAGAACATCCCTCGTCGTGGCCGACGCGCGTTTTGTGTTAAATGTTTGTTTAACTAATAAACTACATTTTTTAATCCACTGAGCTGTAATTATGTTAGAAGTGCTATACAAAATAGTCACGTTTTATATCGTGTTCGATCTACGAAGCACAGATTTGTCGTTTCATACCAAAAATAAAGTTTTCCAATCACGCACCAGTCACATAGCTGTGTTTGGAGATATGATGTTGTCCTTTGTCCCCTTGCTTCCCTTCTACAGGGTTTATTATTAACGTTATCGTTAATAATAAGGTATACATTGCAACGTTGACGCCCAGCTCGCTTGCACCTTTGCATTAATTGCATTATCATCATAACCTTAAAATGTGGGCCGTTCACTCTTGTTGGTGTTAGACTGGTGGCATCTGTTAAAACCCGTTTGCTCTACTGACGTCTAACGCCTGGTTAGCTCAGCTGGTAGAGCGCTACACTGGAGATGGAGAGGTCCCTGGTTCGCTACCAAGACTGGGCGGATTTTTTCAGTCGCGCACCAGTGGCCAAGCTGTGTTTGGAAAGTTTGTTTTTGTCTTTTGTCCACCTTGTTCTCCTTCTTCAGGGATTATTATTATCGATATCGGTAAAAATTAAGTGTGTGAGACGCGAGACTCGGACACTTAATTTCCTGAGACGGCTAGGAGAGCGCGTCTCAGGAACGCACTCTTCGAGGCTAACGTCGGGCGTCTCAGGCACTTAACTTTTCCATAATGGAAGGACAAATTTGGTGCGTCGGTCGAGTGCACCGTTTATATGCTAAAACTAATGGCGAAAAGAATATGCATACAATATAACCTTTATAATATATCTGGAACATGTACATGGTGTCCCAAGTCACCAGGCTTGATCTGAAATGGTCGTAAAAATCGACGCCTGCACGTAGCAATCTAAGCTTTTCGTCAAAGATGTATTTCACAGGTCAGTCTTTCTTGTAAAATTACAAAGCGTAGCTTTATTTCCGTAAAAAATAAAGCCAAGAAACTTGCCAGGGTCAACGGCGGGCGGCGACGCGGACGACCAAGTCGAGTAGCGGGCAGGTTTGGCGCATTGATAGATGGCGCTACCTCCTTATCGAGATTGCTCGCGACCACCGTGGTTTATTAAAATGAACATAGTCTTTTTGCAATGCACCTGTGGTTAAAAAATGAATGCCGACAATAAAATAAAAAATAAAGGGAAAAAAAAAACGCGTTTGGCGTAATGATGGTGTCTTTGCTGCCAATGGATTTCATCTGCCTGACGTCTGCTTTTTTTCGCTGGTCGGCTACACCTTCGGATGCTGCTCCCGACGCCATCTATCAATACACGCGCCAAACGCCCCCCGCAACTCAACTCGGTTGTCTGCGTCGCCGTCCGCCGTTTACCCTGGCAAGTTTTTTGGCCCGATGTTTTTTACAGAAAGGGAGCTACGCTTTGTGATTTTACCAGAAAAAAAAACCGACCTGTGAAATACACTTTTTACGAAAAGTTCTCGTCATCATTTCGCACCAATATCGCCGATAACGAGTCCTTGTCCAGACCGGAACCATTTCAATTTGCCTGATGGAGACGAACCAGCTGCTCCTTATCCAATTCCAGGTCGTGAACTATGATTGCCACGGGCAGGCGTCGATTTTTATCGTCTATTTTAGATAGAGCCTGATGACTTGGGACACCCATATACCTATACCAAAGGTTACAGAGCTATAATATATCGCGATGTACCTTATAAAATTGTGGTATTTAGGATTTAGGTATTAGGATCCTCCTCTCCCTCACCTTCTCGGCGGTATGCGCCGAGAAAGTGAGGGAGAGGAGGAGACGAGAGCGCGTGGGGGCGTCAGAACACCGAGATCTGGTTCAAATGATTAGTGGGAATGGGTAGACCTAAAGCTAGCAGCCTTTGTCTCCACTACTCTCGTCAAACGCGTTAGAACACGAAATGCCGACGTTCAGCGTTTAGCTTTTTCATTCGAGCACGTTCGAAAAGTGGAGTGGCATAGCCTCCTATATACTGACAAAGCCTGGCAGATCGCCATGAGAAGCGGCCGCCGAAATAGAAAAGGTGGAGCGGCAGACAACGGATGAGAGGAGAACCGCGTGACTGGCGCCCCGCTGCGGCGAGACGCCGAAACACACTTCTCCAGAGCGAACAAGTGTGTTTCGGGTCCTCGCTGCTGCAGAAGCTGTGCGCTGACGTCCAGGTTCCCCGAAAAATGACTCTTTGATGATTTGTGCTACCATATCCTCGCGCTCCAAATCTGCGACCGGGCACTGTATGGCTCCGTCGTCGAACTGCCAGGCTTTGTGAGTATAAAGGAGGCTATGACAGTGGAGACAAGGGTGGCCTTTGTCTTCACTGCACTCGTCGAACGCGTAAGAACGCGGAACGTCGGGGTTCGGTTCTCGCATTCAAACACGGTCGATGAATGTAGTCGAGACAAAAACTGGTAGCTTTGGGTTTACCCACTAATTATTCTAACCAAAGCTCGACGTTCTGACGTGCCAGCGCGCTCTCGTCTTCTCCTCTGCCTCAGTTTCTCGATCCATACGACATTAAACACATTAGTCGAGTGCGCGTTTCAGGGGTCTGATTTCGGTCACCGCGATAGCGAGAGCGAAATCTAATGCGCCGGGAAACTGAGGACGCGTGGGGACGTCAGAACGCCGAGCTCTGGTTCGAAAAATAGTGGGTGGACCTAAAACTATATTCCTTTGTCTCCATCACACTCGTCGAACGTGTTTGAATACGAGAATCAAACGCCGGATGCCGGTGTTCTGAAGACTCCTTATGGCCTTCTTGCACCTGATGTCACTTCCGGTTAGACTTAAAATCGAAACCAACATTGTCGTCTGCTATCAGTGCCTTGGCACCATGTTAGATGCCTTCGGCGTCTAATTGCGACAGCAGTAGTGCCGTAGAGTGATAGAGTCGTCTTTGTATAACCCCATCTTAGGATATTTTCTTGTCCTAGTCAATTGCTAAGAGGTTCTTCACTTGACACGAAGTGCAGTCTACAGACCATTAGTTGGGGTACGAAGCTTTTCTGCCGAGATTGTAGAGTAAATGCAATAATCTAGAGCGAAAGGACCCATGCATGTGGCCGCTTCGGAACAACGGGGCATAGACGAGGACATCGGTGGTTCCAGTTGGCGGCCTTGATGAGCCCATATCGCTGTCTATGCTCAGTGCTTTTTTTCTGTAGTATTTCATACGTAGTTTACGTGCTTAATAAGTTATATCGCACCGTAATCAAGTTCCTCGTAAACTTTGGGGTCGTCACATCGACGCCAGTGCGCTGCACGTCAAACTGAAGTTCTGGGTGTGTATGACATAGGACAAAAAAATGGGTTTAAGACTATACCTCCCTTTTTGAGAGTGAATACCCATTGCCCATAATAAGTAAGGCTCCGTGTTTTCGGTAAATATCAATAAACCCCCACACAGTTTTATCAAAATCGGGGGAAAAGAAACTCCCAAAGTGGAGCCTCTCATTGAACAATAAAAACCCAAGCTTTATAGGGATGCACAACTTGAAAGTATAAGCAATCAATCAATCAACCAATGTTTTTATTCGTGCCCAGGAACAACCTTGCGGCCTTGGTACAGGTGCACTGTGTTAACATGTAAGGCAGAACAGGGCATAAAGCAACAGTACGGACAACAGACACAACGGACAAGCCCTAGAAAAATACACTTAAAAATTATAAAAAGTAAACACAAAGTCACAACACACGATAAGCTTAATGGTACCACCAATTGCTAGAAAGAAAGAAAAAAAAATGCATTGAAAGTGGGGAATTTCGGCGTGAACGCCGCAAGTTAGTGCATACAGTTCAAATTTAAGTGATGGCCTTTAACGTTTTTACAAACTGCAGCGTGTTATTGTTAAATATGTCGAGTGTTTCAGAAAAAGAAGAATTATATGTATGCCCAAGTCTGGACACAGGATCGTGGAGGTTGAGTAGACGCCTGTTGCAGAAGGACACATTTTGCCTTGTTGTTTTGAGAGGAATTTTTAAGAGTACTCTTGACGTCAATACCGTGCAATCAGTGATGGCGTGGACAAGTTTGTATAAAAGTAAGATATCGGCAAGTTCTCTCCTACGAAGCAGGGTAGGTACTGCCATGCTACGCTGAACAGGGACAGGGACATCAGTAGTGGTGGGCACAATGCGCGCTGAGCAACGATGTCTATAGATGGAAAGAAACTTGTTCTGAACCCGTTCTATTTTCGAGGAATATGTGGCACAAATTCCATTCCATACAACAGAAGCATATTCAAGCTGTGGTCGACACAATGCACCGTAGAGTATAAGAAATGTGCAGGGGTTAATAAACTCTTTAGTGATGCGGCACGCACTCCCGAGCGTGCGTAGAGCTGCGTTCACGATGTGATCCACATGACTGGAGAAGTGTAAGGTGCTGTCAAACACCACGCCAAGATCTTTGGTTCTGTTCATACGTTCCAAAAGGTCTGTCTGAATAACATATGGGAATAAAATGTTATGTGTCTTACGAGTGTACGACACGACTTTCGTTTTAGAGCTATTTATCTTCAGGTCATTCTCCCGGCACCATTCTTCAAAAGCATCAACATTTCTCTGTAGCAAAACACAGTCTCGGTCTTCTCGTACCTCCATGAACATCTTAATATCATCTGCGTACTGAAGAAATGAGGAGTGACGAATCACAGTCGAAACATCATTAACAAAAACTGAAAACAGAAGAGGTCCGAGAACGGAGCCCTGAGGCACACCCGTTGTCGCCTCATAAGTAGCAGAAAAATTATTATTAGAGCTAACAAAGCACTTCCGGTCACGCAAATAACTTTCGAGCAATGAAAGCAATGAGTTGTGAATATCTAGCTTTGACAGTTTAGCCAGTAACATCTCATGATTAACAATGTCAAACGCTTTACTCAAGTCAAAGTAAATCACATCAAGCTGGCCTCTGTTAGCGACGGCGTGAGCAGCGGTTGACATAAAACAGGCGAGATTAGTTGTGGTCGAGCGACCCGCCATAAATCCATGTTGGTTAGGGATGAGATAACGCTTGAGATTGAATGACAATATTTTGTGTAGTGCCACTTCGAGGAGCTTCGAAAATGTGCAAAGAAGAGATATAGGTCTGTAGTTCGACACATTTGTTTTTGGACCGGACTTATGCACAGGTACAACAAGTGCCGTTTTCCACATGGCGGGAAAGACCTCATTCTTTATGCAGTTGTTAAAAATCTGTACTAGAACAGGAATAAATATGGCACTGTATGCCTTCAAGAGGACTGACGGAATCATTCTTTATGCAGTTGTTAAAAATCTGTACTAGAACAGGAATAAATATGGCACTGTATGCCTTCAAGAGGACTGACGGAATACCATCATGGCCAGAAGACAATGATGGTTTCATTTTTTTTTACACACTCATGCAGTAGCTCCTCGTCAAAGAGTGCAATACAGGATGCATTCCCAGCGACAGCTGGCGCGGCAGTAGTTGAATGGGTTGGATGATGCTCAAAAACAGACTGGAAGTGGCGTGCAAAAATTTCACAAACATCTGTCGTCGAGTTTCCCTGTGAGTCCAGCAGGGTGATCTCTTTTCTACCTTTTGTCTGGGACCGAGAGCGAACATACTTCCAGAATTCATTGGGATTTTTAGTTAGCTGCAACTCGACGGAATCAGTGTACGCCTGACGATCACGTTTAAAAACTTCCTTGCAGAGAGACCTAAAGCGCCCAAATCCTGATTTTAATTCGGGGGTATCGATCTTTTTAAACTTTCGATGAGCGCGCAATTTCTTATTCATTAAAGTACGTAATTCGTGCGAGAACCAGAAGGGAAACTTTGAGCCTGATGTTTTACGAAGCGGGATGAATTGATCCATTCCTTCTCGGACGATTCGAGTGAAATCGCGAACCTGTTGATCAACGTCAGAGCACAGGATAATTGAGGACCAGTCATAATTGGAGAAATGATCGTACAAACTAACATAATCTCCAGCGCAAAAATTATGTCTATTCCCTTCAGGATGTCTCCGTGAACAACGTCTCATGCCCTGTCGGACAGGTATACTAATCTCCAATGGGGGGTGATATCCGTCGGGGGAAACCAAGCCTGACGCACCCTCAGTTACATCTATGCAGTCAAGATCCGAGAAGCAAAGATCAAGCATGTTGCCCTGGGTGTTCGGGATACAGTTATATTGTCTTAAGTTCGTAAATGATGCGAAATTAAGCAAGAGATGAGATTTTTGAATAATATAGTAATGTTTTGAGGACGCAGAGGCTGTTTCCCAACATATGTTGGGGACATTAAAATCGCCAAGAACCATAAATTTAAATTTTTCAAGGGCGTTGGTTGTGCGCTCAATGCCTAGTAGACATTGGCTAAAATCATCAGGAGAGGTGTCAGGGGGCAAGTAATAAGAGCCCAGAAGGATACGCTCGCCATTAGCACATTGTAGCTCTACCCACACTGACTCAAATGATGTCTCGAGATCTGGACGCCTAACGCATTGTAACGACGTATCAATTGCTATCAGCACCCCACCCCCTGTCTTTTTCAATGTAGATAATAATAATAATAATAATAATCAATCAATCAATCAATCAATCAATCTTTATTATACAGTGCCCAGGAACAACCCTGAGGTCTTGGTGCTGGTACACTGGTGGATAAAAAAAAACAAAAAACAAAAAAACACACTATACACATCTCCGCAGAAAATAAGATACATTTTTAGCATACTACTAGGCAGTGCACGAGTAATTAGTACAATGAAATAAAAACGAGGCAGTAACAGTAGAAACGGAACACAAGACCGAAGGACAACAACTGCACCACCAGAAAACACGACATGGAGATGACGACATTCAGACATAACAAAGCAATTCAGCAATGCTCATCCTACACGGGCAAGTTTTTAATAGAAAGGACAAACGTCCTGTAGCAAGGGTTGAAAATATCAAGTTTTTCAGAGTAATGATTCAAACGCTGAGCCATTCTCACAATTGGGTTTACCGGACTAAACATTCTAGAAACATAAAAAGATGACAGAAGACGAGTAGGCACACGTGGGACCCTAAGGCACAGTTCAGATAACAGGCTCGGAGAATTGATGAGTCCATGCAGCGTTTTAAACAAAAATAGTAAGTCCGCGTTCTCCCGACGCCGGTGCAAGCTAAGCAAACCAACACGCTCTAACGCAGACTCATATGTTAAACAGTGAACATCCTCCTTTATGTAGCGATGTTTAAAGATAGAAACAAACTTTTTTTGCACACGTTCGATCTCCAAGGAGTGACTTTTAGAAATTCCATTCCAAACAACTGAGGCATATTCTAACTGTGACCTGGATAGCGAGCAGTATAACGTGATAAAAGCCGTCGGGTTTTTGAACTCCCTGGTTAAGCGAGAGGCAACACCCAACATTCGCAAAGACGAGTTAACCAGTTTACCAACGTGATCAGAGAAACGCAACCCAGAATCAACCATGACTCCGAGATCTTTCATTACACTTACTCGAGACAAAGTCTCTCCTTGAATATTATATGCAAAAGAGATATTGTGAGTTTTCCGAGAGAGCGTCATGACCTTGGTTTTGGACGGGTTCAAGAGAAGGTCATTTTCAGAGCACCATCGGTAGAAAGAACATGCATCTTCCTGGAGCTTAGCACAATCACGTTCAGTAACTATTTCTCGATAAATTTTTATATCGTCAGCATATTGCAGGAATGAAGAATTTAAAACAGCAAAAGAGACGTCATTTACGAAAATTGTGAACAGAAGGGGTCCTAAAACAGATCCCTGAGGAACGCCAGAGCGAGTCCTGTACAACGAAGAGTTCATGTTGTTAACCCGGACATATGCCTCTCTCTCTGACAAGTAGCTTTTTAACCAGTCATGTACTGAGCCACATACTCCATAGGAGGAAAGTTTGGATAAAAGAATAATGTGATTGACTACGTCAAAAGCCTTACTTAAGTCAAAGTAGACAACGTCCAACTGACCTCTGTTACATATTACACGAGATGCAGCAGACATAAAGCTAACGAGATTGGTAGTTGTTGATCTGCCGCTCATAAAACCATGCTGATTGATAATTGCTAAGTTTCGAAATTTGAAAGACAGGAATTGATGAACTACCATTTCAAAGAGCTTAGAAAATGGAGAGAGAAGAGAAATAGGTCTATAGTTACAAATATCACCTTTTTTTCCCGACTTTAAGACTGGAACAACAGCTGCGACTTTCCACGTTTCAGGAAAGGTTCCCAACCTTAACGAGTTGTTAAATATAGAGCACAGTACCGGCGTGAATATGTCGTGATACGTTTTGAGAATCGCAGAGGGAATGCCGTCGGGCCCTACTGATAATGTTGCTCTCATTTTCTTAATACAGGATCGTACGGACTCTTCATCAACATTAATGCAACTTAACAAGTCACCAAACCCATCTAAGTGAGGCAGCACAGGTGCAGAACGCTGCGTACTATCCCTGTAGACGGACCTAAAATGCTCAGCAAATAACTCAGGCACGGACTTCAAATCGCTCTCGTGATTATCCAGGACAATCTTCGACTCGATATGCCTCCCAGAACGTGAATTAATGTACTTCCAGAATTTCTTCGGATTATTGACAAGATCTGATTCCACTGAGCAACGATGAGCCTGGCGGTCGCGATCCAGGACCGTCTTACATTGCTTTCTGCAGTTCTTGAATTCCACCTCCCACTTTAAAAGGCCACTTTTCTTAAACTTCCTGTGAAAGAAGTCCTTTCTTTTCAGTAGTGTTTTTAGCTCACTGGAAAACCAGCTAGGAAAGCGAGATTTAGTAACTGTCCTTAACGGAATAAAAGTATCCATGGCCTTCCGAACAGTTTGCGTGAAGAGCATGACCTGGTCATTCACATCAGGCGACTCCAAGATCAATGCCCAATCAAAACTCGTGAGGTAATGATGCATCCCGACATAGTCCCCTGCCGACAGATTATATGAGGTGTGCGGCGGGGAATCACTAGAATGAGCACGAACAGAAGAATTCTCGAAAGAAAGTACTATATCAAGTGCAGGATGATATGTATCCTGAGGAACTAATGGCAGTTCACCCCGTGCTACACGCACACTGTCCATATTTGAGAAGCATAAATCTAGAGCATTAAATTGGTGATTCAAAACATTATTGTGTTGTTTGAGATTTAAGAAAGAAGAAAAGTTTAAGAGCTGGGTGCCTTTCTGCCTGCAGTAAAAGTTGTCCGTAAAAACATCAAGCTGCGGCCAGTTGACTCCAGGAGCATTAAAATCCCCCAAGATTAAGACTTCGCATCCCTGTAAGTCATTCACTGTATTCTCTATGCCAACAAGACAACTATGAAATTCATCTGGAGGTGTCTGGGGAGGGAGGTAAAATAAACCGATTAAAACGCGTACTCCCTTTGCAGCCTCAATCTCGACCCATACGCTCTCGGGAAATTTCTCTAAGTCTTCGCGTCTCCTAGAGCGGTGGCGCCTGTCGACTGCGACCAACACTCCACCTCCCGTTCTGCTCCGCGGGGTAGAATCACGGTCGCGACGGTGCACCTCAAAACAAGGAGGGAAGTAATCGGAGGAGCCGATGCTAGAACACAACCATGTTTCAGTTAAACAGAATATAGAGCAATTGGATAAGGTAACATTAGAGAAAAAGCAATCGGCTTTTGTACGCAGGCCGCGAACGTTTTGGTAAAATAAATCAATGTGACTCATCCTTGGTCTATCCAACGTTCAAAGGGGAGGCGGCTGCCTCGGATGCATGGAGCAGGTCTTCGCGAAGGGCGCCTCGAAAAGCCTTAAAGAGGCATGATTTGGGCCACACGGTAGGATCGGAAAGCTTTTCGAAGTCTTTTGCAGCCACAGACACATGAAGGAGGCGTAGGAGTCGTAGCGCGTCTTCAGTTTCCGGCACTCCACTTCCTCAACTCCGATGGAAGAGAGGTGAGAACTGATGTCTACGCAGCTGGTGTCCGGGTTCAGCTTGGTGACGAACAGGGCTCTTCGTCGAGTTGATGGAGGCGCAACGATCAACTTGCAGGTTTCCGACGCCCCGAAAAGCGCCGGGGTCCTAGCTTTTGGTCGTGCAAAGTTGATGCCACTGGGAGGGATGTCGTCTTTCGGCGGAGCATTATTCTGGCCATCCGAAGGGAGGGCTGCCGCCACAATTTTCGTAGGAGAAGCTTGGGGGAGAGAGCTGTGTAGAGCGGCAGCATAAGAGTCTTTTCCCAAAGACCCCCCCGCAGCCCCATCCACGGGCTGCCGCCGGCGATCGGGCGCGTCCGGCTTTCGTCGCTGGCCGAGTGCGTCACGCAGACCCCGGACCTCAGTCCGTAGTAAGGCCATGGCACCCGCCTGTAGCTCGGCGTCGCGCTTTTGCTCGTGTCGGAGGCGTGCGTTTTCGTCCCTGAGAGCGGCTACCTCGTCAGTCAGGAACGAAATTCCCTCCATGGCATCGAGGAGCAGGCTCCGAAGGGACTCGACGCCGGCGCCAAGGTCAACGGGAGGAGAGGAGGCGGGTGGCCCCGCGGGAAGTTGTCGAGCCGGAGAGAGGGCCGCAGGGGTACGGGAAGAGTCCGCAGCGCTGCTGTCGTGATTGCCGACGACGCCATCGCTGTTAGGCCTCGCAGCACCGCCGACAATCGCACAGCTCTCACAGAGAAAGGAGCTTACCCCAGACTGAAGGAATGTCTCCACGTTGTCCGGCCTGCACACACACTTTGTGTGCGCACGAAGATTGCATTCAGAACATCGGAGAAACTTCTGTCTTCCGTAGAAGACACGGGAGCAGATTGTGCATGCGTCCGTACTAGGCGGCATCTCCGCAGCGAATAATAATAATATAATAATAATAATAATAATAATAATAATAATAATAATAATAATAATAATAATAATAATAATAATGATAATAATAATAATAATAATAATAATAATAATAATAATAATAATAATAATAATAATAATAATAATCAATCAATCAATCAATCAATCTTTATTATACAGTGCCCAGGAACAACCCTGAGGTCTTGGTGCTGGTACACTGGTGGATAAAAAAAACAAAAAAACACTATACACATCTCCGCAGAAAATAAGATACATTTTTAGCATAACACTAGGCAGTGCACTAGTAATTAGTATAATGAAATAAAAACGAGGCAGTAACAGTAGAGACGGAACACAAGACCGAAGGAAAACAAGTGCACCACCAGAAAACACGACATGGAGATGACGACATTCGGACATAACAGAGCAATTCAGCAATGCTCATGCTGCACGGGCAAGTTTTTAATAGAAAGGACAAACGTCCTGTAGCAAGGGTTGAAAATATCAAGTTTTTCAGAGTAATGATTCAAACGCTGAGCCATTCTCACAATTGGGTTTACCGGACTAAACGTTCTAGAAACATAGAAAGATGACAGAAGACGAGTAGGCACACGTGGGACCCTAAGGCACAGTTCAGATAACAGGCTCGGAGAATTGATGAGTCCGTGCAGCGTTTTAAACAAAAATAGTAAGTCCGCGTTCTCCCGACGCCGGTGCAAGCTAAGCAAACCAACACGCTCTAACGCAGACTCATATGTTAAACATTGAACATCCTCCTTTATGTAGCGATGTTTAAAGATAGAAACAAACTTTTTTTGCACACGCTCGATCTCCAAGGAGTGACTTTTAGCAATTCCATTCCAAACAACTGATGCATATTCTAACTGTGACCTGGATAGCGAGCAGTATAACGTGATAAAAGCCGTCGGGTTTTTGAACTCCCTGGTTAAGCGAGAGGCAACACCCAACATTCGCAAAGACGAGTTAACCAGCCTACCAACGTGATCAGAGAAACGCAACCCAGAATCAACATTGACTCCCAGATCTTTCATTACACTTACTCGAGACAAAGTCTCTCCTTGAATATTATATGCAAAAGAGATATTGTGAGTTTTCCGAGAGAGCGTCATGACCTTGGTTTTGGGCGGGTTCAAGAAAAGGTCATTTTCAGAGCACCATCGGTAGAAAGAACATGCATCTTCCTGGAGCTTAGCACAATCACGTTCAGTAACGATTTCTCGATAAATTTTTATATCGTCAGCATATTGCAGGAATGAAGAATTTAAAACAGCAAAAGAAACGTCATTTACGAAAATTGTGAACAGAAGGGGTCCTAAAACAGATCCCTGAGGAACGCCAGAGCGAGTCCTGTACAACGAAGAGTTCATGTTGTTAACCCGGACATATGCCTCTCTCTCTGACAAGTAGCTTTCTAACCAGTCATGTACTGAGCCACATACTCCATAGGAGGAAAGTTTGGATAAAAAAATAATGTGATTGACTACGTCAAAAGCCTTACTTAAGTCAAAGTAGACAACGTCTAACTGACCTCTGTTACATATTACACGAGATGCAGCAGACATAAAGCTAACAAGATTGGTAGTTGTTGATCTGCCGCTCATAAAACCATGCTGATTGGGAATTGCTAAGTTTCGAAATTTGAAAGACAGGAATTGATGAACTACCATTTCAAAGAGCTTAGAAAATGGAGAGAGAAGAGAAATAGGTCTATAGTTACAAATATCACCTTTTTTTCCCGACTTTAAGACTGGAACAACAGCAGCGACTTTCCACGTTTCAGGAAAGGTTCCCAACCTTAACGAGTTGTTAAATATAGAGCACAGTACCGGCGTGAATATGTCGTGATACGTTTTGAGAATCGCAGAGGGAATGCCGTCGGGCCCTACTGATAATGTTGCTCTCATTTTCTTAATACAGGATCGTACGGACTCCTCATCAACATTAATGCAACTTAACAAGTCACCAAATCCATCTAAGTGAGGCAGCGCAGGTGCAGAACGCTGCGTACTATCCCTGTAGACGGACCTAAAATGCTCAGCAAATAACTCAGGCACGGACTTCAAATCGCTCTCGTGATTATCCAGGACAATCTTCGACTCGATATGCCTCCCAGAACGTGAATTAATGTACCTCCAGAATTTCTTCGGATTATTGACAAGATCTGATTCCACTGAGCAACGATGAGCCCGGCGGTCGCGATCTAGGACCGTCTTACATTGCTTTCTGCAGTTCTTGAATTCTACCTCCCACTTTAAAAGGCCACTTTTCTTAAACTTCCTGTGAAAGAAGTCCTTTCTTTTCAGTAGTGTTTTTAGCTCACTGGAAAACCAGTTAGGAAAGCGAGATTTAGTAACTGTCCTTAACGGAATAAAAGTATCCATGGCCTTCCGAACAGTTTGCGTGAAGAGCATGACCTGGTCATTCACATCAGGCGACTCCAAGATCAATGCCCAATCAAAACTCGTGAGGTAATGATGCATCCCGATATAGTCCCCTGTCGACAGATTATATGAGGTGTGCGGCGGGGAATCACCAGAATGAGCACGACCAGAGGAATTCTCGAAAGAAAGTACTATATCAAGTGCAGGATGATATGTATCCTGAGAAACTAATGGCAGTTCACCCCGTGCTACACGCACACTGTCCATATTTGAGAAGCATAAATCTAGAGCATTAAATTGGTGATTCAGAACATTATTGTGTTGTTTGAGATTTAAGAAAGAAGAAAAGTTTAAGAGCTGGGTGCCCTTTTGCCTGCAGTAAAAGTTGTCCGTAAAAACATCAAGCTGCGCCAGTTGACTCCAGGAGCATTAAAATCCCCCAAGATTAAGACCTCGCATCCCTGTAAGTCATTCACTGTATTCTCTATGCCAACAAGACAACTATGAAATTCATCTGGCGGTGTCTGGGGAGGGAGGTAAAATAAACCGATTAAAACGCGTACTCCCTTTGCAGCCTCAATCTCGACCCATACGCTCTCGGGAAATTTCTCTAAGTCTTCGCGTCTCCTAGAGCGGTAGCGCCTGTCGACTGCGACCAACACTCCACCTCCCGTTCTGCTCCGCGGGGTAGAATCACGATCGCGACGGTGCACCTCAAAACAAGGAGGGAAGTAATCGGAGGAGCCGATGCTAGAACACAACCATGTTTCAGTTAAACAGAATATAGAGCAATTGGATAAGGTAACATTAGAGAAAAAGCAATCGGCTTTTGTACGCAGGCCGCGAACGTTTTGGTAAAATAAATCAATGTGACTCATCCTTGGTCTATCCAGCGTTCAAAGGGGAGGCGGCTGCCTCGGATGCATGGAGCAGGTCTTCGCGAAGAGCACCTCGAAAAGCCTTAAAGAGGCATGATTTGGGCCACACGGTAGGATCAGAAAGCTTTCCGAAGTCTTTTGCAGCCACAGACACATGGAAGGAGGCGTACGAGTCGTAGCGCGTCTTCAGTTTCCGGCACTCCACTTCCTCAACTCCGACGGAAGAGAGATGAGAAGTGATGTCTTCGCAGCTGGTGTCCGGGTTTAGCTTGGTGACGAACAGGGCTCTTCGTCGAGTTGATGGAGGGGCAACGATCAACTTGCAGGTTTCCGACGCCCCGATAAGCGCCGGGGTCCTAGCTTTTGGTCGTGCAGAGTTGATGCCACTGGGAGGGATGTCGTCTTTCGGCGGAGCATTATTCTGGCCATCCGAAGGGAGGGCTGCCGCCACAATTTTCGTAGGAGAAGCTTGGGGGAGAGAGCTGTGTAGAGCGGCAGCATAAGAGTCTTTTCCCAAAGACCCCCCCGCAGCCCCATCCACGGGCTGCCGCCGGCGATCGGGCGCGTCCGGCTTTCGTCGCTGGCCGAGTGCGTCACGCAGACCCCGGACCTCAGTCCGTAGTAAGGCCATGGCACCCGCCTGTAGCTCGGCGTCGCGCTTTTGCTCGTGTCGGAGGCGTGCGTTTTCGTCCCTGAGGGCGGCGACCTCGTCAGTCAGGAACGAAATTCCCTCCATAGCATCGAGGAGCAGGCTCCGCAGGGACTCGACGCCGGCTCCAAGGTCAACGGGAGGAGAGGAGGCGGGTGGCCCCGCGGGAAGTTGTCGAGCCGGAGAGAGGGCCGCAGGGGTACGGGAAGAGTCCGCAGCGCTGCTGTCGTGATTGCCGACGACGCCATCGCTGTTAGGCCTCGCAGCACCGCCGACAATCGCGCAGCTCTCACAGAGAAAGGAGCTTACCCCAGACTGAAGGAATGTCTCCACGTTGTCCGGCCAGCACACACACTTTGTGTGCGCACGAAGATTGCATTCAGAACATCGGAGAAACTTCTGTCTTCCGTAGAAGACACGGGAGCAGATAGTGCATGCGTCCGTACTAGGCGGCATCTCCGCAGCGAAAATGCCACATACTCCAATAATAATAATAATAATAATAATAATCTTTATTTTGGGGTGCCCAAAAAAAACCACATTGGTCTTCTTATTGGTGCACCAACACAACAAGCAAAATGAGCAAGCAAGTACATAGGCTCTAAACATTTACTAAAAAAAATAAAACATCCAAGACAAACATAATGCTAAGGGGCTAGAATAATATCATTTAAATCGCGACGGTACATAGAAATTGATGCAGATATATCAAGGTGGGGTGGACTGAAGGTATTACATAATGACTGAATCCGTAAGAGAGGTGAAGTGTTACACGGCGAGCGAACATCAAAACAAACAAAGTGTATAGTTACTCGGAATGGAATATGAAAGTTCACTTTTGCAAGGAGTTGAGCCGAATCAACAGCGCCATTCGCAACCTTGTGCAGAAAAATTAAATCACGAACAGTCCTCCTTTTAGACAGTAGAGAAAGAGATAACATTTTCATTATATATTCATACCCATAATAAAAGCGTCGCTCAAAGTATCTATCATAAACGATCCGGACAAGACTTTTCTGAACATCTTCTATGCTCATAGACTGTGTGTTAGAAATCGAGTTCTATACGACAGAAGCAAAACTCCAGTCGTGACCTCACTAAAGAGTTAAAAAGGTTAACCAATGAATGAGGGTTTCTAAAATTACGCGTCAATCGAGAAATTACCCCTGGCGCTCTAAAAGCATTGCCCACGACCAATGACACATGATTTCTAAAAGATAAAGCGCTGTCAAAACACACACCAAGGTCCTTTAAGATTGATACACGCTGTATTGGCGATCCATCGAGATAATAAGTAGACTCAAAAACAGAATGCCTACGTCAAAAAGAAATCACTCTTGTTTTTTGGGGGTTTAACTGCAATTGATTATTTTTACACCACTGAAGAACGCTGGTAACGTCACCTTGCATTACATCGCCATCTTTAAGACTATTAATGCTTTTGAACAACTTAAGGTCATCAGCAAAACGAAATAGTTCGGAACTGTTTACGCAAGACACTATATCATTTATGAAGATCAAGAACAAAAGAGGGCCCAGTATTGATCCCTGGGGAACTCCGGACGACGAAAAAAAAATTTCAGAGAAACAGTCTCCAATCCGAACAGAGTTTGGGCGCAGTGACAGATAGCTGCCAAATCATTCGCATAATTCAAGACACACTCCATATGAAGACAGTTTACGCAAGAGTAATTTATGGCTCACTTTGTCGAACGCTTTAGACATATCAAAATATATTGAGTCGACTTGTCCTCTATTAGCCACAACTGGGGCAGAAAGTCTAAAAATGTACATAAATTAGTCTCGACTGACCGGCCACCCAAAAAACCACGCGGTAATGAAGTTATTTTTTTGTCGGAAATAAAATAGCATTTTCTTACGGATGACAAGCTCGAAAACTTTCGAAAAGCCACAAAGCAAGGAAATTGGGCGATAATTTGTAACAAGGGACGAATCGCCATTTTTTAGAACCGGAACGACCACCGATCTTTTCCAAAGAGACGGAAATGTTCTCGAACAAGAGAAAGATTGAAGATATGCTTTAGAATCGGAACGAATAGTTCACTGCATCCTTTGATAATAAAACTTGGTATCCCATCCGCGCCACTGGAAAACTTCGGTTTCAGCTTTTTTATCGCTTCAGCGATTTCAGCTGTATCAACACGCACAGAAGACAAAAAATCATGACAGTATAGGAAATTGTCACCAGGCTGATAAGATTGGTTAGCGAAAGAAAACAATTTTTAAAATAATCCGCGAACATATTTGCAACCTCAGCGGGTGCAGATTGATAACAAGGGGCATTATCTGACCCATCACGCAGGCAGATAGTGCGACTAGCCTCACGTGTATTTCCACTTCCGGACGCGATAGCGAACGGACGTGTCATCATGTGCTCCGTCGGAGCGGTATCAGCGGCCCACGGCCGCGGTAACAGGAACACGGAATTTGATGCCCAGGAGTATCAAGTTATTTTGCCACAACTTCCTACAGGTACGACAGTTTTGAATACCGTTTTTTTACACGCTGACGTGAGAGGAAGGCCCTACCGCCTGGAACATTTCCGCGACGCCCTGGATGGTGTGGGGCTGTTTTCCGAGGTAATTGCCCTGGGGGCCTACCAATACAATCATGTGTGGGCGGTCACCTTCAGGAATGTCGAAGGGAAAAAGAAGCTGCTCGCCGCAGGTGAGCTCCGCGTCAAGGAGGGCCGGTGCATCGTGGTCGACCCGAGCAACCAGGATACACGATTGAAGCTCCACTGGCTGCTTCACTTCGTTCCTGACGACGAGGTGCATTTGGCCCTGGCGCCCTATGGAAAGGTCACAGAAGTCACCAGGGACCGGTGGCGCGCTCAGGGTTGCGCCGGCGTGTCGTCGACGACGCGGTCGGTGTCTCTGAGGCTGAAGGCAGGAGTCACGGTGGACGCCCTCCCTCACCAACTGCGAGTCGCCGGGGACCTGGCTCTTGTGGTAGTTCCGGGCAGGGCGCCGCTTTGTCTACGGTGCCGTGGTAAAGGCCACATACGGCGTGAGTGTCGTGTGCCGCGCTGTGGACTCTGCCGACGATTTGGCCACGAGGAAAGCCAGTGCGTCAGGACTTACGCGACCGTTACGGGGCCCGTGGAGAATGAGGACGCGTCCGAGCACCTGATGGACGCGACCGAGTCCGAAGACGCTGCCGACGGAGCTGGGGGACCACCACTCCCAGAGGCACTGCTCCCGCACAGTGCCGAGGACAGGAATGGCATCCGGAGCGTCGTCGAGAACCGTCCTCTACCTCAAGCGCGGGCTGCGGGTGACGTGTCTGCAGCGGAAGACGTATCCATGACCCACAGCTCGGTGCCTGTGGCGACGCCCAACAAGGAGCCGGAGGACTGGAGCGGCGACGAGGCAAGATCCAGCGGCGCAGTCGCCAAGCGGGCTCGCGAGGAAGGCGTCTTCAAAGGACTGAACACCAGCGCGGTTCTCCCCGAGGAGCCACCTCCAAAAGCGGCGTCGGTGCGGCGAGTGAGCTTCAAGCCCAAACCGAACATTCCGACAGAGCGACGTCCAACGGCGACATCACCACCTTAGGTGTGATGGCCCGGGCTCCGAGCGGCAACTCGTTTCGAGCTCGAGACGGACGGCACTGGAGAGGACGAGAGCACCGAGTTTGTTCGTTGAGGACCTGGCAGACGCGGTCGGTGGGTTCTTTGAGATATCCTGACTACCGGCGAGTCACCCGGTTCATTAGTACTTCGTCTTTGCAGCAAAGCCAAGTTAGGCACCATGCGGCCCGTTTGATCTAATTCATGGCAGTAAGGCTTGAAACAGCTCTTCGTGTAGCCACGCTGAACGTGAGAGGTCTGTCAGCAAGGCGCCGACAGTACCAACTCAGTCGCCTCCTCTTGGAAGACGACTTGGACGTAGTTGCTGTTCAAGAAACAAAGGTGGAAAGCCAAGAGCAAACGGACCGCATGGTGCAACCTTTCAAATCACGATACAATGTATGTGTATGCCACGCGGTTGGGACATCTGGGGGTTGCGCTCTTTTTCTCCGTAATTCTTTAGGCATATTGGTAGAAACCGTCGTTATATGCGATACGGGACGTTTAATTGTTTGTGACTTTTCGTTTTCTGGCTACCGGTGGCGGGTAGTCTGCGTGTACGCGCCAAATCGGGAGTGTGATCGAAGATTTTTTTTTGAGCGCGTTGCTTCTTACCTACATTCTGAAAGAATTGTAACATTGTTGGGGGACTTTAATTGTGTATGCGCCGCTGAAGATAGAGTACGTAATTTGCCTGTGCGGGATCAGAGCGCTCTTTTGTTGAATTCTCTAGTGCAAGAGTGCGGCCTGGAAGACGTCGGCCTTTTTTTGTCTAGTTCTTTTGTTCCCCAATTCACGCATTTTCAACGAGATAGTCACGCGCGATTAGATAGAGCGTATGTTTCAGCGGGCCTGGTTCCTCTGTGTGAGAACTACGAGGTCAAGCACGTATCTTTTAGTGACCACAGTTTAGTTGCTTTCACAATTGGGAGAAAAGAAACAAAATCGCGGTTTAACTGGGAACTGTGGAAACTCAATGACAAGATGCTGAATGATGAAACTTTCGTTGACGGAGTAAAGAAGAGTCTTAGAAACCTGCTTGCTGTCGAGTCGAGAAGTTTTGTCGAACTATGGGAGAATTTTAAAGATGAAGTTAAAATCAACGCGATTGAAAGATCATGTATTTTACGCCGTCTGGAAAAAGAAAAGGAAAAGGAACTACAGAGTAAGCTAGATTTTCTTGTAAGCGTAGAAAGTGCTAGACCCGGTGCGTTTATTAAAGAAATAAAAGAAGTAAAGAGAAAATTAGAGCTTATCGACATCGAAAGATACAGAGGGGCTGCGATAAGGGCCCGCGCTGAACGAATCTTTCTAGGAGAAACGCCGACTAAGCGCTCGCTTGGCGACGAAAAGAGGTATGCGACGCAAAACGAAATAAACGAGATACAGTACGGGACCACGGTTACTCGGGACCGAAAGATAATCGAGCGTGCTTTCGTAGATTACTATCGGGACCTGGTGGGACGTCGGAGACAAAGAGACAGAGGATTTGATAACGTTTTTTTAAACCTCATGCCAAAGTTAGACGACGACGTTAAAGATCGCCTGGAAGCACCGATCAGTGTGAGGGAAATAGAAAGGGTAATTGACGAGCTAGGTTCGGGAAAATCGCCTGGTCCTGATGGCTTAGGTGCAGCTTTCTACAAGGCTTTCAAAGTCGATGTGGCCGAAGCCCTGCACCGTGTGATAATGGAAGCATACGAAAGAAAAGTATTGCCCCCATCTTTTCGCCAAACGCACATAGTACTAATTCCAAAGAGTGATGACCCCGCGAAACTGCTATCCGTTAAGTCGTATCGACCAATTAGCCTTACAAATATGGACTATAAAATCTTTATGAAAGTCTTAGCGAGAAGACTGCAAGGCGTAATAACCTCCATCGTTGGGACTCATCAAACATGTGGCATTAAGGGGAGAACGATTGTCACCAACATACACATTGCAAGAAGCATCTTAGAATGTTGCGATGTATTTGAAAAACGCGTGGCTATGATGCAGCTTGACTTAGACAAAGCTTTTGATAGGGTAGCACACGATGTTCTTTTTTTGCATTTTAGATCAAGTAAACGTTGGCTGTGTACTCTTAGAAGGAGTTAAAATGTCTTACGCTGAGTGTTTCGCGAGCATTATTGTAAATAAGCGCGTTAGTGAAAGTTTTCAAGTTCTCTCCTCTGTGAGGCAAGGGTGTCCTTTATCACCCTTGTTGTTCGCTCTTTATCTGGAACCCTTTTGTTTAAAGCTGTTATTCAACGAGAAAATCCGCGGCTTTAGGCTGTTGAACAGCGAAGTAAAGGTCCTTTCGTACGCAGATGATATCGCTGTGTTCTGCGACGATAAGGAAAGCATAAATGTAGTGGTTAAGGACGCCCTTGAATTTTGTAAATTTTCTGGGAGTCTCATCAATTGGGACAAATGTGTGGGCTTCTGGCATGGTAGTTGCGATACCACACCGGCTGGGTTCGAAAGAATGCACTGGACTTGTTCGCCGGTTAAGTACCTCGGAGTGCCTCTTCAGCATTACAAAGATACGACTGAGTATTGGAGAGAAGAAGTTGAGCAGGTTCGCGCTAAAACGCTTAAGTGGGGAGGCTTGAATCTCTCAATTTTTGCTCGTTCTACTGTGTGTAACATTTTCCTTGTGGCTAAAGTGTGGTATGTTCTCCAGGCACTGTGGATGTCTAGGGCCAATATTCAAAAGTTGCATAGAGTATTCGCGGTTTTTGTGTGGGGCTCGGGATGGGAGCGAACCAGTCGCACAAACTTATTTCGCTCTGTGAAAAGTGGGGGGCTTGGTTTGGTTCATTTGTTTCTTAGGCAGATTGTGTCTCGATTTCTTTTTCTACGGGACCAGAGAGATGAATTTTTGCGGACTATGTGACAAGTTAGATTGTGTGATACATTGCCTGAATTTGTTGTCTCAGCGAGCAGCATAAGGTGCCGGAGTGCGCGGGGTTTTTTGCTTGAAGTTATTAGATCTTTTCAGTTTCTGAAGGTACGCTTCTCGCTTCAGTATCTAAGCGAGGTCACAAAGAAGCGCTTGTATAAAGATCTTGTCGATAGTGTTTTGCCTGTGCCCTTGTACCGTTCCATATACTGTGAGGGCCACGGTCAAGATGTGCTCAAAAGGGTAAAAAAGATGCCAGTACGTCCAGCGGTGAAATCCTTCTTTTTTCAACTTCATAGTGGGACGCTACCCGTTAAGCCCTGGCTTCAAGACAGAGGTATATTTGTGCCCTGGTCGGTTGATTGTCTTTTGTGCAGGAAGCCGGAAACTGTAGACCATATTTTCCTCGACTGCTGGGACGCAGTGTTTCAATGGGATATCATGCAGCGTACTTTGAAAAAGAGCCTCCCAGTGTCGGCGTATGGTATCCGGTTTCTTTGTGTCAAACGGGACGGGGGTGTGCCCTATGACACGATAATGGTCTTGGCCCTGCATAGTATTTGGAAATCGAGGATGGCAGTTCGCCATGCTGACGTGGACGCTCGTCCAGTTCGCGACTACTTTATTGAGAGTATTGTTCACCTACGGGAAGTGTACAGAGCGCAGAGCGAGCAGCCTGACTGGCTGTCAGCTCTGGACGGATTGGTCGCACTGAAGGAATTTTAACCTAATCGCGCCGGGAAAGCGCTGGCCGGACGCTTTTAATCGTTAATCCCCGTCCAGTATTGTATGTTTTACTGCCAAACCGGTAATAAAGAAAAAAAAAAAAAAAAAAGACTAGCCTCACGTGTATGAAGTTTCACAAACTTCCAAAACGTCTTCGGTCGACGATTTACACTATTTTCTACGTTGTCATGATGTAGAAGTTTATCACGCTTGAACAGTTTTTTCACTAAGGAACGATATATGCTAAATTTGGCGTACCAAAGATCAGAACCGGTCTTTTTATAAAGTCGGTGAAAATGATCTTTTTTTTCTTAGGTTAAGCCTTAATTCTTTAGAAAACCAGTTAGGAAATAATATCGACGGCTTGTTGTAGCACTTAGGAATAACGTTCTCGATGGCACTTTTTACAACTGTAGTAAGCGTTTCGGTGGCAAGATCAACATTTGACTTAGAAAGAACACAACCCCAGTCAAAATGTTCGATGTGTCTATAAAGACTTAAATAGTCACCTTTAGAAAAGCAGTAATTTGATGAGTTACACGGAACTCTCGCTTTGTACGGGAGAGAAAACTCAACAGTAAAAGGTGGATGGAAACCATAATTTTGAACCAAAGGATTCACAACACGCTTTAGACTTAAAATTGGAATGTTACAAAGAGCAAGATCCAAAACATTTCCGGCCTCATTTACGATCGTATTGTGTTGCTGAAGACCACAGAAGTTTATAAAAGATAACAAAGAATGCACCTTGGTACATGTGTTTGTGTTGCTTTTTACCGTTTCCACAAACCATTCAACACACGGAAGATTAAAATCTCCGTAGATTTGAACATGACACTGTTCGAAATTAATCTGCTTACTAATGGCATCAAAATGTTCAATAAAAACTGTCTGGTCTGAAAGGGGCGGGAAGTAATAGACCTATTAGGTAATTGAAGCCATCACTGGGCCTTAATTTCAACCCAAACACATTCAGAATAGGATTCGAGGTCAAATCTTCGATGCGAGACAAGGGAACATTCAGCCGCTATAAGGATACCCCCGCCTAGCTTCTGTCCTGTGCAGGAGTACTCTCTAGCTCGGCGATATACATTGTACTTATGGCAAAAATAATTTTCATCTGGAATCCCACTACAAAGCCACGTTTCAGAAAGACAAATGATATCGTGATTGGAAACAATTAAATTCGACATGAACTCGTCGGCCTTTGTACGTAGGCCCCATACGTTTTGATAAAACAATTTAACCTTGTTCACCATCTTCATTTCCTACTGGATTGACACTCATACCACGAGAGGTGTCGAGTCGTCCGAAAAACTGATGAAAGATGCTGCCCTCCAGCCACACTTCAGAATTGTTGATTACATTGACGACGGACTCATTGCATATGACAAGTGAAACGAAGAGTAGGAATCAAACTTTGTCATCATTTTTGAGCAAATGACCTGTTTTCCGTTTAAAAAGAGCTCCACTAGCGCGTCAACATCGGCGACAGTCGTGTCAGGATGAAGCCTAGATAAAAAGAGCGCTAAACGGCGTTCCGGTCGAGGAACAGCAGTCACCTTGTTAGGTCTGGCGGTTCCAAGTGACGGCTTGGTTCGTCGTCGTGGTCCAACCGTCGTAAAGCCGTCCTCATCGGCAATCCCGTGAGCAGCATTCCCAGGCCGCAATTCCGGGTTCACGCCGGCGGGAGTCAGACGAGCCACTGGGTTGGAAGGCAAATTCCGTGAGGAGGGCAGTGACGCCGACGTCGACTCGAAGACAGAAGCTACGGTCGACTGAGCTGCGACCGTAGCGTACGAAGTCGGTGGAACAGATGGAAGCGGCATCTTCTCCATAACGGTTTTGCGAAGTTGGAGAATCTCAGAGCGAAGACTCCTGTTATCGGCTCTGAGGCACTTGACCTCTGCCGTTAACACGTCCAGCTTATTCGACAGGCTTCCGACGAGGCGTAGAAGCCCGGAAGGGACGAAATCTTCGTCCAGCTCGCTCGCTGGCTCCCCCAACGGCCCCGACGCAGGAATCCCCGACGCAGGAACGTAGGAACTCGCACTGGTATTGCTGGGCGACACGCAGCATCTTCTGGTACAATCGGAGCATTTAAACGTGCACTTGCCGCTTTTCATGTAGATGCTGTACTCATCAGGGCCGATGTTTAGGCACTTGCAATGAAAACGTCGGTTGCAGCCAGCCATAGAGATAAGATACTGCTGCTTTCCGTAGAAGCGGACAGCACACGAGCCACAAACATCTTTCAGCGGAGCGCTTCCGGACACGTCTTTCGGCGTCGGCGTCATTCCGCAGAATGACGCCGACGCCGAAAACAGAGAGGACGAGGACGGGAAGAGGACATCTTTCAGAAAGATGTCCTGTTCCCGTCCTCGTCCTCTCTGTTTTATACTTTCAAGTTTTGTATCTATTAACCAACACGCTCGTTTTCAATTGTAAATTTTATAGGGAGAATATCTATATCCTAGAGCTGTATTTCGTGTTGACCCGAAAGTGGAACAAACGCCCCCACTGAACTGTACGCGAGTCTGGTTCTTTCATCGAAACCACATCCATCGTCTCGTTTTGTTTAATTGTTTATTTTTTATCGGTGTTAGAACGTTTACCATGCATATGGCTAACGCTATAGGCTACCTAAAAGATAGGGGATTCCGGAAACGTGTTCTAGTTTCTTCAACGTAAACCCCGATTTCTTATATGACACAAAACATTGATACCAAAAAACACCAAATGTGTAAAAAATTACACCCCCCCCTTTTTTTTACCTTTATTTTTTCTTTCTCGAATTTAAAGGAAAATAAATCCCGGAAACATAGAGCCCTGCCCATAAGTAAGAGCGCATTCCCCCATCAGCTGGGCCCTGTGCGGCACGAACGCATCTTTCTTATTGCCAGAACCACCCCCTTGATCAACGCCTTCGATGGTGAATAAACAAGATGCCATGTGAAAAAACGCTTGAGCCACACGGCCCAGAACTTATTCATTTTAATAGCCTACAGTTGTCAGGACACGACAGATGAATCAATCGATGGATTGATGAATCTGTATACCAGTGGATGGGTCGGGTGGCGGTTTAGGCCACATAGCCGGTGTTTTTAATTTCAACTTATGATATGTCGATTGGGTCACGAAATGGGTTCCAATGTGCGCTGAAGTGAAGGCCGGAGCTATAGGCTCTTCACTGCGTGTCCAATTCTTATAACGGTCCGCAACAAAAATGTCCGATCGCATTCAAATCTGAAAGTGGCGAACCCTTTGTAACCGCCTCTTCTCGCTCCTTTTACAGATGTTGGTGCACTTCAGCGGAGATAAGTTTTATGGGCAAGACACCACCAGTGAAACAACACCCTCACTGCTTGGGATACACGCCTACTGCGTATCGATGGAGTTTCTACAGACAGGGGGTGTACAAGTACCCGACACCGTCTGACTATCCTACATAGATTCCTCCGACAAGTCCCAGAGTACTTACCGGACGAACGGTGAATTATCCATCGAGTTGTCGGAACCGAAGAACACCGTAACTTTTACCTTCACCCGCGCCAACAAATCAGGTAAACACATTTCATTTCATATCAATTATTATACATTAAAGGCCCCGAGGGGAATTAAATAAGGGGGGTAATTTAAAGTACATTGAGACACAAAATAAGGTTTAAAAAAGGTAGATAAAACAAAACAGAACAGTCATATTGAACAATTATTTGCAATATTTTAATTAGAAAGCGCATGCTGGAGTGAGCGCTGTTATAAATAAGGAATGATCAATGATTGTTACAAGGGACTCCAGTAATGCGTTCCAGTCACTTATGCACAAGATGATAGTCGAGGTGTAAGGTAATTAGTTCTAGCAAAGGGCAACTCGAGTTTGTGGTAACGGTCGCGTCGAAGCGAAATGTGATTGGCTGGTGAGAAGAATTTGCGGTCAGTCCCGAGTTGCAGAATATGTCAGGAAAAAATAAAACAGATAATCGGTCAACAGCGCGCCTGTCTTTAAGAGGAGGTAATGAGATTGAGTCACGAGATGAATGTAATGCTCGCGCGTAAGTAGTCATGTAGAATGAAGCAAGTTGCGCGGTTTGGAATCGATTCTAGCATGTCGGAAACATACGTTATTTGTACTTAATTACGACGTAGTCAGTGGCCCACGAGGAGAGCAACAGCACATTTTACAGATGCTCTTTTAGGTCCGTGTGACCTTGCGACATGTGTGCACAAAAGCACGTGTTTGCTCGCTGGTACATTGCATCCAGAACATAAAAATAAGCTACATAAACACCAAGACCAGATTTATATAAAATATATTAGGCACGAGGTATTGTGAAATTTTCATTCAGCTGTTTTAAATAATAAAATGATGTTTTCCCGTGGCGCATGTCCCCTTAAAAAGCGACGTACACTCCGCTCTTTCCACTCTTGCCCGCCCCCTCCTTTTCCCTACATTCTCTCCACTTTTTACCTAACCCCAACTTGGCTTTCCTCGCAGCTAAAAAGGGGGGAGTGATAAGAGGATTATATTCTCAAAAGAAACCGAGGTTGTACTTCGACCTTTAAAGGGCCTTTGGCATAAAATTGGAGTCGTTACTTTAATATAAAACCCTTATGGCATGTACCAGGACCTCGTTGTGGAAGTGTCCACGAAATTTAAGCTGGCAATTTGAAGAATTAAACCTATAAAACGCCTCTCCAAATTCCCTGATTGAAACTCACTCGATAAACTAGCAGTGACGTTAAAAGATTAGGATGCCGTCTCCTCAAGGCTCTCCTTAAGTCTCTCCTTCCTTTGCCTTCCTCGGTCCCGCCTGTTGTCATCGCGTCGGTCACGTCGCGTCACGCAACCCAGCTCGTCTTCATATTAGCAGCAAGAGCGCCTTACAAACAAGGACAAAAGAAGAGGGCACATAGAAGGACAAACACAATGATGACTTCCAAGTCACTTTTCTTCTACTTCTTTGTAAGAAACACGACCATTGGGACAAAGAGAGAGAGAGAGAGAGTGTGTGAGAGAGAGAAAGAGAAAATTATTAACGAAAGAGCAGACGCATGGCTTCGTCTCCTGGTAAGTAATCTCCTCTGTCCAGGAGACCATGGTCCTTGGCTGCCGACCAGACCCTGTCGATCAGCTCGATCTGGTCACCAGGGTCCACGCTGGTCAGCCGGCTCTCCCTCTGCTCTCTGCTGGGTCTTGCGATGGATTGTGTCGCCGTGCTGCTCTGGCCCCCGCACCATGCGGTAGAAAGTGTTGGACACCTTGTATGCCTTGCGGTCAAATTCGTAACAGGCTGAATGTCTCCAGCCTGCTGTAGTATTTCGTTACGTTATCGGTTCAGTCAAGTGAAGAAACGAAGATGTCTGTATCGGACATCTGAGCTTCTCGAATCAATGTACTGGCGAAATCTCAGTTGGTTTGGTTTGATAATTTAGCAGCGTAATCGAAGGTACGTAAAATTGTGCGGGGGCTGAATACCTATGATCCCTATTTCTAGGCTGGAGTGGTCCTTTAAGCTATAAAAACATGGACACATTCTAAGCGCTGAAGTTAGGAATGATATTAATTATTTTTTATCCCCAGAATTCGCATGTTTAAAAAGAAACGTGACGAAGAAACAGTTGAAGTGTCCTGGAAACGCAATTACTATAATTCATTTTAGCTAAACAAATTATTAAAAAGTAAAATTTTACTTATTTTATTTAAATAAAAATAACTTCATTTACATTTTTAATGTCAATAAAACACAGCATGTACACAAACGTTCGAACCCACTTTGCATGGTCAGCAAAAAATTGTTTTCTCAACTTATCGCTTTGCAATTTGTGGCTAGGTGGTAGAAGCTTGAATGAAAATAGCAACGGACAAACTTACCATGCTAAAAAAAAACAAAAAAAAAACAACAACAACAAAAAAAAACTGTTTTGGGCTATCTACAGCGATATCCGCAGACGACGTCATGACCGGGTACGCCTATTTACATTTGTCTCCGACAGATATCCGAAGCGTCGAGCGTGCCGGCGCCGAGATTAGCAGACCTTCGGAAACATTTCATTATACCAGCACGCATCTCTCTGTTGTTAATTTCTCAAACTGCAATTTTGTATTTATTAAAAAAATGAACCCGAAAAGAAAACAGGAATTTGGATCCTTCACGGCTCCCCATTTTCGGTACGGAGATGCGGAGATGATCGGTCGTGGCACTGCACTACTCCACAGAGCCTAGACTGAAGAGAGGGTTTGTCTCAACTCATGGAGAGCGTTAGCAATTTAATGGCGGACACCTTCTGCGGCGATTGGTCGCAAGTGCGCATGCGCTGTGCTTTTGCGTGTCGAGGAGGGAAGCAGGCAGAAAGCCGGAGGCGTTTGCAGGCAATCAACGCTTTTGGATAGAGCAGCTGGAAACTTTCTGTAATATAGGCTCTCTACTACTCTCGTATCTCAAGTTGCGCCACTTTTCGGTAACTAGGCAAGCATGTTAATTACGTCGTCTGCAAGTGCCTCGGCCGGCACGTAGCCCGCGACAGGTTTTTTTCTTTTGAACAAGGTAAGCTTATCCATTGATAACTTCATTCCTTGCTTCCACCAGGTAGCCGCACCTTTTTAGTAAATCGCACCGCGATACGGCGAGAAACATGCTGTAAAATAGATATACTGTAAACCCTTTATTTTCGTAACACCTATGTTTCGCGAATCGGTCACAGAGGACATAATCGCGGTAATTATATTTCGCGATTTGCAGACGCCTGCATTGAAAGTTGAAACTCTTTAGGATCGAGATTTTCGCAAGCCCTTAGATCTCGCGTATTTTTCATATCGCGAAATTTGCGAAAATTAAATGCTCCCGAACATTAAGGCTTTAGAGTAGATCAGCCTTATAATAATGTTTACCCTAATTACAAATTTCCTTTTAATTATTGTCGCTCCCTATGACAGTTTAATCATAAGTTAAGTCAATTAACTTGAAACTTCAAAAATTGTTATCGAAAAGTAATTATTTCTAAATTTATTACGCCTTCATGAGCAACTTACTTCACCACTCTGTACTTTTTCCAAGTAGGATGACCTTATTTGTGTTTTAAACGTTAGTGAATATACTTTAATTGCTTTAATGCATCGCAATACCATATTGTAAGTTATTTGAGATAAAGAGAAGCATTCTGTGAAAACTGTTTCTTTTTTTTTTTTACCAGTATCTTTAAGGATAGCCGACGCCACAAACTTTCATTCTTAAAGGGGTCATGAAATGATATCGGGTTGGAACGTTCAGGACTTTGCAGAGACGTACTGGTCCTAGTCTGGCCCAAGTATACTGGCACAGACCGCCACTGATTTGAAAGCTTCTTTGTCACGGTGGAATTGCGAGGATAAAAGGGGACCATTTATTTCAGTCTTGCCTTCGCAAAGCTTGATGACGTAATTGCGGGATAGAAACCATCCGCCTGACGACAGCCAAGCACGACTCATTGATTGGACACGATAACTGCGTGAGCACTGGACTTCGGCTCGTAACAATCAATGTCTCGACGGACTCTCTGGTAGTGGTTTGTGTTTATGCCGCTGCTGTGATGAGAATAGACGAACTCGATCAATGCTCGAGCTCAGCACGCGTTTTCTACTTTGCCGACCATAGCGTGCAGCTATGATTAGCGCTGGCGGCATGGGATAGGCGCCAGGCCTCATGGCCGCTTCTTCCGGCTCCGAAATGAGGAGATGAACGATGCTCACATTTTTCGAATTTTCTTGGAAACGGCCATTGCCTTCAAGAAAAAAAAGAAAAGAAAAAATGATCGAATTAAAGTTAATTAAGCTATTAACGTTAGGGAGTGATTCTAAGTAGTATTTAGCGAAAGTAAAAAAATTCGTTTCATGTGCCCTTAAAGTGCTGCCTACCAGCAAGTAAAAGAAAATCAATGCGTTGTGTCAGTAAAACAAAATAATCCTAAAAGCCTCATGCAAACACCCCACGCTTCAGCGTACTAAGCTATACTCGGAGACACCTTTTTCTGGCATTCCGAAGGAAGTGAAGACCGCGGGAGCACAGCTGTGATCGGCACTCAATGTGAGCGAGAGCACGGGCACCCTTATCTTTGGCTTCATTGCCAAAAAAAGATGTCCCCAAGGTTTATTATTTATTTTGTATAGAGAAGTAATAAAGATATATCAAGATTAATGTGGCTTCCCGATCAAGGCTACCTGCCGATGGGGCTAGAAAGGAGGGCTTGAGAGATAGCCGAACACTGCTCGTACGTCAGAAAGTGATCACCTTAGTTTTTTTTTTTCTCCTCAACCCTAGCAAGAAGCTTTTGTATTTAGCAATTCTTGAATGTAAGTAAAAAAGACATGTTTCATCGGAAGTGCCAGATGGAGGAAACACCAAATCTCAATAAATGTTGCTTTCGAAAGTTTTTTTTTTTCGCAGAAAGGTCTGATTTGAACAAAGGTGGTAAAATCAAGTGACTTGAATCGTGATCTAAGTCAGCTTGGTTTCGATCATCTTCATTTTTGTCTCCACCTTTCTTTAAACCTATCTACATACATTGGTATGTGTTGTTATTTCAGAGCTCACGAGCAGGAAAGTCAAATATGAACTTCTGAAATTTGAAGATAAAGTGAACGTCTCTTCCCTATTGAAAATATTTCTAAAAGGGCCCGTCAGCCTTGAAGGATTATGGGACCTCACAGGCCTTCAAAACCCTTCAAAAATACCCCACAGAAAAGCCCTTCAAGGATACCCCATAGAAAAACCCTTTAGCCCCACAGCCCTTTAACCCGTCAGGCCCTTTAGCCCATCAACCCTTTAGACGCCCAAATGTCTGTGAACCATAGACAAAAATGCAGGTCAAAACACTGAAAATTTATTGCCGACATTTAGTTTTACATGCATATTATAACTCAAAAAGCAACGCTTGTTCAAACCCGGCGCAAGGAGCTGTAAACGAAAGGGATCACATCAAACAGGGACAACTGACATCCTTATCACAAAGAAAAATACCTTTCAAAGTACTCACAATGCCGCTGGGTATATTCCTGATGTACGGTAGTTCAGCTAATAAAACCGAGCAGGTGCACCTCACGGACACATACACAGTCTCAGTAAGCACGTTTAGCGAAAACCACAAACTCGTAAGCAGCACCCGCCGCCGTTGAGAAATCCCGAGCACAGTCACTTTTTCGTCCATGATGACGTCGCGCCGGCGTCTTCGGCGTATTCTTTGCTCGTTGGTCTGAAGTCGGACGGACGAAGAGGCGCAAGGAAAAGGTCCGGACAGCGGCCGTCATCCACCGTCTCAACACCCACAGTGCCATAATCCCGGTGCGCAGGCACAACATGCGGTGGGACGCTGACCCCGACTGCCAGGCTTTGCAGCGAGTAAGCCGACACCGGCCACCATCTCCTTGAATGCGCTGAACACAAAGGCGCTCGAGCGGTGCTGAAGGCGGCCTGCGCCGAACTATGGTTCACCTGCGGTACCAAGAAAGAAACTGCACGGATCAAAACAAACCAAAGGGCGAGCCCTCAAAACCATGCATGCTCACCTTCCTGGAGGAAATTGGTCCGCTCGAAACATCCAGGCTCGGGGGATAACCGGAACCGCACACGAGCAGAGAGAAAATGGCTATGGCCTCCCCCGCTTGCACACAGCACCCTCCTCCCCCCGACCGCTGGCCTGGCAGCCCTGCACCCTCTCCCCATCGCCGGGCGGAGAGAGGCGATTGCTTTTTGGGGACAGTCCCCCGTGGGGGGACCGGTTCCCGGAACGAGTCGCTCCCGCGTGCGTCCCTGTTCCTGGAAAGCGCGCACTGCTCTCGGCTTGTCCTTTTTTTTTTTTTTTCTTGTTTTTTTTTTCTTGTTTTTTTTTTTATACATGGTTGCACGTATTTCGCCTCGAGCGGACAGGATTGCGTTCGCCTCAAAACGCCGCTCGGTCAACACCAAACGGCCCGCGGCTCGTCAATTCTCCACATGGGCGGTCGCCCTCAGTAGCTCTTTCGCGACCGAACACCCGTGCAGTGACAGACGGGTCCAGGAGCCCACTCGTATTTGATAGAAGAGCAGTAATAAAAATCTGACCGTACTCACACACGATCGGCATTCTCCAAATACTTATTTTTTCCCCCGTAGCGTACAATAAGCAGCTATGTTCATTAATTCTGCGAAATGTGTTTTTTCCACCAGGGCCGTTGCCCACACAGACATATCAAGAGGCCTGAAGGTTTTCCCGACCCCATTAGAAAAGTTCTTGACAGGCCTTCAGACATTTCAAGGCATCGTAAAGGGGACTTTAGACATTTCAGGAGAGCCTCTGACGGGGCCAGTGAACCCACCAGGAAATATCGGTGCCCCCGTCAAACATCTCAGAAATTCCTGAAGTCCCTTTCACACCCTTTAAAAAAATCCTGAAGTCCCATCAGAGCGATTTTCAATAGGGTTGCAGCATTCTACAAACTTCAAATGGACAATCAAGTAAGGCAAACAGCTTCATCAAGTCTATAGGAGGATTCTTATTTCTAATTGCGCAAAAACTGGTGACTAAAATAACTTAAATAAATGCTGGGCTAATTTTTAAAGAGAATAAAACTGAAACCCCTTATTTTGGGCATATGTTTCTTTGCCGAGTTTAGCGCCTCAAAAAGTCTGAAGGTAAGCTTTAAGGCTAGGGTGATCGTCACACATCGTTAATTTGGGTATTTGGCAGGCTACGATACACTTTGCACAAGAAAACTTTATATATGGTTTTTCGTAGTACAGGGTTCGATCGAGAAAATAAAACCAGGGGTTTTCGGGTCGAAAAACATAAACAATGCATTGTAGAAAGTTGGCACTCCGTCAGAATGTGACGATAGGTGGAGGGGACAGCATGCCAAATGGTTAGAACATGACGTTACCTGGATCAAAAGATATATGAGAAAGAGGAAATTAATATTCCTAAAAAAAAAAAAGAAATAATATTGTGGGAGGCTGTGGCATATATTACAGTAAAACCAACTTGTCAAAAAACAACATTGATTTCTTCTTTGCTGATAAGTTTGTCTCATTGAAATAAATACCCCCGGCGCCTTTAACGCAATTTTGTTTTTGTTTTGACAAGATAACACTTAGGTGTACGTCGGCTTATTTATATATATATTTTTTTCATTTTGGTTAATTCGTGTTTTTAAACTCGTCTTTGATTCCCACCATTGTATATCATTCCATTAATACTGAGTTTCAGCATGCTGCAACGCGTAGTTTATTCATGCGGCGGAAAAAAAAACGATTTAATTTACTCAGTCAAACCCAGCACTATAAAAAAAATTGCCATGAAAATTAGTTTTTGCGTCTAAATATTTTTTAATCGAGAACCTAACCTCTTTGACGGTAATTTACCAGGTTTGAAGTCGATGATAACTCTTGTTGCGTTCAACATTATAATATAAATTTTATATAAAATAAAGGCTTACACACACAGCGAATCAAAAAGTGCAATAGTTGTATTGTCAGTGAAAGTTACCTTAGCAGAAAACAAGTTTGAATACAAGAAGAAAACTTTGAAACTACAACTATTCAGTCTTAACATCACTTTAAAAAAAAATGGTTTCGTATGAAGAGCTTTTGGTGTGGTCTATAATGAAATCATTTGCTAGCCGTTGTCTTTAACCATTATAGCATTTAATAAAACATAAGATAAGTGTCATTGACAGCGTGAAAGGGCACTGACAGGTCAACACCATATATTTGTATTATACGAAGCGATTGAAGACAATGCTTGGACATTACCCTAAAAATTCGAAACTTGGGAAGTCAGTATTTGTGAAGTAAAGAAACAATTTCCAAACGCCCAATTCGATGTTCCCACGCAATCCGCGCCAGTGCAGTGACGTCAAAGATTGAGTCGTCCTGCAACTCGAGTTTCTCTCACGCTTTCGTCCCGGCCCGAAGTGTCGTGTTCGCTCGCGACCCGCGATCAACCGCTCCGTGCCTGCCGCCTATCGCTGTGAGCAGACGACGTTTCATTTTCGAGTTTGAAGTTCTTTTCGGGCTCTTTTAGCGATCTCAAATTCTATTAAGAGGGGGCGCACCTCAGAGCCCCAAAGAGAATACATGAGGTTTTTCACCGAATTAAAAAAATTCTCACATAATAACGGCTGCGCGGATCTTCTTGAAAATTTCGGCTTTAAAGACATTGAGTCGTATCGAGACACTAAGCGCAACAAATGTTTCATCATAAATTTAATTATATTCTTTAAAAAATCATGAAAATGGTCAAAATCGGCTAATTCGGCACTCTTGCGTTCGGAGCGAATTTGCAAAATTATCTGAATTCAAACATAAGAAGTATTGCGCTTAATGTCGTCTAAATTTATTACGGAATCGAATAATATTCAAATTATTCATGTAAGTCGATTTGTTCCGTAACTACAGCAAATATAAAGAACCAAGGTGTCAGTGCTTGTTTTCGTCGTTTTTAAGGTACCTCTCTCTCCCGTGCGGTGGCGCTCGCTGTCCACGAAATGCGAAATTGTCCGTTCGGAGATCGGCCGGATCGGCACTGTGCGAGGTGTTCTTCCGCGGCCGTATTCCGCGCCCGTATCCTGTTTCATTCTGCACGCCGAGGCGTCAGTGTGCGTGTCTTGCTTTTCTGGTTCTCGCTGGGTAGGTCTCCGTGTTTTCGCAAGTGACAAATTCACCTTGGAGCTATGGGTCGAAGACAACCGTCCTGTGGCAAGCGGACCGCGAGGTGTTCCACAACCTCGCGGTCCGTCAACGCGTTGTGCTTGTTTCTACTTTTTTTTTTTTCTTTTAAAAACGGGCTTTTTTTTTTTTTGACGCAAAGTTTTATTTTATCGTTATCGTTCACACAAACGTCCTTCGGCCTTGGGGTCGTGGAAATTGGGGATGAAGCGTGCACAGAGTAGATCGTTGTTTGCCTCCTTTTTATTTTTCACGGACGTCCTGTGACCTCCGTACGGTTCGTGGTCACCACAATCTAACGCGGGGAAAAACGGGTCGCCTGCTCTGTAGTCAGGGTATTCCTAGGGGAGGGTGATAACTCGCTGTTCTGGAAATTCACATATCACCCAAAAAGGTGACATGGGTAATGATTACGGTATGTTTTTTTCCGGTGTTCATTTTTGAGCGAAAATCGGTGCATGTTTTTCGGTGCTCATTTTTTAATCACCAGTGTATTATGGGTGATGACGCTAAAAAGCGTTGATAACCAAAGAAAAATGCGATTGGAAAAGAACATTTCAAATTTCCAATTCTATTCACATATCCATTACGCTCTTCTCGTGGGAGCATCTATCCTGACGAAAAATGCCAAAGTCATTGAGCTGTGAACGCATACTCAGTGTACAATCTTTCGGCCTAGAGAGGTATTGCGCACGCTCGAACGCGCTTCACAGCCCAGTAGACGAAGTTGGTGGCACCCAGAAGGCGAGTTCTTGAATGGTCTGTAGTAGGCAAAAAAAACAAATAACAATCAACGCATATCAGCTCTTCAAGCGAAGAAGCGCGTTTCTAAGGTCAATGGTTCCGGACGGCACTAATGTTGTTGGCGTTGTCGTAAGATGACGTCAGTTCATACGAACTGACGTCATCTTACGTGATGACGTGACACAAACACGTCATCTTACATGATCTCGTTACACGAAATGACGTCATCTTACGTCATCACGCTGCACGAAATGACGCCATCTTACGTGACCACGTAACACGTCATATTGTAAGTCAACCTCTCCCCACAGCAGCGCTTTCCGGGCCCGTGCAGTGCTGTAGTCGAAAGCAAGCTCCCTATGGCAAGCGAAAGCTTCTGAAGTCTCACATTGAGAATACTCGCCAGCGACCGTCTGTGGAAGCTTCGCACGTTGAGGTTTTTGTCGAGATCGAGCCATCGTGTTCCATTAACTATAGTTGAAGTTATCGTTCAATAAAGCCCTAAAAGATATGAATGTAGTTGGTGTAGACATCAAGATCTAATCAAAAATGCGGTTTGACGTCAATTAACGTGCATATACAAGTGTAGAAAAAAATAAGTTATTTGTGCATAGATGTTTAAAAAAGTGTTTATTATTCGACATAGGACTTTGGGAAAAGGATGTGTTCAGATTTTTCTTCATGAGCGCAAATATACCTGACGCAATAAATAGTGACGATTTCATCGTCCCAGTGGTGAGCAGGTGATTTCTTGCTCGAAACAATGATGCCATTTCATAAACCAAGTTCTGTGACATATGCTTTTCCAATGTCTGGTCACTATTTTGTAAACCTTTCAGTCCAAACGAGTATACTTCTGTTTGTTTTTGTTAGCTTAGGAGGGGGCCACAGAGCCTATCTCTTTGTCTTCCTCTAGGACAGACGTACAGAGTTATACCGCAACACGCATCTGTGGAACACACAGAGCTATCGCTCTCCTGTTGGCGGTACAGTAGCAGACGACACAACGCAGCTCCGTAGTCTATCGAGGGCACGGCTAGCCGCGGCCCGTAGCGCGACCGTTCAGACTTGGGAAATGGTTTTGAAGAACCGAGAAATGGTATCTTGTGTACAATAATCACATGTCGTTAGTATACTAGTATTCTACTTGCTAAGCCAAATAAATATTTGCAGCTTGTGAGAATATGTTTGCGTGACGATTTACCGTTCACACTCCTGACGGATGTTAGCGAGTCCTTCATGTTCGTGGCTCGCAGTTATCGGTACCCCCTCGGAGTGACTTCACCATATATATTTTTTTCTTGCTTGCAGGACATCATAAAAATCACAAACACGCGAGAAAAAAAAAATCTTATGAGTACGCGTGATTTTGAGCTTCGCAGCTCTAAAGATGCCCGGTAAATGTCGTCCAGTCTGTTTTGTCTATACTCCGTTTCACCGTAATTTGGCAACCCTCAGTCGCGGAGCAAAGCACGTGACAGCTACTTTTACGAGCAGTACTATGGCACCTGCAGCGCGTCTCCGACTGGTGTGGTTAGCGTCTTATGCTGGCCATACATCAAAAGTTGTCCCGAAGTGCAACAAATGACGTCACAGAAGACGGAGTGTCACGCTGTTGCACCTCGCGATCCTGGCAATTCATCGTAGAAATGCTGGCGAAAACCACGAGGGAACACGAGTGTCGCTGTCGTCATGGCGTCCCAACGAAAAGCAATTATACAATTTCGACGTTTTTGTAATTCGGTAATTTAAATTACTGTATATAATTTTTAAGAAAGTAAAGACATCATAACCAAATAGGAACTTCCGTGCCAAAACATGCAGTGCGAAGTGAAGACAACTACTATCTTTTTTTTTTTTCTTGATGTCCACACAAAAAAAAGGCTATGCAGCATCGATCCTACCGTTTTTTTGTTGTTTTTTTCGCACATTATGTGATGTCCTCTAACACGAAAGTACCGACGTAAAAGCGCTGTAGAGACGATATAAAAACAAAAATTTAAGGGAATCGAGCTTTGTAGTAAACGGAAAAAAATAAATAATTAACGACTTTTTACGGTAAACACTTCACCTCTAAGTAGAACTTCAAAAAAGTGACGGTTACGCGCTTTCATGCCCATTTCAACAAAGTTGGGAGAACGATGTATTGCATCTTGTGAATAGACATGTGGAGCAGCATGTTTATGTTAGAGGCATTGGGGTGTAGGAAAAAATGTCCCCGGAATAAATGTCCCCGGAAAAAATGTCCCCGGAAAAAAAGGCCCCGGAAAAAAAGGCCCCGGAAAAAAAGGCCCCGGAAAAAAAGGCCCCAGATGGAAAGTAGGAAAAAATGTCCCCAAAGGATTTTCTATCTCTGGGTTTCCCTGACCCTCATGTGCTTCGGGCGGTCCGGTCATATGTCCTGGGAAAAAAGGCACCGTGTGGCAGGTAGGGGAAAACGGCTCCGAAAGAGGATTAGTGAGAACGAAATTTTACCGTTTGCATTATATCCCCAAATAAGCACCTTCAATACCTATAATAACTTTGATGACAATTAACCTCTCGTTTCTATAAAAAAATGACCGCATCTCCACGTGGTGAATTATGTTGATTGGGGCGAAGCTCTGGTGGTGCTGATGATACTGATTTTATTGTTCATAGGTAGTGCTGATGGTGCTGATTTTTTTTTTATTGCTCATAGGTATTGCTGAGTTCCGGGTTGCGTTTCGACTTCATTATTACTGCTTTATCGTCGGTGAAATGCAGAGCCAGTGGTTCTTCTAGCGGATCAGCTTGGATCCGTTGGATGCCGTGGGGAAGCATCTCCACGTCTATGTCAGAAAGAGAATGTGTGGTATAGAACGTGGTTATATACGCATTTGAGCATTTGACCGCAGCGCCCTCCGCCCTCTCCTCTATAAACGTTGAGCCAATGCATGCAAAGTTTAACGCGATTACATACGCATTTGACCGCAGCGCCCTCTGTTGTATAGACGTTGAGCGGCTACATGCAACGTTTCATCCATGACGACCCCAGCTCTTGAGTTACTATCACATCTCAGAGCCCCCTACTCGTCCCGCAGTCGTGGCAGAGTGGTTAAGGCGATGGACTAGAAATCCATTGGGGTCTCCCCGCACAGGTTGGAACCCTGTTGACTGCGGAAACATTTTTTATTTTTTTAAGAAGACAGATGGGATGGCAATCGATGTGAACACAAACGCCGGACGGACAAGGCTGGACCCTAAGGAGCTTCGACCCTTAAAAAAAAAAACAAAAAAAAACTAGCGATTGTTTGTTTGTGTTAAGTGTCGCGTTTTTTGGCTATTTGGAAAAGGGTACACAAGTACCTCTCAAATTTCCCGACACAATAATTTGGTTTTAGCTAGAAGTGTTATGAATGTTTTATTCACAATGAAAAATAAACACAAACAGTTGAGATGCAATGTTGCAAAATCAGGAATGAAATGACAAACTCTTGATTCATACACAAAAGTCAAAAACGGATTGTACTTGAAGTGGAAAAAATGTCCCTTTGGGGACATTTTTTCCTACTTTTCACCCGGGGCGTTTTTTTCCGGGGACATTTTTTCCGGGGACCTTTTTTCCGGGGACATTTTTTCCGGGGACGTTTTTTCCGGGGACATTTCTTCCGGAACCCGAGGCATTGTGTGTAATCGCTGCGCAGTACCTGCCAAAAGAAGATATTATTTGGGCAGTCTCAACCGTTTCCGTCTGTGTGTGCTACGAATACAGCAACTCTTTTCGTAGAAGAAGTGATGAGGAAATGGCATGCCCTTGATGATACGATTGTGATTATGAAATGAAATTTTTAATCAGCCAATAATTGCGACCTGTCCGGTCGCCTGGAACCCCGACAACAACTATCGTTCTCTGGAAAGTTCATTCTAATATTTACACGTTTTGTGGAGTTCATCGAGCGAATAAGAATGTTCCAACGATGAGCTAAACCTACACGAGTTCCCCAATCCAACTGGCGCTTTTGAATTTTAGCGCCGTAGATAGTTCTGCGAACAGAGTATACTTCTGTGCAAATATTCGTCTAACAGTTTTGCAACGTTGGAAGGCATCGGAATGATTCAGAATCACTGCGGAGTTGAAACTCGGGAAGATAAGACGGGCACTTGGGAGAAACGGACCGTGGCATTTGAGACAGGGGCACAACCGGGGGACAAACGTGCTACAATCGCATACCCTTCCAAGATCATCGCTTGGGCGACCGCGCGCGCGCCCAAGAAACCTTTCTTTTCTTCTTTTTAGGGGTGGTGGGGGGTGGGGGGGGGGGGGGGGGGGGGAGTGGAGGGGAGTGGTGTAGGCGCTCATTGTCTTCCTCCTTTGTGGCTTTTGACAGACGCACAACGAGACTGGCAGAACAAGCGCATGATTCATTTCTTTCGATGGAGGCGTTCTGTATGCGACCATGATTATTTTCCCCTTTTAGTAGTTAGTTGTTCTTGCCTTGACTCGGGTCCCAGTGGGTGCGTTGTCGTTGTATGCCCACTATTTTTTTTTTTTTAGTTTATGGTAGTTTTTGCGCTGATGGGGTATCAAGGTAGACAAAAAGTAAAAAAAAATGAAATAGCGCCTCGACAAAAAAAAAAAAAGTTTTTGCGATCAGGAACGTTTTCAAAGCCATTTTAGGAGCCTGCGGTGTTACCACAAGTGCAGGATTGAGAGCGTAACCCACGCACTTGAAGAGAAGGGGAAGCTCTCGTCTTATTGGAACTCTCTTTTATGGGTTTCCAAGTCGCGATTGTCCTTCAAAATCAACTGTCATTTATTTCTCGCTCGTGGCTTTCAAGTACTGGAAGCCACGACTCGAGCCACAATAGTTTTGCGAAATCAAGGTTTCGCTGAAATGGATAACTCTCACGTACAGTTCGACGCGCAATACCTTTGCCGTATTGACTCGCGAGAGATGCCCCCAACACGGCTGAGTATGGCGGTGCTCCAGACCTAACATCTAAATTTTGTTGCCTTACCTGTTACTATTTCGCGCCCATTTTGAGCCATATCAAAATGAAAGCGCATGATGAAATAAAAGTCACACTCGTTTTCCGCTCGATGGAAATTTCACGCCAGCTCGCTGTCTTTGCTGGTACCTTGAGCGTTTCCCAGCAATGCGAAGAGTTAAAAAAAAAAACAAAAAAAAAAACACGTACGATGGCATCCTTTGCGGGATGAGGACGATTCGTCACATGCGCATTCGTCACAGGACGATTGGTCACAGGATGATTCGTCACATAGGAACATTTGTCACAGGATGACTCGTCATGCGGGCAACTGGTCTCATTGATCGAGCAGTGGACGATAGTAAATTGTAAATTTCAACATCTGCCCACATACCCTGATGAGGAGTTTCACAATTTTCCACTGTCACGTAAACCAATGGTTATATAAACTAATATTACAATACTCATCCGCTTTTCCTTTCATTATATTACGGGTCTTCAGCAGGTTGATCTCAGTTGCAGGCTTGAACGAGCAATAATCCGACTGGCAGCCAAATTAGTTTTTAGTTTTGCCTTGCATACACCTATTCGACAAAACCAACAAGTATCGGAATTCCTTCTGCCGAATGTGTACGAGTACCCCTCGTGCAGCATCATGGCTCTCTCTGTTGCGATCACCTCCATCCTTTTGAATGTAGTTCAAAAATAGTCGCTCTTCTAGGGCCTCCGCATTCACCGTTCAGGACGGACCCAGATAGCTAGAACGTCTGTTACAAATTCTTTGACCTCGAGAAGCGAAAGACACGCTAAGATAAGAGGTGACCGACTTTCTGAGGCCCAACCAACATTCAATGTTCGGGGCCGAATCAGAAGCTAAAACGTTCCTTACAAATTCTTCGCCTTTGTCCGCCCGAACCAAATTGAACAATACATTTTTGGGGGGACGAACTATTGTGAGACCGGTTGGCCGCGTGACGAGTCATCCTATGACGAATGTTCCTGTGTGACGAATCGTCCTGTGACCAATCGTCCTGTGACGAGTGTGCATGTGACGAATGGACCGTATCCCATCCTTTGCACACTCATTACTTCTATAACACTGAGCCACCTCGTATCCTTTTGTTTTTCTTTCATGGTACTAATTTCTTTCTGCGCATTACGGCTGTTACGACGCTAAGTCTGTCTGCCCTTCGAATTTAAACTTAGGCTCAGATCAGGGACGAACCAGTTTAAATCAGGAAAATATAATTAACACTGTAGCAAAGTAAATCTATCATATCGATCGGAAATACGATTTGGCACATTCCATCTGAACACATATTGTGCACAGCGAATGCAATAGCGAGTCAGCGTGCAAAACGCCGCCACACTGAGCTACCATAACATCTCAGCGATTTTTGCATAGCACCGAGCACGGAAAAGAGAAAACAGTTATTCATTCACATAAACGAAGCAAATTTATTTAAAGCCCGGACACTCCGTACGTCCAATCTAGCTAAGGTTATCAATAGACTCGACCATGTCATTTGTCGAAACAGATAAAAGACGTTGGCAAAAATGATTAAACTGAATAAGTGAATCTAACGCACGTATTTTACCAACCGACGGTCGCGCGCCTTCAATACCCTTTCCAATTGTCATTGCGCACCTTGGACACACTTTGGGAAGCAATGCATATTTACATCGCCGCCCGAGGTCTCCATTAAACGTGTAGTGCTGACCCAAATAAAATGCTAACCTGACTCTCAATCGCTCACCGCAAAGGACGATTTCGAACAGGCGGTACTGTAGGTCACTTGAGATAAAAAAAAAAAAAAAGAAAAACAAGCTATAGAAACGAGCGTCGTAAAAAAGGGGACCGGCATTTTTATTCCTACCTCCGAACAGAAACGAGCGCCACCCACTGCATCACACAGCGCAGAGGCCGGACTCGGTCACCGCGCGTACCTACCAAGCGCGCGCGAGGGATGCAGAAACTTCCTCCGCCGGGAGAACACGGCAGATTTCGGGATCTATTTCACGCAGCGGATAACGCGGGCCTTTTCACACCTCGATACTGGCGCCATCTAGAAGTTGCGCGTTCAACCACGTTTCGAGCCGCGCGCCATCTGGTGGCTGAAACGGACGAATAAATAGAGGTACCGCGCCCTCTTAAATGGTGTGAGGTCGAAGAGAACGCGCAGTGGACGTTTATAAGCTATGTAAGGGAAGGGCCACGTCACAGCGGTTCTGCCTGAACGGCTGCCCCGGCGGAGTCAGAACCGAAACTACGGTACACAGACACCAAACCGAGATGTTTTGACCGATTGACGATTTCCTTTTCGAAGTCTGACAGGTCGGGCGGCACCCAAAAAGAGAACTTCGTCCGATTCTTTGCTTTACCCATCATCCTCAATGCGTGTGCCGAGCGCCGCCATGTTTTCCGAGGGAGAATAAAGAGCCAGGAGGCGACATCACTCCGGACTCCGATTTTCGGTATTTCAAAAAGAAGGGTTAGCTAACGTAATTGCGTTAGCAATTGAGTTAAAAGAAAACATGTTTTACGAATGCCGTTAATAAATATGTAAACATTCGCTTATAAAGCACCTAAATCTCATCATCGATTATTTCACAGGTAAAATGAAGTGAGGAGGAGACGAGCGGGAGGGAAAACGCCAAAAATAAAAAAGACGCGCGCCGGCTGCGTAGAAAATATTGTTTTGACTGGTATTTTTTTTAGCGTGTCTAGGAATACTATTTGCATCGTTTTTAACAAAAACAAAAAGACCTTTCGGGTGTCAGTGTCCCTTTAAGAAGCGCAGGGCGTGGCGAGCTCCATGCATCTTATTACCGGTTTGAAACCAATTAGATTGCGGCATTGTCCGATAAGAGCGCCGAGGGGCCAATCACGAATCATGAAGCGTAAACATTATAGGCTACACCCTCCGCTTCCTGATCTGTCTGGGACTATGCGTACCATAGCCTCCTCTATACTCGCAAAGCCTGGCAGTTCGACGACGGAGCCATAGAGTGCCCGGTCGCAGATTTGGAGCGCGAGGGTCTGGTAGCACAGAGCATTTCTCGGGGAACCTGGTATTCAGCGCACAGCTTTTGCAGCGGCGAGGTTCCCAAACATGGTTTTCAAACCCGACGAGAAAGGAAGTGGTAGCGTTAGGAACGCAAGGAGGACGAGCGGACATTCCGTCACTCGGTAGAAGTGTGTTTCGGCTTCTCGCCGCTGCGGGGCGCCCGTTACATGCCTCTCCTCTCATCCGTTGTTTTCCGCTCCACCTTTTCACTTTCGGCGGCCGCGTCTCGTTGCAATCTGTCACACTTTGTCAGTATAAAGGAGGCTATGTACATACATACCACCTGCGCGGGGCAACCCATATTTATTATTGAGCTTATCCTAAATGTTCAATGTGGGTATGTCCGTGCCCCCCTAAAGGGTACCTTGAGAAGAAAAAAAAAATGTATCCTCAGGATGTTACAATCGGGCTCTTGAAACTGCGCTTCGATTTCGGACGCGCGTATTATTATTAAATTTATCGGTAAAGGTCTCTCTGTACGCCGCAGTATACGTTAGTATATGCGGCACCATGGAGGGGAATGCCGCAGTGCCACTACCCAAGCAGATGCGGAAGCCGCCGTGCGTCACTCCTGCTTTGCATGTAACGCGGGACATGCTAAGTGACTCAACGAACTGCGTCTTTGGTTTTGATGACAGTAGTAGCACACTGGAGGAAAAACAGTCGAGGCTATTTGAAAATACGAAGGGAGATCGACCGGAACAGGTGTAAAACTATGGTTTCGTTTCAGACTGCTCGTACTGGGTCCTGGTAATGGGCGGAGGTGGCGTCGTTTCGGACTGGTGCCAACCGAAGCCTATTGTGCAGGACTGCAAAGTGGAGAACTACACCCTGACGAAACCTGTGGAATGCGGCTATGCAAGTGAAGAGGAAGAGGAGGATGATGACGACGATTCTGACGAAGACGAGGACGAGGAAGACGATGATTATGACGATTCTGAGGAAGATGAGGACGAGGAAGACCAGGATGAGGACTCGGGAAATGATGATGGAGGGGAAGATGAAGAGGATGAAGTTAGAAGAAAATGAATCGAAAGTTAAAAGTAAAGATAAAAAGAGGAAGAAGAAGAGCAGGAAAAAGAGATATAAAACTAGAGTACTAAAATTAAGGGGCACAAGAGGGACGGATGGCAGCGATACCATAAACCGGGGTGGAAGTGTCATCAGGGGACGAGATAAAAATAACAGGTGTGAAGCAAACATAAATAAATAAATAAATAAAGTGAAACAAATTTTGGACATGCCCTACATCTGGTTAGTGTCTGCTAATAAATCGATAATTTCACAAACCCGTAATAAGTAAGAAAGGAGAGCACCTCCTGCAGGTTCATCTAAACCACTTTCACATACAAGGTGCCTCTGCCCCCCCCCCCCCCTTTCCCACCCCCTCCCCCTTTTTTTCCAGTTTCTTGTTTTTTTTTTTTTGTTTTTTTTTATTACAAAATTAGGCTATGCATAGGGTGACCATGTTCCTCGAGGTAGAAAACGGGACATCCCAGCGGACCGGGGGGGGGGGGGGGGGGGGGGGGGGGGGGGGGGGGGGGGGGGGGGGGGGGCTTGCAATATTGAGATTGGGAGAAAAAATTTAATGAGATAACTGCTCTGATTTCAAAACGCTACCATATTGCACTAACCTCTATGGTCTAGGGAACAGTCACACTGCTTCGCGTCCTTTGGTTTGAGGGTATTTTGTCGACGACTGAAGTTTCCTAAGCAGGACTTTGTCCTGCAAAAGCTCGGTTGTAAAACTGCGCACCTATATAGAGAAAAAAAATCATGTGCCGAAAACGGCACATCATTCTTAATTGGGACAAAAAGACGGGACGGCAGAAGCGAACCTCAAAGACGGGACTGTCGCTGATTTGATGTCACACTTAGTGGCCAAGTGTGACATCAAATCAGTGAGTGACGTGCAGCTTCCAGAAAATGTACGACGAGTTCTTGCTCTAGGACCAAAGTTTGCGGTTGAGCCGAACATGAACGCTCCGGAACTCTTTGGCCTGGTCCGCCAAGTCGCCAGGTGCGCCTCAGACGGCGAAGTTGAACGTTGTATCTCGGAGGGAGTGGACGTTATCGCATTGTGTTGTCTCGTTCCTACTCTTCGTCCCTGTTGTGAAGCGCTATTATGTTCTCCAAGTTTCAGTACCAACTCGCCCAAGAATCCGCATTACTCAACTTCATTTCTAGTACATCGGGCCCTTTTATATGTTCTTCATTGGATCCTTGCGTCATCGCTTCGCTCATTACCAATGCCACCTGCCAGGCTCGCACGTTATCGTTCTGCATCCGCTGCAGACACTTGCCGGCAGAAGTAAAACAGCTTTTTGGAAACTTCGAGCCGTCAGCAGGACACGGCACAAGAATACTGAAGATCCTACAATCGGAATGGCAGCGACAAGCACGTCTGTACAGAAGCCTATTGTGTGCAGTTCTTCGAGACACCAGCAAGCCCCTGCAGGACCACAGACGTGTCAGGGACTTCTTTGGCATCGTGGATAGGGCCACAGAGTTCCTCTGGCAGCAATCATTGCATCGTCTACGTGCCACCCTACCCAAGCGACGTCCAGTGGCCAAGTGTGACATCAAATCAGTGAGTGACGTGCAGCTTCCAGAAAATGTACGACGAGTTCTTGCTCTAGGACCAAAGTTTGCGGTTGAGCCGAACATGAACGCTCCGGAACTCTTGGGCCTGGTCCGCCAAGTCGCCAGGTGCGCACGAGACGGCGAAGTTGAACGTTGTATCTCGGAGGGAGTGGACGTTATCGCATTGTGTTGTCTCGTTCCTACTCTTCGTCCCTGTTGTGAAGCGCTATTATGTCCTCAGCATAGAGTATGCATGCGCAATTTCCCTAACGTTACGCGCCTTGAGTAGCGTGCTAACCAGAGCCTCAAAGCGTCATCGAAGTTTGAAAGTTCGCTCTGGCGGCTTTCGAGCTGCTCAAACTCAACACAATTTCGGAATACCCAGTCTTTATCCTTCCCAGAGTGCTATTTCTAATCTCTAAATTCAAAATATCTATGGAAGAAGTTGAAAAAAATATTACGCTATAACCAGCATCCAAATTTCCCCGCTCTTTCTAGTGGCATGACGTGGCGTGTTGCATTAGAGTTCCTGTATAGGCTCCCTATGGGAGCCACAGTGCGCGTCTGTTTTCCACGTGCCGCCGCGCCGTTATTCGCCGCGATGCGATCACGTGAGGAGCCGAATCAAGTGCCGTGCAGGAAAGTAGACGTTGCACGCGACCCGGCGTACGCTCCCCTGCTTTTGAGCGCGCCGCGCGCCTCGAAGGCGCGGTGCCGCGATTCGCCGAATTCAGTCACGTGACGAGTGGGATCAACATGCCGTGCAGGAAAGACGGCGCTACGGAGATGAACGCGCAACTCTGGCTCCCGTAAGGGAGCCAGAGTTGCGCGTTCAATCATACAGGAAGTCTATTAAGCATGACTTGCAAGTCAAGCAGGCAGTCTAAACTGAAGTTCTCTCTAACGGAAAAGTAGCGACATCCTTTGAAGAATGCCACCTGCTATCTTGGGCCAAACCACGCGGCGCTACTGTCGATGCGACGACGCCCTAGTTTAAAAAATTAAAACGTAAAGATAATGGTGTGCGCGTTAGAGGAAGAGGCAGGAGGATTGCCTTTGCTGTCGGAGTGCAGTGCATTCTATGATCTCATGTCGCCAATCAAATAATGCCGACTGTGCAACGTCACGTCTTTCATCGTATTTCCTTTGAGCACATCATTCGAGGCTGGTAGACCGTGACTGTGCGCTTTTAGCCTGTGTGTAGGTATTTGCGTGTCTTTCAGCCTTTGAGTGCGCTCTGACTTAAAGGCGGGCGCTCAAAATTTTCTTCAGCGTGGCAGGAGATTCCCCCTCTTTTCTTTTTTCCTCCTCCCCTTTCCTCCTCCATTTTCCTCCTCGCTTTTTACGGCCTTCTCGCACGAGTGCTAATGGGCTTACCGGCCCCCCGACAAAATCTCTGTAACCCTTCAAGGTTCTTTGCTTCAATCCCTAACACCAGGGATTAGTTAGGCAGGCTGGATATGAGCTCGGAAGGGTTCGGGCTGGCTTGCTTTTCTTCTTTTTCTTTTTTTGCTCTTTTTCTGCAATTCTAGAACACACTCAGATAGTCAACACCAACTAGCCCAACAACAAGTTCTTTTATATTCAGATACTTCCGCATGCGGCCACACACGCTACAACACCGCATATTTATCTCGAGTGAACGGAACTTGAACATCACAGCAGAAGGAAAAAAAAATGGATATTTTAATCCGAACTTTGAGCTCTACCCAGAGAGTTGAAAATTTGTCGTTCTAACAACGGCACACTGAAGAGTGATTGTATTACTATTGTGTATTTGTTTTTTGTACAAACTAATAATCATGAGTAATTACAAGTCAAAGATATTGCAGTCAGAGGGACCCAGTCTGACCATTTCTGGGGCATAATATATAGGTTCGTACTACAGGTGTTTTCTATAGTGACAGCCGCCTCGTTAAAGCTACTAAGAAGTGTAAAAACAAACTTCTATAAAAACTGAAACGGTTTATGGTATATTTCATCTATGTTCAGCCTTTGAAAAACATTTCTTCCTGGCCAAACGTGCATTTAGTTTCTGTCAACAAATGTAACTGAAAACTTGACACCCGACAAATGCCTTGCGTATCAGTAAAGAGAACGGGAAACACGGAGATTGAACCGCAAAATCACGGTTTTCTTCGCGTAAAATAGTGCAACTAGCAATAGTAGCATGTTATGCCATTTATTAAAAGACAGCAGGTATTACGAAGTTTTCATTCTCTTCTGCTCGCATTTGTTCGCTGATGAAGAAATAAAATGCCCAGATAGCCTCTGCAGCCCTTACATAATTGTTTGGGGCTTTGTCACGGTGGGCGAAGGCCATCTCCAAAAAAACCCAGCAGTTCGGAAGGTGTGCTAACGCAAGTTTTGGGGCTGCTTCGCTAATTTAGGCGTCTAGCGTTCCCCGATCATTAGAAAAGAAGCGGAACAGCGGTCAGCTCAACGTCGTCACCAAGCAGGAAATCATGCCGAAATGTGTCCTTGAACACGTGCGAGATCTTTTCCCGAACCCAGCCGGGATTCGCCACAATTCATCTACGAAAAAAAACTATAAAAAGGGGTAGGCTTAATCGATTTGGCAGTTTTTGAATATAGTCATGCGGACTAACTGTCCACAAGTACAGAAAGAAATGCAGTAGAAATGCAGAGCTCTATTGTGTTCTTTATGTCCATACTTGTCTTTCGCGCTGTACGCCAATTAAAATGAATTCTGCAATATCTCTAGATTATGCCTGGTTATGTTGTCTTTAAAAGAAAAGTAATCAAGCAAGTTCGGTATCGTGCCACAATTTGTGCATATACAATTTTATGCGGAATTCAAAGTCAAAACAGTACTTCCGCGGGAAACAGTGCAGCCGTCGTTCTTCGTCTTCCTGAAGCTATGATCTACCGATCTCGGCTACAGGACTTTTGGGTCCACAAAATATCACGCTCAGTATAAAATTCGCATTTTCTACCAAAAGTACTGGAATTTATTTATTTTTCAAACAGGTCGGGTGGTGATGCGTGTTTGAGTGTAGGACCATTGTCTGGGCACTGGTTTGCGCCAAGAGTGCACTGCTTCCTTTCATGCTGCCCGCGACGAGAGTTGAAATTTGAATGTAGTAGAAATAAAATCAACTGACACCCTTAGAATTATTTTAAACTTGCGCTTTCTTCAGACATTAATATTTTGATCGTACCTTTTATTCATTATCGTCTTCGATGAGGGAGCAACTTGCCGAGGAGGCCGCGCTGTCCGCGTACGCGGCGTGACAGATAAGGTTACAAATGCTTTTCACGAATCTTTAAAGACCAAGCATAAAAATAAAAGACGCAGCCACTTTACGCCAATGAAACCAACTTTATGTTTTGGGCAGACGTCTTGCGAGAGTTGCAGTATTTTAATTATGCCTAATAGATTAAATGTTTAGGACTAAGTACCAAACTTTTTTAGATGTATTAAGAACCAAAATGTCAAATGGAAAGTTCTAGAGCTGCTTGAGAAACACCCGATTAGCTGTTTGCAACGTGATAAGGCTCGCGTGGCTTCCTTCTGACTAGTAATAAAGCTTATGAAACATGACAAAATACCCCGTGATAAAGCGCCCGCCCCATCATAAACTCAATTTCGAATGTCCCAGGATTTGTTTTCATAGGCCGGAAAAAAAAAAAAAAGAGATGCATGCAAGACTGCCCCACGCTTTATTTATATCAGAAAAGAACTGCCCTCTGATTTATATACAACGTTTATTGTTTTCTTTTTTTTCACCCACTAGATATTAGGAAAAACGTGAAAATTAACGTTTTGTGGATGCAGGCGAAGATTGGGTTCAAGAAAGAACGCAACAAAAACCGACTGATTACCTAACATTTGTTAATGGACTTTTTGATTATAAAAGAAAACGGGATAGTTGATTTATAGAGTTGTTGGGCGTAATCGAAAGCCACCAAATTGTCCAGTGAAAATTAGCGCCATTGCGGTTTGTGTAGGTGAGCTATACGGCCAGGCGAGGATTAGGTTCAATAACGAACGCAACTAAAACCGACCGATTGCCTAAAATTCGCTAATTAACCTTTTAATTAGAAAAGAAAACGGCATCTTGTATTTAGAAAGTAGTTGGCCATAATCGCAAGCCACCAAACCGTCCATTCTTAGAAAGATGTAACGCGCGTACACTATTATGCGACGTCCTCCTAATTTGGGCGCGAAAATATAGTTCTGATTTTATGTGGGCTCCATCTCCGCGTGGCACAGCCTAACGCCATGAAGCCAAAGCGACAAATCATGCGCATCGCTGTGACAACGCCACTGTCGAAGGGGCGAGGAGTACGGCGGCCGAAAACATTGCGGTAACACGATTCGCGTCCAAATTAGGCTTTTTAGGACGCCGTGAGCCACTTCACGTCCACTACACCTCTTTAAAAATGAATGATTTGGTGTTTTTGATGAGAACAGATAAAGCACAAACCGCAATTGCGTAACTTTGACGTCTTTTTTAAAAAAATGTAAGTCGTTAAAAAAAATCATCCTGTATAAGCACGATTGTAAGGCAGTTCTTTACGTCCGGCGACATCATTACGGCATGGAAGGAGACGTTGACCACAGATCATAATCTGTGTATGATCTGTGGTCACTGTTTTTTGTTTTTTTTTCGTACCAGAATGACCAAACATTTGATACCAAAGAAAATAGATTGAGCATTCACCAAATTCGGCTTGATTACTTGATTCAAATCGATATTTGATTTGATTACACTTATTTTGTACCCGCACACGCCTACTTTCTTCCCTAATGAGTTACAAGTGACAATTACATTTTTTTTTTTTTGTCATGCGAGGTCATCACAATTTATTATTAACAATCGGAGCTCTGCGATTACGCGGAGGAGGCGAGGCACAATTGAAGATATTCAAAATTGTTCTGAATACAAAAACAACTTCAAACGACTTGCTGTTTGGGTCGTTTTTTACACGCAGGACCAATAATAAAGCCAAAACCTTATAGAGGAGATAATCTATCAACTCAACGCACAAACACGATGTGAAGCGTGTCTGCGTACGTTGTAAAAGAGATACCGGCGAGCAAACCATAGCGTCGAATGTCCATGCATCAAAATGTCCGTGCACCGAAATATCCGCGCACCGAAAAGTCCCACACCGAAAAGTCTTTGCAGCAAAAAGTCCGTACACTGAAATGTCTGTGCACCAAAAAGTCCGCACCGAAATGCCCTACAGCAAAACGCTCTACACCGAAAAGTACTAGACCCACTACGGATGGGATCCTCCGTCACCCCTGCCGGTTTACGAACCATGATGATTCAGAACCACTGGTCTATGGAGCGCCATCCCTGATATACAGAAAACGCCGCTCGTACTTCCCGTTGTCGCCATGAATCCGCCTAAACAATGAAAGATGCCAAATCAGATATTTATATTAAAATTGATACTTCAATGTCTACTTCTTTGAGCAAAACAGGGCAATTGTGCTCTCACAACAGTAAAGAATCGTCTTCCAAACCAATGCTAAAAAAGAGCCAATGCAACTCGTCGGGAAGAGCAAGTGCCAAGCTCGCTCAAAACAGCTACTCGGTTGGTTCAGCTCCTTGTCGCAGGTGTGCCGGCTGGCTTCTGGATAATCTTTTCAAATCCTTGAAACTTTCATTTCCTCCACACCCAAACTTGTAAAAAAAAAAAAAAATCGGAAAATGGCGAGGAGGAAACGAGAGCCGATTTTCTTTTCACAGTGGCGAGAAGGAAAGTGAGGGTCGGGTTCCTTCTCTCCGCTTGCGGGCCGGCCTTTAAGTGTAGGAAGGCCGTCTGCTATCTTGGGCCGAACCAGGTGGCGCTACAGAGGACGCGCGGGTGTAAAAAAAGGCAAAGCATAAACATAAAAGGTAACGCGTCAAAGGAGGAAGATGTCACTACCTTTTTATCTAAAAAAAAATCAAATTTGTAAAATTTGGGGTTTTTTATGTGCCAAACCAATGACGGGCATCTGGCACGCCTCAGCGGAGGACTGAGGATTAATTTCGACCACCTGGGGATCTTTTGACGAGCAACCGAAAGCTCAGTTACACGGCGCCTCCTCCGCAATAAGCCTCCGTCAGAGTGCGGGCACCTTGGCCGGACATTTTTATTCAGGGGCATTAGTCTAAACAGGACAGTATCTTGCAAGTTTTCGTTTGTTTTTCTGATGTGAGCTCCTCAGCAGCATTCATTTTCCGTCATCATACTTTTTGCAACTTGTCGGAAAACAATCTGTACTGCCCCAGGGGGCGCACCTCAGAGCCCCATAGAGAATACATGAGGTTTTTCACCAACTTAGAAAAATTCTCACATAATAACGGCTGCCCGGATCTTCTTGAAAATTTTTGCTTTAAAGACATTGAGTCATTATCGAGACATTAAGCGCCACAATTGTTTTATTATAAATTTAATTATATTCTTTAAAAAAATCATGAAAATGGTCAAAATCGGCTAATTCGGCACTCTTGCGTTCGGAGCGAATTTACAAAATTATCTAAATGCAAACATAAAAAGTGTTGCGCTCAATGTCTTCTAAATTTATTACGGAATCGATTAATATCCAAATTATTCATGTAAGTCGATCTGTTCCGTAACTACAGCAAATATAAAGAACCAAGGTGTCGGTGCTTGTTTTCGTTGTTTTTAAGGTACCTCTCTCACCCGTGAGGTGGCGCTCGCTGTCCACGAAATGCGAAATCGTCCGTTCGGAGATCGGCCGGATCGGCACAGTGCAAGGTGTTCCTCCGCGGCCGTATTTCGCGCCCGTATCCTGTTTCATTCTGCACGCCGATGCGTCAGTGTGCGTGTCTTGCTTTCCTGGTTCTCGGTGGGTAGATGTCCGTGTTTTCGCAGGTGGCAAATTCACCTTGAAGCTATGGGTCGAAGACAACCGTCCTGTGGCAAGCGGACCGCGAGGTGTTCCACAACCTCGCGGTCCGTCAACGTGTTGTGCTTGTTTCTACTTTTTTTTTCTTTTAAAAACAGGCTTTTTTTTTGACGCAAAGTTTTATTTTATCGTTATCCTTCACAGAAACGTCCTTCGGCCTTGGGGTCGTGGAAATCGGGGATGAAGCGTGCACAGAGTAGATCGTTCCTTGCCTCCTTTTTATTTTTCACGGACGTCCTGTGACCTCCGTACAGTTTGTAGTCACCGCAATCTAACGCGGGGAAAAACGGGTCGCCTGCTCTGTAGTCAGGTATTCCTAGGGGAGGGCGATAACTCGCTGTTCTTCTGGAAATTCACATATTGCCCAAAAAGGTGACATGGGTAATGATTAGGGTATGTTTTTTCCGGTGTTTATTTTTGAGCAAAAATCGGTGCATGTTTTTTGGTGCTTATTTTTTAATCACCAGTGTATTATGGTTGAACGTCTCGTGATGACGCTAAAAAGCGTTGATAACCAAAGAAAAATGCGATTGAACAAGAACATTTCAAATTTCCAATTCTATTCACATATCTCATGCGCTCTTCTCGTGGGAGCATCTATCCTGACGAAAAATGCCTAAGTCATTGAGATGTGAACGCATACTCAGTGTACAATCTTTTGGCCTAGAGAGGTATTGCGCACGCTCGAACGCGCTTCACAGCCCAGTAGACGAAGTTGGTGGCACCCAGAAGGCGAGTTTTTGAATGGTCTGTAGTAGGCAAAAGAAACAAATAACAATCAACGCATATCAGTTCTCCAAGCGAAGAGGCGCGTTTCTAAGGTCAGTGGTTCCGGACGGCTCTAATGTTGTTGGCGTTGTCTTCCAAGAACCACACTGACCTCTGAATAAGCACTGGAAGGGTGGAGGATCGACGAGATAAAATGTTTCACAAACTTCTACAAAGGAGGCGTTTCGAAGGAACTAACAGTCGCTAGGCGGGAACAGTCACCGACTGGAGTGTTTTGGTTTTACCGAGGCCGAATATTTCTAACCACCGGAGTTTGCACATGGTTGAAAAAACCCCGAGACTGCGGGTAAACGACACAACACTAAAAAGTCTCTAGAGTAGAGACCTTTTAGTGTTGTGTCGTTTACCCGCAGTCTCGGGGTTTTTTCAACCATGTGCAATGTACACCAGCTCGTTTGCGCCCTTACTTTTTGTTCACCGGAGTTTGCCGGTTGTAACCGATTTAGTATTTTCGTCACCGGCGGATGTTTATCAACTCGGAATATTAAAGTTTGTCATAAAAATTATGTTTTTTTTTTGCTTGATGAATAGAGGTGATTTGTTGAGCTCCAAACTTCGCATTATCGAAATAACAAACATCGAAACGTTGAACACCGGATAATGAAGTTGCTAAAAGGCCAAAGCGCCGGAAGGCAACCCTGAACTGCAACAATATTTATTTACTTCGACTTCGAAACGTGTTTCTGTAAGGGAAACTGGATTAGGGCAAGAAAGAAGGGAGAATGAAAGGACCGGGAAGGGAAAGGTAGTTCGGAAGAACAGAGTGAGGAGAATAGGGAGTTTCAGCGGATCGTTTCCTCGTCATCCGCCCAGGGACCTTGAACTACGCAGAAAAGACTGGAGGCGTGCATGCTCAGTTGCGGCGCCTTCTTTGGGGATACCGATAAGGAGGGGAAAATGGCCTGCTGAATCTCTCTATCTCCAAAGCTGACTGGTAACGTCACGCAGAGGAAACGGCGGCCAAACGTTCCGGGCGTAGCAAATCAACCCCCTTTCGAGATACGGTCATGAAGGTGGTGCTTATGTTATGTTTGCAGCGACGCAGAGCAAACGCCTCAACGATCGCGATACCTTTCAAACCCTGACCTACGCAAATAATAATCTACAACGCGATGAAAAGCCATGTCTTGGGCACCCCGATAAGTCGTGTTTGTTAGCACTGCGAATTATTGGTTTCCCGAAGTTAGCCCAAAGAATTTCAAAGTAAATAGTTTCTGTGTGCTTAAGAAAAAAAAAAACAAAAAAACGAAGCACCCTAAACATATCATAGCTTTGCTTAGTGAAGTGGCCTACTAATCCTTAGGGTCTCGTGCCTGTTCTGAAAACGCGAAAAAAAAAAAAAAGAAACTCTTGAACGTTTTTGCTTAGACCTGAGTGACACACCCAACCCCTTTCGTAACAAGAGTCGTTACAAATTTCTACCTCGTTTCACTAGGAAAAGCGAAGAGAAAAAAAATGCCCTCTCCCTCTCACCCCGCACGCCGTCTGCTTCGCCAAGTGGGCTGTACCTAGCATCCGGCTGGCGTTCAAACTCGGTTTAAAATCGCGTCATTCTGGAAATTTCAAAAACCAATGCGCGGATTTTGATGTGTAATGTGTAATGCTATGCTCGATAAAAAGACTAACCTAGTCTAATTGCAATGTTACTTGCGTGCGAAAAAAAAAAAAAACTGTGTCAGAGTGGCCGGTCGCTCCGGTGAAAAGTAAATCCGGTTGCTGTAGCTATTTCACTTAAGAGGGCGCGGTACCTCTATTTATTCGTCCGTTTCAGCCACCAGATGGCGCGCGGCTCGAAACGTGGTTGAACGCGCAACTTCTAGATGGCGCCAGTATCGAGGTGTGAAAAGGCCCGCGTTATCCGCTGCGTGAAATAGTTCCCGAAATGTGCCGTGTTCTCCCAACGGAGGAAGTTTCTCCCTCCCTCGCGCGCGCTTGGTATGTACGCGCGGTGGCCGAGTCCGGCCTCTGCGCTGTGTGATGCAGTGGGTGGCGCTCGTTTCTGTTCGGAGGTAGGAATAAAAATGCCGGTCCCCTTTTTTACGACGCTCGTTTCTATAGCTTGTTTTTCTTTTTCTGTTTGTTTTTTATCTCAAGTGACCTACAGTACCGCATGTTCGAAATCGTCCTTTGCGGTGAGCGATTGAGAGTCAGGTTAGCATTTTATTTGGGTCAGCACTACACGTTCAATGGAGACCTCGGGCGGCGATGTAAATATGCATTGCTCCCCAAAGTGTGTCCAAGGTGCGCAATGACAATTGGAAATGGTATTGAAGCCGCGCGACCGTCGGTTGGTAAAATACGTGCGTTAGATTCACTTATTCAGTCTAATCATTTTTGCCAACGTCTTTTATCTGTTTCGACAAATGACATGGTCGAGTCTATTGATAACCTTAGCTAGATTGGACGTACGGAGTGTCCGGGCTTTAAATAAATTTGCTTCGTTTATGTGAATGAATAACTGTTTTCTCTTTTCCGTGCTCGGTGCTATGCAAAAATCGCTGAGATGTTATGGTAGCTCAGTGTGGCGGCGTTTTGCACGCTGACTCGCTATTGCATTCGCTGTGCACAATATGTGTTCAGATGAAATGTGCGAAATCATATTTCCGATCGATATGATAGATTTACTTTGCTACAGTGTTAATTATATTTTCCTGATTTAAACTGGTTCGTCCCTGATCTGAGCCTAAGTTCAAATTCGAAGGGCAGACAGACCTAGCGTCGTAACAGCCGTAATGCGCAGAAAGAAATTAGTACCATGAAAGAAAAACAAAAGGATACGAGGTGGCTCAGTGTTATAGAAGTAATGAGTGTGCAAAGGATGCCATCGTACGTGTTTTTTTTTTGTTTTTTTTTTTTTTTTTAACTCTCCGCATTGCTGGGAAACGCTCAAGGTACCAGCAAAGACAGCGAGCTGGCGTGAAATTTCCATCGAGCGGAAAACGAGTGTCACTTTTATTTCATCATGCGCTTTCATTTTGATATGGCTAAAAATGGGCGCGAAATAGTAACAGGTAAGGCAACAAAATTTAGATGTTAGGTCTGGAGCACCGCCATACTCAGCCGTGTTGGGGTGGTTGGGGGCATCTCTCGCGAGTCAATACGGCAAAGGTATTGCGCGTCGAACTGTACGTGAGAGTTATCCATTTCAGCGAAACCTTGATTTCGCAAAACTATTGTGGCTCAAGTCGTGGCTTCCAGTACTTGGAAGCCACGAGCGAGAAATAAATGACAGTTGATTTTGAAGGACAATCGCGGCGTGGAAACCCATAAAAGAGAGTTCCAATGAGACGGGAGCTTCCCCTTCTCTTCAAGTGCGTGGGTTACGCTCTCAATCCTGCACCTGTGGTAACACTGCAGGCTCCTAAAATCGCTTTGAAAACGTTCCTGATCGCAACAACTTCTTTTTTTTTTTTTCGAGGCGCAATTCCATTTTGTTTTCCTTTTGTCTACCTTGATATTCCATCACCGCAAAAACTACCATAAACTAAAAAAAAAAAAAAAAATAGTGGGCATACAACGACAACGCACCCACTGGGACCCGAGTCAAGGCAAGAACAACTAACTACTAAAAGGGGAAAAAAATCATGTTCGCATACACAGACAGAACGCCTCCATCGAAAGAAATGAATCATGCGCTTGTTCTGCCAGTCTCGTTGTGCGTCTGTCAAAAGCCACAAAGGAGGAAGACAATCAGCGCCTACACCACTCCACTCCCCTCCCCCCACCCCTAAAAATAAGAAAAGAAAGGTTTCTTGGGCGCGCGCGCGGTCGCCCAAGCGATGACCTTGGAAGGGTATGCGATTGTAGCACGTTTGTCCCCCGGTTGTGTCCCTGTCTCAAATGCCACGGTCCGTTTCTCCCAAGTGCCCGTCTTATCTTCCCGAGTATCAACTCCGCAGTGATTCTGAATCATTCCGCTGCTTTCCAACGTTGCAAAACTGTTAGACGAATATTTGCACAGAAGTATACACTGTTCGCAGAACTATCTACGGCGCTAAAATTCAAAAGCGCCGTGTTGGATTCGGGAACTCGTGTAGGTTTAGCTCATTGTTGGAACATTCTTATTCGCTCGATGAACTCCACAAAACGTGTAAATATTAGAATGAACTTTCCAGAGAACGATAGTTGTTGTCGGGGTTCCAGCCGACCGGACAGGTCGCAATTATTGGCTGATTAAAAATTTTATTTCATAATCACAATCGTGTCATCAAGGGCACGCCATTTCCTCATCACTTCTTCTACGAAAATAGTTGCTGTATTCCTAGCACACACAGACGGAAACGGTTGAGACTGTGCCCAAATAATATCTTCTTTTGGCAGGTACTGCGCAGCGATTACACACAATGCCTCTAACATAAACATGTTGCTCCACATGTCTATTCACAAGATGCAATACATCGTTCTCCCAACTTTGTTGAAATGGGCATGAAAGCGCGTAACCGTCACTTTTTTGAAGTTGTACTTAGAGGTGAAGTGTTTACCGTAAAAAGTCGTTAATTATTTATTTTTTTTCCGTTCCACTACAAAGCTGATTCACTTAATTTTTTGTTTTTATGTCGTCTCTACAGCGCTTTTACGTCGGTACTTTCGTGTTAGAGGACATCACATAATGTGCGAAAAAAAAACAAAAAAAAAAAAACAAAAAAAACGGTAGGATCGATGCTGCATAGCCTTTTTTTTGTGGACATCAAGAAAAAAAGAAGATAGTAGTTGTTATACAATCTTGTGCGCAACAAAGACGAGGACTCGTCTTTGTTGCGCACAAGATTGTATAAGATGTCAAACCAACTCGCCCAAACAACCACTCTTATAGTAGTTGTCTTCACTTCGCACTGCATGTTTTAGCACGGAAGTTCCTATTTGGTTATGATGTCTTTATTTTCTTAAAAATTGTATCCAGTGATTTAAATTACCGAATTACAAAAACGTCGAAATTGTATAATTGCTTTTCGTTGGGACGCCATGACGACAGCGACACTCGTGTGGTTCCCGGACATTTCATCGAACGCCGTTTCGTCGAACGCCGTTTCATCGAACGCCGTTTCATCGAACGCCATTTCATCGAATCGCTGACGGCCGTTTCATCGAATGTCTTTTAAATAAAAAGTGTGAAAGATGCTCTTTTATGCACGGATCGAGTGCATTTTCGTGTCATTCACCCATTTCATTGTATTGTTTTTTAATGTCCAAACTTGTAGCTGTTACAATTTATTTTGATGCAAGTAACCCATGAAGATATTTGTCCCGATCTTTATGTTTGTTTCACATATTGTGCATATCTGTTCACCCCCTCTGTATTACCCGATTGGCCTTGAGGGTATTGTAACAAATAAATAAAAAGTCGCACTCCCGGTGAGAGCGCATTCCAACTCATGGAGGCCAGAAGGCGACATAGATTTTGCGCAGGCGCAACAACTTTAGCCATGTGAGCCTCCTAGCCTCACATGTCTTTCTATCGATACTTTTTTACTGCCCGAAGCTTGCAGTAGCTAAAGCTGAGGTGCTGTTTATAAAACTACAACGAAACATTGTTTTTTTAGTTTTAAGACTCAATAAAGTCAAAAGTAAGTACGTCACTTCAAATTTTATTTCAAAACTTTCGGGGCTTCGTGTGTTCGTGCAACAGCCATTCACCGTTTCAAATGATGAGGAATTGCTTTCAAAAAGTCCCCCATAGCCATGGTCCGTCGGTTCTCATAAAAAAGGCGGACCTTCACATTCCTTTCCGCTATATGGCCATCTTCTGGCGAGGAGGCTCTTGGGAACTCAGCATCGCCTCCAGCTTGTCTTCCGTCAGCTGATGTTCTGTGGTGATGCAAGTCAAAAACTTCCAGGACCTGGGATGGGCACCTCCGACCAGCTTCAGGAAGCGGAAATGCCACCCTGGCGTTCGATAAGACGGCGTTCGATAAAACGGCGTTCGATGAAACGGCTTCGATGAAACGGTGTTCGATGAAATGGCGTTCGATGAAACGGCATTCGATGAAACGGCTTCGATGAAACGGCGTTCGACGAAACGGCGTTCGATGAAATGTCCGGTCCCACACTCGTGTTCCCTCGTGGTTTTCGCCAGCATTTCTACGATGAATTGCCAGGATCGCGAGATTTAAGAGGGCGCGGTACCTCTATTTATTCGTCCGTTTCAGCCACCAGATGGCGCGCGGCTCGAAACGTGGTTGAACGCGCAACTTCTAGATGGCGCCAGTATCGAGGTGTGAAAAGGCCCGCGTTATCCGCTGCGTGAAATAGATCCCGAAATCTGCCGTGTTCTCCCGGCGGAGGAAGTTTCTGCATCCCTCGCGCGCGCTTGGTAGGTACGCGCGGTGACCGAGTCCGGCCTCTGCGCTGTGTGATGCAGTGGGTGGCGCTCGTTTCTGTTCGGAGGTAGGAATAAAAATGCCGGTCCCCTTTTTTACGACGCTCGTTTCTATAGCTTGTTTTTCTTTTTTTTTTTTTATCTCAAGTGACCTACAGTACCGCCTGTTCGAAATCGTCCTTTCCGGTGAGCGATTGAGAGTCAGGTTAGCATTTTATTTGGGTCAGCACTACACGTTTAATGGAGACCTCGGGCGGCGATGTAAATATGCATTGCTTCCCAAAGTGTGTCCAAGGTGCGCAATGACAATTGGAAAGGGTATTGAAGGCGCGCGACCGTCGGTTGGTAAAATACGTGCGTTAGATTCACTTATTCAGTTTAATCATTTTTGCCAACGTCTTTTATCTGTTTCGACAAATGACATGGTCGAGTCTATTGATAACCTTAGCTAGATTGGACGTACGGAGTGTCCGGGCTTTAAATAAATTTGCTTCGTTTATGTGAATGAATAACTGTTTTCTCTTTTCCGTGCTCGGTGCTATGCAAAAATCGCTGAGATGTTATGGTAGCTCAGTGTGGCGGCGTTTTGCACGCTGACTCGCTATTGCATTCGCTGTGCACAATATGTGTTCAGATGGAATGTGCCAAATCGTATTTCCGATCGATATGATAGATTTACTTTGCTACAGTGTTAATTATATTTTCCTGATTTAAACTGGTTCGTCCCTGATCTGAGCCTAAGTTTAAATTCGAAGGGCAGACAGACTTAGCGTCGTAACAGCCGTAATGCGCAGAAAGAAATTAGTACCATGAAAGAAAAACAAAAGGATACGAGGTGGCTCAGTGTTATAGAAGTAATGAGTGTGCAAAGGATGGGATACGGTCCATTCGTCACATGCACACTCGTCACAGGACGATTGGTCACAGGACGATTCGTCACACAGGAACATTCGTCATAGGATGACTCGTCACGCGGCCAACCGGTCTCACAATAGTTCGTCCCCCCAAAAATGTATTGTTCAATTTGGTTCGGGCGGACAAAGGCGAAGAATTTGTAAGGAACGTTTTAGCTTCTGATTCGGCCCCGAACATTGAATGTTGGTTGGGCCTCAGAAAGTCGGTCACCTCTTATCTTAGCGTGTCTTTCGCTTCTCGAGGTCAAAGAATTTGTAACAGACGTTCTAGCTATCTGGGTCCGTCCTGAACGGTGAATGCGGAGGCCCTAGAAGAGCGACTATTTTTGAACTACATTCAAAAGGATGGAGGTGATCGCAACAGAGAGAGCCATGATGCTGCACGAGGGGTACTCGTACACATTCGGCAGAAGGAATTCCGATACTTGTTGGTTTTGTCGAATAGGTGTATGCAAGGCAAAACTAAAAACTAATTTGGCTGCCAGTCGGATTATTGCTCGTTCAAGCCTGCAACTGAGATCAACCTGCTGAAGACCCGTAATATAATGAAAGGAAAAGCGGATGAGTATTGTAATATTAGTTTATATAACCATTGGTTTACGTGACAGTGGAAAATTGTGAAACTCCTCATCAGGGTATGTGGGCAGATGTTGAAATTTACAATTTACTATCGTCCCCTGCTCGATCAATGAGACCAGTTGCCCGCATGACGAGTCATCCTGTGACAAATGTTCCTATGTGACGAATCATCCTGTGACCAATCGTCCTGTGACGAATGCGCATGTGACGAATCGTCCTCATCCCGCAAAGGATGCCATCGTACGTGTTTTTTTTTTTAACTCTTCGCATTGCTGGGAAACGCTTAAGGTACCAGCAAAGACAGCGAGCTGGCGTGAAATTTCCATCGAGCGGAAAACGAGTGTGACTTTTATTTCATCATGCGCTTTCATTTTGATATGGCTCAAAATGGGCGCGAAATAGTAACAGGTAAGGCAACAAAATTTAGATGTTAGGTCTGGAGCACCGCCATACTCAGCCGTGTTGGGGGCATCTCTCGCGAGTCAATACGGCAAAGGTATTGCGCGTCGAACTGTACGTGAGAGTTATCCATTTCAGCGAAACCTTGATTTCGCAAAACTATTGTGGCTCGAGTCGTGGCTTCCAGTACTTGAAAGCCACGAGCGAGAAATAAATGACAGTTGATTTTGAAGGACAATCGCGACGTGGAAACCCATAAAAGAGAGTTCCAATAAGACGAGAGCTTCCCCTTCTCTTCAAGTGCGTGGGTTACGCTCTCAATCCTGCACTTGTGGTAACACCGCAGGCTCCTAAAATGGCTTTGAAAACGTTCCTGATCGCAAAAACTTTTTTTTTTTTTTTGTCGAGGCGCTATTTCATTTTTTTTTACTTTTTGTCTACCTTGATACCCCATCAGCGCAAAAACTACCATAAACTAAAAAAAAAAAAATAGTGGGCATACAACGACAACGCACCCACTGGGACCCGAGTCAAGGCAAGAACAACTAACTACTAAAAGGGGAAAAAAATCATGGTCGCATACAGAACGCCTCCATCGAAAGAAATGAATCATGCGCTCGTTCTGCCAGTCTCGTTGTGCGTCTGTCAAAAGCCACAAAGGAGGAAGACAATGAGCGCCTACACCACTCCCCTCCACTCCCCCCCCCCCCCCCCCCCCCCCCCCCCCCCCACCCCCACCACCCCTAAAAAGAAAAAAAGAAAGGTTTCTTGGGCGCGCGCGCGGTCGCCCAAGCGATGACCTTGGAAGGGTATGCGATTGTAGCACGTTTGTCCCCCGGTTGTGCCCCTGTCTCAAATGCCACGGTCCGTTTCTCCCAAGTGCCCGTCTTATCTTCCCGAGTTTCAACTCCGCAGTGATTCTGAATCATTCCGATGCCTTCCAACGTTGCAAAACTGTTAGACGAATATTTGCACTGAAGTATACTCTGTTCGCAGAACTATCTACGGCGCTAAAATTCAAAAGCGCCGAGTTGGATTGGGGAACTCGTGTAGGTTTAGCTCATCGTTGGAACATTCTTATTCGCTCGATGAACTCCACAAAACGTGTAAATATTAGAATGAACTTTCCAGAGAACGATAGTTGTTGTCGGGGTTCCAGGCGACCGGACAGGTCGCAATTATTGGCTGATTAAAAATTTCATTTCATAATCACAATCGTATCATCAAGGGCACGCCATTTCCTCATCACTTCTTCTACGAAAAGAGTTGCTGTATTCGTAGCACACACAGGGGTTCCGGAAGAAATGTCCCCGGAAAAAACGTCCCCGGAAAAAATGTCCCCGGAAAAAAAGGCCCCGGAAAAATTGTCCCCGGAAAAAAAGGCCCCAGGTGGAAAGTAGGAAAAAATGTCCCCAAAGGGACATTTTTTCCACTGCAAGTACAATCCGTTTTTGACTTTTGTGTATGAATCAAGAGTTTGTCATTTCATTCCTGATTTGCAACATTGCATCTCAACTGTTTGTGTTTGTTTTTCATTGTGAATAAAACATTCATAACACTTCTAGCTAAAACCAAATTATTGTGTCTGGGGAAATTTGAGAGGTACTTGTGTACCATTTCCAAATAGGTAAAAAGGCGACACTTAACACGAACAAGCGATCGCTATTTTTTTTGTTTTTTTCAGGGGCGAAGCTCCTTAGGCTCTAGCCTTGTCCGTCCGGCGTCCGTGCTCACATCGATTGCCATCCCATCTGTCTTCTTAAAAAAAGAAAAAAATGTTTGCGCAATCGACAGGATTCCAACCTGTGCGGGAGACCCCAATGGATTTCTAGTCCATCGCCTTAACTGCGGGACGAGTAGGGGCTCTGAGATGTGGTAGTAACTCAAGAGCTGGGGATGTCATGGATGAAACGTTGCATCTAGCCGCTCAACGTCTATACAGCAGAGGGCGCTGCGATCAAATGCGTATATAATCGCGTTAAACTTTGCATGCATTGGCTCAACGTTTATAGACGAGACGGCGGAGGGCGCTGCGGTCAAATGCTCAAGTGCGTATATAACCCCGTTCCATACCACACATTCTCTTTCTGACATGGACGTGGAGATGCGTTGCCACGGCATCCAGCGGCATCCGCTAGAAGAACCACTGGCTCTGCATTTCACCGACTATAAGGCAGTAATAATGAAGTCGAAACGCAACCCGGAACTCAGCACTACCTATGAGCAATAAAAAAAATCAGCACCATCAGCACTACCTATGAACAATAAAATCAGTATCATCAGCACCACCAGATCTTTGCCCCAATCAACATCATTCACCACGTAGAGATGCGGTCATTTTTTTTATAGAAACGAGAGGTTAATTGTCATCAAAGTTATTATAGGTATTGAAGGTGCATATTTGGGGATATAATGCAAACGGTAAAATTTCGTTCTCACTAATCCTCTTTCGGAGCCGTTTTCCCCTACCTGCCACACGGTGCCTTTTTTCCCAGGACATATGACCGGACCGCCCGAAGCACATGAGGATCAGGGAAACCCAGAGATAGAAAATCCTGTGGGGACATTTTTTCCTACTTTCCATCTGGGGCCTTTTTTTCCGGGGCCTTTTTTTCCGGGGCCTTTTTTTCCGGGGACATTTTTTCCGGGGACATTTATTCCGGGGACATTTTTTCCTACACCCCACACACAGACGGAAACGGTTGAGACTGCCCAAATAATATCTTCTTTTGGCAGGTACTGCGCAGCGATTACACACAATGCCTCTAACATAAACATGCTGCTCCACATGTCTATTCACAAGATGCAATACATCGTTCTCCCAACTTTGTTGAAATGGGCATGAAAGCGCGTAACCGTCACTTTTTTGAAGTTAGAGGTGAAGTGTTTACCGTAAAAAGTCGTTAATTATTTATTTTTTTTCCGTTTACTACAAAGCTCGATTCCCTTAAATTTTTGTTTTTATATCGTCTCTACAGCGCTTTTACGTCGGTACTTTCGTGTTAGAGGACATCACATAATGTGCGAAAAAAACAACAAAAAAAACGGTAGGATCGATGCAGCATAGCCTTTTTTTTTGTGTGGACATCAAGAAAAAAAAAAAGATAGTAGTTGTCTTCACTTCGCACTGCATGTTTTGGCACGGAAGTTCCTATTTGGTTATGATGTCTTTACTTTCTTAAAAATTATATACAGTAATTTAAATTACCGAATTACAAAAACGTCGAAATTGTATAATTGCTTTTCGTTGGGACGCCATGACGACAGCGACACTCGTGTTCCCTCGTGGTTTTCGCCAGCATTTCTACGATGAATTGCCAGGATCGCGAGGTGCAACAGCGTGACACTCCGTCTTCTGTGACGTCATTTGTTGCACTTCGGGACAACTTTTGATGTATGGCCAGCATAAGACGCTAACCACACCAGTCGGAGACGCGCTGCAGGTGCCATAGTACTGCTCGTAAAAGTAGCTGTCACGTGCTTTGCTCCGCGACTGAGGGTTGCCAAATTACGGTGAAACGGAGTATAGACAAAACAGACTGGACGACATTTACCGGGCATCTTTAGAGCTGCGAAGCTCAAAATCACGCGTACTCATAAGATTTTTTTTTTCTCGCGTGTTTGTGATTTTTATGATGTCCTGCAAGCAAGAAAAAATATATATGGTGAAGTCACTCCGAGGGGGTACCGATAACTGCGAGCCACGAACATGAAGGACTCGCTAACATCCGTCAGGAGTGTGAACGGTAAATCGTCACGCAAACATATTCTCACAAGCTGCAAATATTTATTTGGCTTAGCAAGTAGAATACTAGTATACTAACGACATGTGATTATTGTACACAAGATACCATTTCTCGGTTCTTCAAAACCATTTCCCAAGTCTGAACGGTCGCGCTACGGGCCGCGGCTAGCCGTGCCCTCGATAGACTACGGAGCTGCGTTGTGTCGTCTGCTACTGTACCGCCAACAGGAGAGCGATAGCTCTGTGTGTTCCACAGATGCGTGTTGCGGTATAACTCTGTACGTCTGTCCTAGAGGAAGACAAAGAGATAGGCTCTGTGACCCCCTCCTAAGCTAACAAAAACAAACAGAAGTATACTCGTTTGGACTGAAAGGTTTACAAAATAGTGACCAGACATTGGAAAAGCATATGTCACAGAACTTGGTTTATGAAATGGCATCATTGTTTTGAGCAAGAAATCACCTGCTCACCACTGGGACGATGAAATCGTCACTATTTATTGCGTCAGGTATATTTGCGCTCATGAAGAAAAATCTGAACACATCCTTCTCCCAAAGTCCTATGTCGAATAATAAACACTTTTTTAAACATCTATGCACAAATAACTTATTTTTTTCTACACTTGAAAATGCACGTTAATTGACGTCAAACCGCATTTTTGATTAGATCTTGATGTCTACACCAACTACATTCATATCTTTTAGGGCTTTATTGAACGATAACTTCAACTATAGTTAATGGAACACGATGGCTCGATCTCGACAAAAACCTCAACGTGCGAAGCTTCCACAGACGGTCGCTGGCGAGTATTCTCAATGTGAGACTTCAGAAGCTTTCGCTTGCCATAGGGAGCTTGCTTTCGACTACAGCACTGCACGGGCCCGGAAAGCGCTGCTGTGGGGAGAGGTTGACTTACAAGATGACGTGTTACGTGGTCACGTAAGATGGCGTCATTTCGTGCAGCGTGATGACGTAAGATGACGTCATTTCGTGTAACGAGATCATGTAAGATGACGTGTTTGTGTCACGTCATCACGTAAGATGACGTCAGTTCGTATGAACTGACGTCATCTTACGACAACGCCAACAACATTAGTGCCGTCCGGAACCATTGACCTTAGAAACGCGCTTCTTCGCTTGAAGAGCTGATATGCGTTGATTGTTATTTGTTTTTTTTTGCCTACTACAGACCATTCAAGAACTCGCCTTCTGGGTGCCACCAACTTCGTCTACTGGGCTGTGAAGCGCGTTCGAGCGTGCGCAATACCTCTCTAGGCCGAAAGATTGTACACTGAGTATGCGTTCACAGCTCAATGACTTTGGCATTTTTCGTCAGGATAGATGCTCCCACGAGAAGAGCGTAATGGATATGTGAATAGAATTGGAAATTTGAAATGTTCTTTTCCAATCGCATTTTTCTTTGGTTATCAACGCTTTTTAGCGTCATCACCCATAATACACTGGTGATTAAAAAATGAGCACCGAAAAACATGCACCGATTTTCGCTCAAAAATGAACACCGGAAAAAAATATACCGTAATCATTACCCATGTCACCTTTTTGGGTGATATGTGAATTTCCAGAAGAACAGCGAGTTATCACCCTCCCCTAGGAATACCCTGACTACAGAGCAGGCGACCCGTTTTTCCCCGCGTTAGATTGTGGTGACCACGAACCGTACGGAGGTCACAGGACGTCCGTGAAAAATAAAAAGGAGGCAAACAACGATCTACTCTGTGCACGCTTCATCCCCAATTTCCACGACCCCAAGGCCGAAGGACGTTTGTGTGAACGATAACGATAAAATAAAACTTTGCGTCAAAAAAAAAAAAAAAAGCCCGTTTTTAAAAGAAAAAAAAAAAAGTAGAAACAAGCACAACGCGTTGACGGACCGCGAGGTTGTGGAACACCTCGCGGTCCGCTTGCCACAGGACGGTTGTCTTCGACTCATAGCTCCAAGGTGAATTTGTCACTTGCGAAAACACGGAGACCTACCCAGCGAGAACCAGGAAAGCAAGACACGCACACTGACGCCTCGGCGTGCAGAATGAAACAGGATACGGGCGCGGAATACGGCCGCGGAAGAACACCTCGCACAGTGCCGATCCGGCCGATCTCCGAACGGACAATTTCGCATTTCGTGGACAGCGAGCGCCACCGCACGGGAGAGAGAGGTACCTTAAAAACGACGAAAACAAGCACTGACACCTTGGTTCTTTATATTTGCTGTAGTTACGGAACAAATCGACTTACATGAATAATTTGAATATTATTCGATTCCGTAATAAATTTAGAAGACTTTAAGCGCAATTCTTCTTATGTTTGAATTTAGATAATTTTGTAAATTCGCCCCGAACGCAAGAGTGCTGAATTAGCCGATTTTGACCATTTTCATGATTTTTTAAAGAATATAATTAAATTTATGACGAAACATCTGTTGCGTTTAGTGTCTCGATAATGACTCAATGTCTTTAAAGCCGAAATTTTCAAGAAGATCCGCGCAGCCGTTATTATGTGAGAATTTGTTTAATTCGGTGAAAAACCTCATGTATTCTCTTTGGGGCTCTGAGGTGCGCCCCCTCTTAACAGCGTGACACTCCGTCTTCTGTGACGTCATTTGTTGCACTTCGGGACCACTTTTGATGTATGGCCAGCATAAGACGCTAAACACACCAGTCGGAGACGCGCTGCAGGTGCCATAGTACTGCTCCTAAAAGTAGCTCTCACGTGCTTTGCTCAGCGACTGTGATTCCCTCACAGCAGCTCTGACTGAGGGCTGCCAAATTACGGTGAAACGGAGTATAGACAAAACAGACCGGAAACGAGCTGCCAGCATACGATAGTCAAACTCCAACAAAAAGGATTAGTTTCTTCCCAAGCTGGACGACATTTACCGGGCATCTTTAGAGCTGCGAAGCTCAAAATCACGCGTACTCATAAGATTTTTTTTTCGCGTGTTTGTGATTTTTATGATGTCCTGCAAGTAAGAAAAAAATATATATGGTGAAGTCACTCCGAGGGGGTACCGATAACTGCGAGCCACGAACATGAAGGATTCGCTAACATCCGTCAGGAGTGTGAACGGTAAATCGTCACGCAAACATATTCTCACAAGCTGCAAATATTTATTTGGCTTAGCAAGTAGAGTACTAATATGCTAACGACATGTGATTATTGTACACAAGATACCATTTCTCGGTTCTTCAAAACCATTTCCCTAGTCTGAACGGTCGCGCTACGTGCCGCGGCTAGCCGTGCCCTCGATAGACTACGGAGCTGCGTTGTGTCGTCTGCTACTGTACCGCCAACAGGAGAGCGATAGCTCTGTGTGCTCCACAGATGCGTGTTGCGGTATAACTCTGTACGTCTGTCCTAAAGGAAGACAAAAAGATAGGCTCTGTGACCCCCCTCCTAAGCCAACAAAAACAAACAGAAGTATACTCGTTTGGACTGAAAGGTTTACAAAATAGTGACCAGACATTGGAAAAGCATATGTCACAGAACTTGGTTTATGAAATCGCATCATTGTTTCGAGCAAGAAATCACCTGCTCACCAATGGGACGATGAAATCGTCACTATTTATTGCGTCAGGTATATTTGCGCTCATGAAGAAAAATCTGAACACGTCCTTCTCCCAAAGTCCTATGTCGAATAATAAACACTTTTTTAAACATCTATGCACAAATAACTCATTTTTTTCTACACTTGTATATACACGTTAATTAAACGACGTCAAACCGCATTTTTGAGTAGATCTTGATGTCTACACCAACTACATTCATATTTTTTAGGCCTTTATTGAACGATAACTTCAACTATAGTTAGTGGAACACGATGGCTCGATCTCAACAAAAACCTCAACGTGCGAAGCTTCCACAGACGGTCGCTTGCGAGTATTCTCAATGTGAGACTTCAGAAGCTTTCGCTTGCCATAGGGAGCTTGCTTTCGACTACAGCACTGCACGGGCCCGGAAAGCGCGGAGCGCGCTGCTGTGGGGAGAGGTTGACCTACAAGATGACATGTTACGTGGTCACGTAAGATGGCGTCATTTCGTGCAGCGTGATCACATAAGATGACGTCATTTCGTGTAACGAGATTATGTAAGATGACGTGTTTGTGTCACGTGATCACGTAAGATGACGTCAGTTCGTATGAACTGACGTCATCTTACGACAACGCCAAGAACATTAGTGCCGTCCGGAACCATTGACCTTAGAAACGCGCCTCTTCGCTTGAAGAGCTGATATGCGTTGATTGTTATTTGTTTCTTTTGCCTACTACAGACCATTCAAAAACTCGCCTTCTGAAGGCCACCAACTTCGTCTACTGGGCTGTGAAGCGCGTTCGAGCGTGCGCAATACCTCTCTAGGCCGAAAGATTGTACACTGAGTATGCGTTCACAGCTCAATGACTTAGGCATTTTTCGTCAGGATAGATGCTCCCACGAGAAGAGCGTAATGGATATGTGAATAGAATTGGAAATTTGAAATGTTCTTGTCCAATCGCATTTTTCTTTGGTTATCAACGCTTTTTAGCGTCATCACAAGACGTTCAACCCATAATACACTGGTGATTAAAAAATAAGCACCGAAAAACATGCACCGATTTTCGCTCAAAAATAAACACCGGAAAAAACATACCGTAATCATTACCCATGTCACCTTTTTGGGTGATATGTGAATTTCCAGAAGAACAGCGAGTTATTACCCTCCCCTAGGAATACCCTGACTACAGAGCAGGCGTTAGATTGCGTTAGATTGCGGTCACCCCGCGTTAGATTGCGGTGACCACGAACCGTACGGAGGTCACAGGACGTCCGTGAGAAATAAAAAGGAGGAAAACAACGATCTACTCTGTGCACGCTTCATCCCCGATTTCCACGACCCCAAGGCCGAAGGACGTTTGTGTGAAGGATAACGATAAAATAAAACTTTGCGTCAAAAAAAAAAAAAAGCCCGTTTTTAAAAGAAAAAAAAAAAGTAGAAACAAGCACAACGCGTTGACGGACCGCGAGGTTGTGGAACACCTCGCGGTCCGCTTGCCACAGGACGGTTGTCTTCGACCCATAGATCCAAGGTGAATTTGCCACTTGCGAAAACACGGAGACCTACCCAGCGAGAGCCAGGAAAGCAAGACACGCACACTGACGCCTCGGCGTGCAGAATGAAACAGGATACGGGCGCGGAATACGGCCGCGGAAGAACACCTCGCACAGTGCCGATCCGGCCGATCTCCGAACGGACGATTTCGCATTTCGTGGACAGCGAGCGCCACCGCGCGGGAGAGAGAGGCACCTTAAAAACGACGAAAACAAGCACCGACACCTTGGTTCTTTATATTTGCTGTAGTTACGGAACAAATCGACTTACATGAATAATTTGAATATTATTCGATTCCGTAATAAATTTAGACGACATTAAGCGCAATACTTCTTATGTTTGAATTCAGATAATTTTGCAAATTCGCTCCGAACGCAAGAGTGCCGAATTAGCCGATTTTGACCATTTTCATGATTTTTTAAAGAATATAATTAAATTTATGATGAAACATTTGTTGCGCTTAGTGTCTCGATACGACTCAATGTCTTTAAAGCCGAAATTTTCAAGAAGATCAGCGCAGCCGTTATTATGTGAGAATTTTTTTAATTTGGTGAAAAACCTCATGTATTCTCTATGGGGCTCTGAGGTGAGCCCCCTCTTAACGAAGTTCGTCCTGGTGTAGGCCTTTAGTGACAATGAGTGGAAGTCTGGAATAATAAATAAAAACGTGCTCTCCTGGCGCAATAGACGCTTTTGTGTTTATGACAGGGAAAACTTGCTATTTTGTCTCACCGGGACCGGCGATGTCTGCTTCCGTGCATTGCCATTTCGAGGCGACTGTAAAGCACGAGAAGATGCTGGGCCTTTTCCTCTATATTATTATATGATCTCTATGTTCGATGTAGACCATCGCGATGCTCGTAAGAGCCATCAATGCAAAGTCCTACTTTTTTCTCCCGCTTGGCTCTATAAAACCACCGAGCTCGTCAAACACCACCAACAAAGTGGGAGCTTTCGCACTTTTGCGGCACCATCAGTTCTTTTGAAAAAGCTCCTTCAATAGATCTAGAAGCCTTGTCTATGTTTTATTATTTTTAACCGCATATAAACGCAACGTTCCACTTGTGAAACGTCCAAGTGAAAAATGTACGATAGCATCCGTCGTATATTCATTACTTCCATAACATTGTGGCACCTTGTATCCTAATAATCTTTCCTCGTTCATATGTTTCTTTTCGCATTACGGTTGTTACGGCGTCAAATAAAAAGACGCAACAGTTATTTAATTACATGCACGAAGCATGTAACCTAAAGACCGTACACTCTGTGGTTTCAGTCCACCTAAGCTTATGAGTCCACCATATGATGTGTTGAAACAAATAAAAGTCATTGCCAAAATGATTAGAATAGAAAGTGAGTCTAATGCGGGCATCTTCCAGCTAACGTTCGCGCGCCTTCAATACGATTTCACAATAAATCGCCACTGTGACCCTTGGACACACTTTGGGGACCAACACATGTTTACGTAGCTGCCCGAAATCTTGAATCAGCGTGTAGCGCTGCACCCCAATAAAATTCGAAACGAACTCTATAGGCTGGTTCACACAGTTGTGTTTGGTGCCGCTCGAGTACGACGCGTGCCTTTCAAGCTCAGGCACGTCTATGCTCGACGCAACTGTAGCCATAGCAGCCTCTTGGTGTAAGCCGGCGCAAGTGGCTGCAGTCGCAGTCAAACGAAAATGTGTGAACCATCAGCATTCAATCGCTCCCATCCGCGTAAGCAAAATCAAGAGCACACCAAAAACAAAAAAAAATAATAAAAAAATAAAAATGGAGTGGAGCGATTAATTGGATTCATCCAATGGGAAATGCGTGAGCGTTAGTTCTTCCTCACCCCCTTCGTGTCACGTAACACGAAATCATGTAATCCTACGAGATAGCGTGACACGAACACGTCGTCTTACGTAGTCCCTTCATACGAACTGACGTCATCTTACGTGATCACGTGACACAAACACGTCATCTTACATGATCTCGTTACACGAAATGACGTCATCTTACGTGATCACGTTACACGAAATGACGTCATCTTAGGTGATCACGCGACGCGCCATCTTACGTGATCACGTAACACGTCATCTTGTAAGTCAACCTCTCCCCACAGCAGCGCGCTCCGCGCTTCCCGGGCCCGTGCAGTGCTGTAGTCGAAAGCAAGCTCCCTATTGCAAGCAAAAGCTTCTGAAGTCTCACATTGAGAATACTCGCCAGCGACCGTCTCTGGAAGCTTCGCACTTTGAGGTTTTTGGTGAGATCGAGCCATCGTGTTCCACTAACTTTTGTTGAAGTCATCGTTCAATAAAGCCCTAAAAAATATGAATGTAGTTGGTATAGACATCAAGATCTAATCACAAATGAGGTCTGACGTCGTTTAATTAACGTGTATATACATTCCAGTGTAGCAAAAAATGAGTTATTTGTGCATAGATGTTTAAAAAAGTGTTTGTTACTCGACATAGGACTTTGGGAGAAGGATCTGTTCAGATTTTTGTTCATGAGCGCAAACACACCTGACGCAATAAATAGTGACGATTTTGTCGTCCCAGTGGTGAGCAGGTGTTTTCTTGCTCGAAAAAATAATGCCATTTCACAAACCAAGTTCTGTGACATATGCTTTTCCAATGTCTGGCCACTATTTTGGAAACCTTTCAGTCCGAACGAGTATACTTCTGTTTGTTTTTGTTAGCTTAGGAGGGGGGGTCACAGAGCCTATCCTTTTGTCTTCCTCTAGGACAGACGTACAGAGTTATACCGCAACACGCATCTGTGGAGCACACAGAGCTATCGCTCTCCTGTTGGCGGTACAGTAGCAGACGACACAACGCAGCTCCGTAGTCTATCGAGGGCACGGCTAGCCTCGGCCCGTAGGGCGACCGTTCAGACTAGGGAAATGGTCTTGAAGAACCGAGAAATGGTATCTTGTATACAATAATCACATGTCGTTAGTATATTCTACTTGCTAAGCCAAATAAATATTTGCAGCTTGTGAGAATATGTTTGCGTGACGATTTACCGTTCACACTCCTGACGGATGTTAGCGAATCCTTCATGTTCGTGGCTCGCAGTTATCGGTACCCCCTCGGAGTGACTTCACCATATATATTTTTTTCTTGCTTGAGGACATCATAAATATCACAAACACGCGAGAGAAAAAAAAATCTTATGAGTACGCGTGATTTTGAGCTTCGCAGCTCTAAAGATGCCCGGTAAATGTCGTCCAGCTTGGGAAGAAACTAATCCTCTTTGTTGGAAGTTTGACTAACGCATGCTGGCAGCTCGTTTCCTGACTGTTTTGTCTATACTCCGGTTCACCGTAATTTGGCAACCCTCAGTCAGAGCTGCTGTGAGGGAATCACAGTCGCGGAGCAAAGCACGTGACAACTACTTTTAGGAGCAGTACTATGGCGCCTACAGCGCGTGACCTACTGGTGTGTTTAGCGTCCTATGCTGGCCATACATCAAAAGTGGTCCCGAAGTGGCAACCAATGAGGTCAGCACACATAGACGGAAACGGTTGAGACTGTGCCCAAATAATATCTTCTTTTGGAAGGTACTGCGCAGCGATTACAATAAATGCCTCTAACATAAACATTCTGCTCCATTTCATTCACATAAACAAAGCGAATTTATTTAAAGCCCGTACACTCCGTACGTCCAATCTAGCTAAGGTCATTAATAGACTCGACCACGTCATTTGTCGAAACAGATAAAAGACGTTGGCAAAAATGATTACACTGAATAAGTGAATCTAACGCACGTATTTTACCAACCGACGGTCGCGCACCTTCACACTTTGGGGAGCAATAGATATTTACATCGCCGCCCGAGGTCTTCATTAAACCTGTAGTGCTGACAAAAATAAAATGCTAACCTGACTCTCAATACCTCGCCGCAAAGGACGATTTCGAAGAGGCGGTACTGTGGGTCAGTTAAGAGATATATATATTAAAAGTAAAAAAATGAAAGCCGCTTACAACTCCCTGTAACGCCGAATTAGAGCGCAGCTCTTGAGGAGGAGGAGGGAAGGGCACTGGGGGGGGGGGGGGTTAAACTAACCAGGGAAGGGGGGTCACGTGACCTTGGGGGTCACGTGACCCCCAATGCCGATGATGTCATCACTGATGACGTCATCAGTGACGATGACAATGCGGGTACCGATGACGTCATTAGTGACGTCACTGATGACTTCACCAGTGATGATGACGATGACGATGCGAATGTCGGTGACGTCATCAGTGACGTCGCTGATGACGTCATCAGTGATGATGACGATGACGATGCGGATGCCGGTGACGACATCAGTGACGTCACTGATGACGTCATCAGTGATGATGACGATGACAATGCGGATGTCGGTAACGTCATCAGTGATGATGACGATGACGATGCGGATGCCGGTGACGTCATCAGTGATGATGACGATGACGATGTGGATGCCGGTGACGTCATCAGTGATGATGACGATGACGATGTGGATGCCGGTGACGTCATCAGTGATGATGACAATGTGGATGCCGGTGACGTCATCAGTGATGATGACGATGACGATGTGGATGCCGGTGACGTCATCAGTGACGATGACGATGACGATGCGGATGCCGGTGACGTCATCAGTGATGATGACGATGTGGATGCCGGTGACGTCATCAGTGATGATGACGATGACGATGTGGATGCCGGTGACGTCATCAGTGATGATGACGATGACGATGCGGATGCCGGTGACGTCATCAGTGATGATGACGATGACGATGTGGATGCCGGTGACGTCATCAGTGATGATGACGATGACGATGTGGATGCCGGTGACGTCATCAGTGATGATGACGATGACGATGTGGATGCCGGTGACGTCATCAGTGACGATGACGTCATCGGGGGGTCGCGACATCGGCGGGGGTCACGTGACCTCGAGGAGGGGTCACGTGACCTCAGGGGAGTCACGTGACTTCGGGGGGTCACGTGACCTCGGGGGGTCACGTGACCCCCCACGAGGTCACGTGACCCCGGTGGGGGGCTCGCGCGGTGCATTATGGGACATTTCCCATGATGCACCGGGGTCACGTGACCTCGGGGGGGGGTCACGTGCCCCCCCACGAGGTCACGTGACCCCGGTGGGGGGCTCGCGCGGTGCATTATGGGACATTTCCCATGATGCACCGCGCGGTTACGCCGACGCCGACGCCGACGCCGACGGCGACGGCGACGCCGACGGCGACGCCGTTCAAGCCGGAAACGGGCCCCTAAGAGCTGCGCTCTAAAACAAACAAAAAAACCCAAGCTATAGAAACGAGCGTCGTAAAAAAGGGGAGCCACATTTTTATTCCTACCTCCGAAGAGAAACGAGCGCCACCCACTGCATCACACGGGCGGCGGAGAAAAGCTCACCGGAGAAAAGCTCACCGGAGATAAGCTCACCGGAGAAAAGCTCACGGCAAAACCGGCAGATACGGAGAAAAGCTCACCGGGCTTTGAGCGGATGCGGACAAAAGCTAACCGATTTTTTCTTTAACTTAGCGGATTCTACGTACAACGTGGTAATTTAACAAAATTCGCATTCGTCACTTCATTAAAAATATGTCCCCTTTTTTGTTATATCCTTGAAGTTCATTGGCCGACGTGCGGCTGTGTATCACTACTGCATGGTGCACGTTAAAGACCCCAGGCTAGCGGTAGTACCGCACTGGCTAAATTTCTCATCTACAGCTGGTAGACAAGTCGCCCGTTGAGGCAGAATAAGTTCTAGGCGGTATAAACATACACACACCCCATTTAGTTTTCTTTTTTTAGAATAGAGGGCATGAAGATTTGGGTCCCCCACACAGCTGCGGGCATCGCACCACGCATAAGTAGAAGTTCTGTGTTGTAACCTAGTTTCCGTTTCGGTTTGTATTAATTAATCTGAGTAATTCCCGTGCTGTCTACCAGGTGTGACTGTCTGTATATAGTTTTATGGCATGCGCATCGTGTGACACGGAGGCTTGCGTTCTGGAACATAAAGGTGTCTGAGATGTCTCCTTGAGTACCCGGCGTCCCATTTCATTAGAAGATACAACATTTCGCGACAAGAAGATGGGATCATAGGAATGACGACGATGACGTCGATTGCTTCAACTACTGTGGGGAAGCTTCCAGAGTTCTGCCCAGACTCAGGTGACATCGATGTGTACCTTGAGCGGTTCGAGGTGTAGCAGCGGCGAACGATGTTGCCAAAGGCAAGGAGCTGCTCGTTCTTTTTTCCGTGAAGCCTACGTGACGCTACGCAGCTTACTTCTACCCAAAACGCCGACGGACGCCGGATATGACGAGGCGGTTGCGGCGCTACGAAAGCACTTTGCTCCAAAACGATCGGTCGTCACGGAACGTTACCGATTTCATCGATGTGACCAGGGTCCCGAAGAAAGCATCTCGAACTTCGTCGTTGCGCTGAAGACATTAGAAACCACTTGCGCCTTCGGCACTTTCCTGGAGGAGGCTTTACGAGACCGCTTGATTGCCGGGCTCCGAAGCGAAGACATGCGCTGCCGTCTGCTTGCCATGGACGACAAGGACGTCATGTGGGAGCGGGTTTTCACCGTGGCAACAGCCATGAGAGCCGCAAACAAGGACACCAAGGAGATACTACCAGCGTCCACACTCAGCACCGCCGACGTGAACTAGCAACGCCGGTTCAACAAGACAAGCAAGCAGGGTTGTATCAAGCAGCAAAACAGCGGACGCAGGGTCAACCACAATTGGTAGCTTCTAAAAATGATCGACAAAAGACTGTCGGTACCAATTGCTATCGATGCGGAGATTCGCATCTTCCCGAAACGTGTCCATTATTAAACAGTGCATGTTTTAAATGTTACAAGAAAGGCCACGTAGCTAAGATGTGCAAAACGAAAGCAGTGCATAACGTTTATATGAAAAGTCAGAACCTGAAGGATCAGGAAAGCCGGAGACAGACCTGTTATCTGTCATAGCCCTCAACCGAGTAACAAACAGTCCCGCGTTTGTTGCAAATATAAACATGAATGGTAAAGAGGTTCCAATGGAACTGGACACGGGTTCGGCTGTATCGCTAATGGCAGAGATGGAGTTTATCAAGCACTTTCCGGGTGTAGAGTGCTGTGATGTGGATCTGCGACTTATTACGTACAACGGAACGCGAGTGCCTGGGGAATATAGCGTAGAAGTCAGAGTAGAGTACAATGGTCAGACGTACAACTTGCCACTAGTGATTGCTAAGAACCTGTATGAGGGACGCATGCCGACTCTTCTTGGCCGTGATTGGCTTACCAAAATTATACTAAACTGGCCCGAGTTTGTGCAGGTAAATTCACTAGAGGAGGAAAAGTCCTTGAGAGAAAAGTTCTCTGATATGTTTGAACCAGGGTATGGTGCGATTAAGGGTTTTCAGTGTAGCATTGTTGTGCGCAAAAATACAAATTCCGTGTTCTCTAAGGCGAGACCAGTACCCTACGCTCTGTCGGAGGTGGTTGGGAAAGAGATCAAAGTCTTAGAAAAAGCTGGTGTCATCTTTAGAGTGAGAGGCAGTGCCTGGGCTACGCCCTTGGTTATAGTGCCACAAAAAAAAAAAAACATCACTGCTGTTCGGCTTTGCGGTGACTATCGGATGACCGTGAACCCCAACATAAAAGTAGACCACTACCCTAGCTTTGCCTGTTCCTGAGGACATCTTTGCGTCCTTAGTTGGCAGCACTGTTTTCACAGTACTGGACCTTTCCAAGGTATACTTGCAACTCGAACTCGACGAGAAAGTACAAGAGCTACTAACTGTGAACACTCACATGGGCCTGTTCAGGTTCCGGAAATTGCCGTATGGGGTAGCAAGTGCACCCGCCATATTTCAGGCAGTCTTGGATCAGATCCTACAAGGTATACCTGGTACTGCCTGTTTCTTGGATGATGTGCTCGTTGCTGGCAAAGACCACAAAGAATGCTACACCCCCGTGGAGCAGGTGCTTCGGAATCGGAGCACTCACGGCATTCGAGTGAATGTTGGAAAATGCAAGTACTTTCAGAGCCAAGTACAGTACTAAGGACACATGCTGGATAGTAGAGGTTTACATCCAACAGAAGAAAAAGTGACGGCTATTCGCAAAGCCCCCGAACCGACGAGCCTGACCCAGCTTAAGGTATTTTTAGGCCTTGTAAACTATTACGCAAGATTTTTGCCAAATTTGGCTACTCCGCTTGAGCCTATGCACGCCCTTCTGCGAAAAAGCAATGAGTGGGAATGGCCAAACCGATGTGCTAACAGCTTTAACGCGTGTAAAAAGCTTCTTTGCAAGAGTCAGACCTTAGAGCTGTATAATGTGCACAAAGAGATCCAGCTGACATATGACGCATCGGCGTATGGTTTTCGCGCGGTGTTATCCCACATAATAGCCAATGTTGAAAAACCAATTGCATTCGCATCGAGATCGATGTCGCCTGCAGAGCGTAACTATGCCCACATCGAGAAAGAGGCACTTGGAATTGTGTTTGGAGTTAGAACGTTTCAGAAGTACTTGTATGGAACGCACCTTCAAGGTGGTAACGGACCACCAGCCCTTGATGGTACTTTTTTACATTAAGCGACCCGCTAGTGCAGTGGCTGTGGCCCGCATTCATCGCTGGCTGACATTCCTAGCAGACTACAGTTACCGCATTGTTTACAAGTCGGGGAAAACCATCAATAACGCTGATGACCTGTCAAAGCTACCCGTGCCCAGTACGACTGACAACTCAGATGATATATTTTATTTCTCACCTGCGAGTGAACTCCCAGTAACCTCGAAAGATGTCGAACGGGAAACGGCAAAATACAACGTCTTGAGTGCTGTACGAGTAATGACCTGTCGAGGATGGCCTCAAAAAGTATCTGATGAGTATCAGCCATTTTTCGTTCGAAGGTTTGAGCTCTCTGTTGACATGGGTTGTTTTGTGTGGAACAACAGAGTAATTGTCCCAAAGTTCCTCCAAGATGACATGCTTAGCTTGTTGCATGAGCAACACATGGGCATCACAAAGACGAAAGCAGTCGCTAGATCCATGGTCTGGTGGCCAGGCATGGACAAAGCTCTCGAAGTTGTAGCGAAGCGGTGCGGTGTGTGCCAGAGCGTTGTGTCGATTGAACAGCCTGCCCCACTGCAGCCATGGCGGTGGTGTACTAACAAGTGGGAAAGGGTGCATTTATACTTTGCAAAAAGGAAGGCAAGACTTTTTTGCTTGCGGTGGACTCTTACTCGAAGTGGTTAGAACTTAAGATAATGACATCAGCCACCGCGCAGCAAACCATCGAGATGGTCAGGGGATGGTTTGCAGCTCACGGACTACCAGTAGAGATTGTCACTGACAATGAGCCGCAATTTCGTTCGAAAGAGTTCACCGATTTTCTGCGTAGCAATAGTGTGAAGCACACCTTCACCCAACCCTATCATCCACACTCAAACGGCGCAGCAGAGTGGGTTGTTCAAACAGTAAAGAAATCACTGTTAAAACAACTTCTAGAGGACCAGCAGTATAATCAGAAAAGGTGACTGGCAACATCACCTTGACAACTTCCTTTTTGCGTAGAGAACTTCTCCGCACACCTTCATAGAGAACACTCCCACTGAGTTGTTTTTGGGGAGGCAACTAAGGACGAGGTTGTCTCTTGTAAAACCAGACATGAAAATGGCGATGCAGGAAAAGGTTGAGAAAATTAAGTGTGCCGATGATAAGCGAAGGTGTGCACCGAAAGTGTTCTCGGTGGGTGACCGCGTGTTCGTGAGAACGGTGCGCGGAGAAACTGTGAAGTGGTGGCAAGGAACAATCAAGAGTGTCAAGTCTCCAATGACTTAACTGGTGTTGGTGAACGGACAAGAGCGTTTTGAGCATGTTGACCATCTGAGGCGGTTGTTTCAAGAATGACGCTCTGAAATGCTATTTGAGGCGCGTGTGTCTTCGCCCCATGATGCTGATGTATGTGATGCTTCTGTTCCTTGTGAGGCCCCCATGGTTCAAGCCGGTCATGCGGACATTCAGAGTTCAGTGTGGCCAGTAATACATCACCGCATCCAGCTTACTCGGGGACGCCTACTCATGTCGGTGTGGCACTCAGGCGACCAGAACTAGGCGTCAGCCAGACATGGGCGTACCAACCGGGGGGCAAGGGGGGCGCTTGCCCCCCCAGTTTTCAGAGTGGGGGGGGAAGGGGGGGGGGTCAAGGCATGTGTTTTGCCCCCCCTGAAACTGCCGCTACTGAGCAGGGAAAACACTGGCCGGCGGCGGTCAAGGAATACCAAGGGCACCACCCCCAGACCCGCGGGGGCATATATTTAACGCGCAGGCCATACACATTCCAGCAACGGCGCTCACGCCGCATGGGATGGTTCGTGGAGCGGTTGCAACGCGAGTCTCCGAAGCGGTAGCGTATACCGTTAGTGGTAAGATATCTGCCTCATACGTAGCGGACCCGGGTTCGATTCACGGCGTGGGCTTACTTCTTTTATTTTTTCTCGAACATTTTGTTATGTCGAGGCATTTGGCGATATTTACGACATTTCTTTTTCGTAATTAAAACTTAAAAAAAAAAAAAACAAAAAAAAAACGAATGTTGTCGACGAAACTTCGCTGAACTAACTGGTAGGGCACTGCATTTACGGAGGTCCATGGGAGACAGCGGGGCTTGGGCTGCCGGCTGGACGCCGCAAAGCGGCGTGTACAAGGGGGGGGGGGGGGGGGGGGGCCAAGTGGTTTAATAGTTTTGTAATTAGTAGCCGCATACTGCCGCCGCGAAGCGGCTTGAACGCAGGCAGGGTGGTGGGTTAACGCGCTTTGAGTGTATACGCGTCGTCCGAATCTGAAATTTAAGTTCCTGCGCGTTGCCAAGCAGCCAATCCGGCGTGAGCGTTGTTGCTTGGGGGTCAATCGTCTGTGCCATAAAAATTAGTGATGGACCGAGTCTGCCGAAGTTCAGATTCGGCAAAGTTTGGCCGGCACAAGCCGAAATCTTGAAGAAACGTTTGGCAAAGATTCAGCAAAAATTCGGCAAATGTCTGCGGACGCGCGCGAACGCGACGGGGCCATGGATTGCAAGTGGACGCCGAGCAGTCGTGCGGTTACCATCGCACAGTTTAGTAGAACCAGCGGTTACGGCGAGGTGCAGAGTAGGCAACACGGTAACTGTGCGTTTGTGAGCCTTTGCGAGTGTGGTTCTCATCAATATTCTCTGCCTCTGGAACAGAAGATCGACCAGTAATTTACGCAGTCCACTGCGCAAGTGACAAATGATGCGGTACATTCTGGATAATATGATTTTAATTTGACCTTTCCGTTGATGCAACGCGGTAGTTGAAACATTGACTGACAACTGACAGTGTTCGCAGCCCACTGCTGTCAAACGGGCAGAGTGCCGAGAGTTGGCCAGGATGTATTGGATGCAGGTGGCTTCCTCGTCATAATGTGATACATATTTTCCCCTTCTTTTTTTTCCTTTTTAAGTACTTTCCGTAGTCTGTATATTCTGTACATATATATGTATGTTTTGTTTTTTCACATGTGGTGGCGGGCTGGCAGGCACTCTGCGTAAGGGTTTTCACCTATCTGCCTAGCCCCACACATTACCACATGGACCCCTTCCAGTACGTACAAATAAAATTATTATTATTATTATTATTATTATTATTATTATTATTATGAAAACAATCCTGTTAACGTAGCAGCTTGGGCGAGTCGGTTGCACATGATAAAACACACCACAGCGCACTATAGCAAATAACACTCACACCTTACACACGAAAAATAAAGCAAAATTCAAACAAACCGCGCTGAAACTGCGAGCCGAAAACAATCCTGTTTTCGGCTCGCAAGTAGTTTGTGCCAAAACAGAATAATCTTTCTTTTTAGTTCGCGTTATTTCGCGATTTTCATGTATCTGCCTAAAACTAAACATGCTCATGCTCGACGACGCAGATCCGACATTCCTTACTCTCCCCATCTTCCTAAACATCCGTGTGTTTCCTAACACCAGAAACCGGAATTTTAAAGGTTAAAAACGGCACGTTGCGAATATGGAACGCACACTTTCATGCCAAGCTGACGTCAAGTGACTCAAATTGAAAAACATGCATATTTACAATATTGTTATCTTTTCTGGTGAAGGCTCAGCGAACGTCGCATTCGTTTTCGCGCACGAAACGGTGGCTCCCAGGGGAAGTCGGAAAGCAGCGATTGCCTCTATTTTAACAATGTAAACACACTTGCATTTGTGCGCTGATGAAGCCTCAATACCAAAGCTCTCCTTGTGTCACTGCGCCGGCTACTACCCAACCTCGTTGTCACGCCACTTTCTGCAAGCAGACACTAAAATTGGCAGTCAACACCAAAAGTGACACCGATACAATTATCTTGTAGAATATCATCTTATTTAGTAATAACTGTGACAATAGGCACTACGTGTTGTATTTAAGTTAAGAAAAAACATAAAGCCCTTTTTGTTTTGTAAGAAAAACTAAATATCGACGTTAAGTCTGCTGCGCCAAATCCCCAGATTTGGCGTCACATTTTCGATTCGGCAAAGTTTGGCCCATTACTAGTAAAAATGTGCGAACCGGGGGGGGAGGGGGGGGGGGGAGTCCGGTTTCAAATACAAGTTGGTAGGCCACTGCAGCCTGATCTTTTTGGACACCATTGATTCTAACCCTGAGTGGGAGGGAGTTGTTGTAACCTAGTTTCGGTTTCGGTTTGTATTATAGGGAAGCTACGGAGCTTCTTAAAAAAATGAGTTAGGAGTGAATTCTAATGTATTTTTCCCCCGTGAACCCGATTAACCCAAATCATTTGCTGCGCAAGTATTGTCAAACGCGAGAAAACGCGAAAGACAGTCGCTGTATGTGACGTCATTGAGGGATAATTTGGCTGCCCAAGGCTAGGGAGGCGGGGCTTCAGCCTTATTTCGAAATTGCTCTTATGGCTCTCCGGCGCTTCGTATTCAAACATGATTATGATATCTGTTATTCTGAAGGCCAAATTAACGAAATTCAAGCATTTTTTCTCAAATGTAGAAGTGCCCCATCTTCCCTTTAATTAATCTGAGTAGTTCCCATGCTGGACTACCATGCAGGTGTGACTGTCTGTATATAGCTTTATGCCACTCGAATCGCGTGACACGTATGCTTGTGTTCTGGAACACAAAGATGTCTGCGATGTCTCCTTGAGTACCCGGCGTCTCATTTCATCGAACGATACAACATTCTGCACATGCTCAGTTTGACGCCCCAAGTTGTTTGGGGGGCCTAAAGCGTGGGGCTCTCCATTCTAGAACTCTCTGCTATCTCCCTGTTACTATTTGCGACGAGATGTTTTGGTGGAGCCCTCTTATGGTTCCTATCACTGTTGTCACGACCGAGATTATTAGTAGCGAGCGACAAGTTCGATGGCGCCTAAAATGTGGGGTGGAAGCCCGGTCATCACGTTCCTAAATCAACACCGTTAAAGTTGAGAGTCAAACTTTGCTCTTATTTCTGTCGATGAGAGCAAAACTCATGCTCGTAAAGACGTCATAGCGAGCGTTTGACCAATCCTGGAAGGCCGATGACAGCGACGCTTTTGTTCACGCATGTCACCAATACGTGGTGTTCACTAGGGTGCCTCAATGTCCTTCTGTTTAGGGTGATGCCACCCTTTGTAGTACCACATGCCGACAGCACGCGCTCACGGGAAAAATACAAAGAAATTGACGAAAACAAAATGTCGCCATAGCACAGTCAGCGCCACAAGCGCGTGCAGGGACACGCTCTTTCACGCGCTTCTGAACAAAAAATAAAAATAAACGTGTGTGACAAAATGGCGAGATGCCACCACCCTAAGCAGAGCGCACATGAAGGCACCCTAGTGTTCACTGGGCGCCATACTTTAGCGCAGCGCTCACAGCGCGTGCTCGGAACGATACGCCACTTCTTTTCCAAGAGGACTGGTAATATTGGTGGTGTAAACTGCACGTTGCGAAAGCGTTGTGGAATCCAAACGCGAGCTCACGTTTTGCGACTACGGGCTCAACTATGGCCGCCAGTGAATTCCACGTATAGACCTTTCTTTAACGGCGCCGCCATCTTGAGAATTGCGGCGCCGACGACGCCGTCTAGCGGCTTAGAAAAAGAAATACCGGCTAGTTCTGGCAGCGCAGCTATCTGGGTAGGCAACGGTGTGGGTATGGGGGGGAACTTGGCTAGACTTGGCTATGGTGGGCTGCAATAACTTGGTTGGAGCTTGTGCGGTTGAATCCAAAAAAAAAAAAAAAAAAAAATTGGTCGTTAGTTGTTTATACAGCAGGAGTTTAGTCTGCCAGACATTGCTGTTACCCACTGTAGATGAGCAATTTAGCTAGTGCAGTACAACCGCTAGCCTGGGATCTTTAACGTGCACCACGCAGTAGTGATACACGACCGCACGCTGATACGATGCTCATCCAGATCGAAACGGGCAGGGGTGGGGCTCGAACCCAGGATCCCTGGGTTCTGCAGCGCGAGCTTTCGCTCCACGCGCGTCGAGCTGGGTGTGCGCTTTAGCCCACTTGGCCACCGATCCCCCCGGTTGAATCTAGAGCCACTCTATATGGCAGCGTAGCTGCCAGAGTAGCGACACGACGCAAAATTATCTAGATGCACGACGTCAGAAGCGCTGATAGTGATCTCCATTTTGGGCCTGGGAGGTTGCCATGGTAACCGTGCTTATAGCGACACCGGGCGGCAACCTTTGTAGTCTAGTTGATATCTTCATTCGTTCATTGAAAAGTGGTATAAAACGCTTGGCATCGCGGCACGGCAAGAACCTCTGGAGGAACGGTGCCTGTTTTTCTGAAAAGTGAGACGATTTGCAGCCCGGGGACTGTCGGGCGACGAGAGCTGCTATGGTATCGTACGTGCACGAACAAGGCGAGTGGTTTTCGGCGCCGCCGCGATGGCGGTCGCTTCGTGGGACGAACGTACCATCCTAGTACCTTCGGACTTCGCTCCGATGGAGCAAAATCTGACTACGCCGGCCACGACAGGACGAGTGGCTCAGGACATGACTGCTGCTCGACTGCCCCATAGTGAGCGAGTATATGTTTAGCATCATACTTCAAGACCCGATCATCCCTTCAAGATGAGATTCTCTCACCGACTGGTGAGGAGCGACGTCGACGGGGTTCAACCAAAAAGGACGGCATGGTGGTCTCTAGGGAATTGTTGACGCCATCAAAAGAGACGGACACCGGATATGAGGTGTTCTTGCCGACAGGCCAAATGGTCGTTCGGAAATTTACCGGCATTCAAGAAGTCGATATTTTTATCTGGTGTAGCACACATATCCGTGTTAAAGAGGCCACGAAATTATTTTTAAACTTCTTCTTCCGTACCTGTAATCCTGAACTCAAAAGAGAACTGTGAAATCACGCAGTCGGGACATGCTAGGGCACCGGTGCGATGACCCCAAGCTTTCACCGTGCTTTTTAAGCACACCGTAGAACTTGGCATTCGCAAGTGATGATAGGTTTTTTCAGGGCACTCATTGGCCAGGAACGCGAATTCAAATATCCATGGACGAATTGATTGCTGACGAGCGCATACATCCGAGCGACGCAGTTTTCGTGTTTAATGCGTGAGTTGGGGTCGGCTGACGTCATTTTGGCCTTTGTAGGCATTGGAAAAAGGATATTTAGAACCATACACACATGATGATAACGTCATAGCACACTGACATTAAGGAGCACAAAACGGGCCCAGCTACGGAAAATAAATATTACACTCGTAAGAAATAAATACGTCTGTAACTTGTCAATTACAAGGACGAACACACCTCTGAGAATCCAAGTTTAATAGTATGTGTTGATGCATTGTTATATAGCAGGACATTTCATATACGCCACTTGAGCAAACGCCAGTTTTTCACTTGAAAAACAAACCAAAAGACGGCGGTCAAATGCAAGCTATTGCAACAAAAGCAAGTTATATCAAAATCTTGAGAACTGCCATTTCGCAAAATTGTCGATTAGTAAAAAAGGTTAAAGATCGCAGGAGCTTCCTCGCTAAAAAATGCAGTGATTATTCGGTGACCCAGGGCTGAAACAATTTCCCCTAGGCCCTACACGCGCCGTATACCTTTCGTTCTGATTCTCAGAAATTCAGACTTTCAAAGGAAGCTAGAAAAAGGCGAAAATTTTATCCTAAAAGCTATGTGGAGCGCGAGTTCGTCTGCTTGTTTTTGCAGGGGTTGTGGTGACATCAGAACGGCGAGATCTGAGTGGCTCCGATTGAAAGATAGTGGGTAGACCTTAAAGCAAGCTGCCTTGAGGCCTACCCACTATTCTTTATTCAGAACCAATCAGAGCTTGGCGTTCTGACGTCACCACAGCCCCTACTAAAAGAAGCAGACGAACTTGTGCTGAGCATTTCGTAAAATCGTTGATTAGTATACTTGGGAGTTGTGTGAATATTTATACAGCGTGTAGTGGTCACCCATTTCAAAGTTGCGACGAGTCACTCGCTGCAGATGAGCAATTTAGCCAATGAAGTATAACCGCTAGTCTGGGGTAGGTCTTTAAAGGGACACTGACACCCCCAAATTTTTTTTTCATTTTTTGTCAGGCGCTTTATTATGGTGTCGGAGGACTACCCAATTAATATTTTGCAACAGAGTAGCGTATTTTTTTAATAAAGCCACAAGACGCAACTGCTCGAAACCGAAACCGAAACCCGACGGAGGTCGGAGAAGTGGAGAGAAGAGAGTGACTGGCGGAAGTCACGTGGCTACACCCGACCGTGCGTTCTTTTTTTCTTTTTTTTCTCCTCTCCGTAGCAGACGACACGACATGCGGCGTACGGGAACTGTTCGCTTTTGCAGTTATGTTTGTTCCGCTCGTTGTTCTGAACTCCAAGATGAGTTGTTTTGTACATTGAGGAGTTGGAGATGAGTAGTGAGTGCCCGTGGTGAATTTCCATGATCGGCTCCGAAAAGAATACACCCAAGATGTTGCGTGAAGAGCTGGCTCACATGTCCAGCGTCCGAAAAAAAAGGGGCATTGTGCGACAGAGTTTCCGAAAGATCAACGGGATCTGGACCAATGGATGGCTGCAATTCAACATTTACGGGCACCTCGGAAAGCACAGGTTTCCTGATTTATATGCTCCTTGCATTTTGTGGAAAGTGATTACATTGAGTTCGCAAGTGTCAAAAAGGAAATCGCATACCATTTAACTCAGCGAAGTGTTGTTCACAACATTTGTTTGTTATTTTTTTGTTTGTGTCTTCAGTGATAATTGTAAAAAAAAAGAAAGAAAGAAAAGATATGTAAACATCGGAAAATGTTGGAAAAAAAAAAGTTTCGCGAGGAATCGATTTCGGTCGTACTGAGCATGAAGCGGACGTCTTTCCCACTGAGCTACCGGGGTACCTCTTTACTGGTAGATCTCTCTCCTTAGTAATGATCGGTAAACTGTAAGTTCGAAAGTTTGCTGCCGATTTTCCTCTAGCAAAAGCACTCCCGGGTCGAAGTCGGGAAGCACCACGTATTGGCGACGTTCACACCTAGTAAAGAAATCGTACGCGTGCATATTCAACTCGAAGTAGACACATCGTGCTTGACGTTTGCGCGAGCGATGTCTTCAGCCACGAGAAGGGAGCGACGGCTCGGCGACGTCTTCGTGCAAATCGGCTTGATGGTCGGGCGTGTCGTACGGGATGAATACCAATTCTTTTGATCAGTCCCAAATTTCTCTTTTAAAGGTAGGCAGAATTCGCCGGTACCGCGAACAACAGTTCTGAAATAGAGGTCCCACGCCCGTCGTCCGCTGCCATCGCCGTCCCCGCGAGTCCCACGGGCCACGATACGCGAAACGACGAACGCACAGAATGCTTCCGGTTGTCTGTGGAACTTTTTTTTTTTCAATCAACGTATTTGCAGCTTTTTAGAAGCCACAAAAAATGGGTTTCATATTTTTGTCTATTTTTAACATTGAGTGTGTGCCTTCAGTGACCCACGACTTTGATTAAATTTGGTGGTCGCATCGATACCTTAGAAAACGGCCCGTGACCGCGGAAAAGAGAGTGAGCGAGACTCGAACCGGCCAGTTCTTGATCGGCGGTTTTCGGGCGGAAAGAAACCGAATTTCGAGCCGCAAATTATGTTCTGGGTAGTTCAGCTCTCATATGTCACGTACAACTAAAAACCTCGGCGAGCATAAATACCCTGTCAGTGTCCCTTTAACGTGTACCACGCAGTAGTGATACACAACCGCAGGCCGGTACGATGCTCATCCAGATCGAAACGGGCAGGGCTGGGGATTGAACCCAGGTTCCCTGGTTGATTAGTACAAACCGTAAACATCGCAGGAGCTTCCTCGCTAAAAGTTTGTGGTCATGCGGTTACCTGGGGCGAAAACAAATTCCCCATGGCCCCACATGCGACGCATAGATTTCGCATCGATTCTCAAACACTCCAACGTTCAAATAAAGCTAAGAGAATGCGAAAATTGCATGCTAAATGTCTTATCAATCCTCAAACACATCCGGAAACCCGAGCACTACGAAGGCGATATGAGTGATGCTGTAGCACAGGTGCTAATATCCAGAGCGATCTTGCACAGAGAGGGTATAAAGTGTCATTCTTTCAGATCTTCAAGTTATACCTACGTCAGAAAGCACGAAGAAGCCCTAAATCGTCGGCAAGCTGCGGCACATCACGACTCCGCGCACCGAACAAACTCGCATCCACCAGCTCTGGGCGCTGCCATCTTACCGATGACATCACGTCTCTTGAGAGGTCACGTGACGAGTCGTCACTCGGTTGCTACGGAAACCGAGCCAGCTCAGCTCGTTGCTATGGTACCGCTTGTGACCAATCGCGGTGAGAGGCGGCACAGGGAAAAGCGTGGCGCTACTCTGGCAGCTACGCTGCCATATCGAGTGGCTCTAGTTAAATCCAGCTGGCTACTCACAGGCCATCACCTTGCCTCCTCTAGAGAACGAGGACGAAGACGGTGGGGTGTTGTTTTGATTGAGTTTCCACAGCGAAGTATATATGAGCAGTTTAATGTAGTCTATGCAGGTAAGCTCTCGGCATTTGATAGCTCCATCTTGAGTGGTGGCATGTAGACTTTTTCATACCTTTCAGATACCATGGGGCTTGCAGTGACAACTTAATTGGACCACCTGCGCCGGGAATTAAAATCGGTCCTCTTGTCGTAGACGAAGTGGTCGTGAGCTTAAACGTGACATCGATTCTGATACGAATCTCTCGCGATTCAAGCTCGCAATCGACTGACTTCATAAATAAAAATTCTTGGGGAAAATGCGAAGCTCGATAACATTGCACCCCCACACGCGCAGCAGCTTTTTTGTGCTCATGGCACACTTTCTGTTACTGTTCTTATGCTTTTTAAAATTATTGATCCATGCGATGACCACGCGGTGGTAGCCAGACAACCGTAGGATTTCGGAAATTGCAGCACGGTAAAAGAGAGCACTCGGAACTAACTCATGCACGACGTCCGTTTTTAAGCCTTTTCGCCCATACCCTTGGCGGTTGCGTACCCTGTGTCAGCGGGCAATCTAAAAATGCACCAGGTCGAGGGTACGTCAGTTACTGGCTGGTTTGAGGTTATGCGAAAAAGGTCTATTAACGGCGAGATTAAAGCCCCTTGATAAAGGCGTTTTTTACAAGTACCGCCAACCATTGTTGTGGAACCGCGCGAGACACGTGCTACGAGCGGGTGCTCCGCCGCCATTCGCTTCCTAGGGCCGCTCAAATCAGTGCTGCGCCGCCATTCGCTTCCAAGGGCCGCTCGAGACGCGGGTCTCGTGCACTCGCGCATTTGACGCTACTTGCACGACAAACGCAAACATATCGAGGGGCTTTAGGCGAGATGTTTTGGTGGCGCCCTCCTGTGGTTCCCTCTCGTGACGTCATTACCTTGCAAACAACAAGTTCGATGGTGTTTGTAAATAGCATGGTGGAGGCTTGAACACATTGCGCTCTCAAAGCAACACTGCCAACACCGTCAAAATTAAAGTTCTTCCGTTCCTCTTATCTCCGTCGATGATAAATCCTTTCCTGACGTCAAGCATTCGGCCAATCGTGAAAGGCCGACAACCGCGACGCTTTCCATCGCGCACGTCGCCAATAGGGAGTATACACTGGCGGCGATAGCTGTGTGCGCGGCTGCTAAGCCCGTGCTGACGGGAAGCTTCAGCGGTTCTTTTTCAACGTACATTCCGCACCATCAAGAATGCCAGTCTTAGCAGGCTATTAAACGGATTGTCCGGTGATATCCGAAAGTTACTAAGTTTCAGCGCACGTCCCGTAGAGTGGGTTGAAATGTAATCACATGTGATATTTATCTATTAAAAATTAAAAGACGCCTCAATATTTCTTAACTCATATATGAACATCAATACGCAACTGCACGGCAAATTTTGCGAGTATGGATGGCTGGTCGTGTCGGGACGTCAGATCAAGCATGGTAACGTCAGAGTCGCGGGCATTGACGTATTCCTGGTTTTGATCAGCATGGTTGATAGTCATACAAAAATCATCGTCGAAGAAATGAGCTTGCCTCAATACCCTAAATCTTGTCTTTCTCATAACGAGGTTGTTTTACTGGGACACAAGTCAAGAGCTGTCGTGGCTCTCTTTGCCCGACGTTAATTACGTCAGAGCTTCCGCTGTTGCCAACGAAAACGCTGTGTGCTTTGCGGGTTCAATATGAGCAGTTGGGCTTTGTTTAAAATTGAATTACTTGTGCGGGGGAGGATCAGAAATCCGGATATTATGCTGAAGGTATTTTTAAAAGCAATAACTATATTTTTAGTTGTTTTCTAAGATAGAACATTTAACCGGACAATCGCTTTAACGTGAGCTCTTTCTGAGCATGCGCTCCAAACAACGCCCTCAAATATGAGCGCAGTGAATACCCCTGTAAAAGGTTCTACAAGGTGTCACAAAAAAAAAAAAAAATTACAGGATTTTTTTTTTTGCCCAAAAATAAACTCTGCGTCGCGTTCGCAGCGCTAGAGGTCACAACCAGATGCCAAAGTTTCAGCCCGATCCGATACCTTATTCAAAAGCTATAAGTGATTTTCTGGAAATTTCAATGGGAAAATGGCGGTCGACGGAGTTTTCGAACACATGGGGCTCTATGGCGCCAGAAACCGAAAACGGGCAAAAATAGGTTCAATTTTCCCATTGAGACTTTAAAAAAAATCACATAACTTTTGAATAAGGTATCGGATCGGGCTGAAACTTTGGCATCTGGTTGTGACATCTAGCGCTACCTATGGGCGGAGAATGAGCGTTCGGCGGTGCGTAGTTTATTTTTGCGCTAAAAAAAAAAAAACAAAAAAAAAACCTGCAATTTTTTTTGTGCCACCCTGTAGAATAACGTACAAAAGGTCTTTTATCACGTTAGCACTAAATAGCGAGTTTCATGATGATGCACAGAAACGCTTTGCGCAAAGAAAAAAATAGCGTCGCCACCAAGCGATTTTCTATAACGCGGTTTGGTCTCAGCGCATGCCCAGTGGTTAGGATACTATAGCCGGTGACAGGTCAAGAACGAAGTGGAAGCTCCTCTCGCCCCTTCCACTTTAGTAGAGCGAACGCTGGAGAGAAGGCGACCTCCTCTCCACTGCTCGCTCTGCTGAAGTGGAAAGAGGTGGGAGGAGCTTCCACTTCGTTCTGGACTTGTCACCGGCTATTCGCGACTCCAATTCACTAGAGGTGGTGCCACTCGTTTTCCAAAACGGCGGGTTTAGTGAAGGTCGGAGATGCGTGCCGCTGCTGAGCATGTATGGTGTGCTGGCTTCACTGATGGACACAAATTATTTCTGGTAATACAAGGAAGCTAGGGTGTTATGAGCGCAGGTCACCTCTTTATCCTGAAAACTAAAAACGTTGTTTAGCGTAATATTTACGCCAGGAGGTACGTTTTAATTCCCGAGCGAAATGGAAACTAACCTTTATGTTGAATTTAATTGCGCGGTATAGGTCTTAATTTCCAATTGTTTCATAACTCAAAGTGTGTCTCACACCGTATGTTTTAGTTAAATAAGTTGTTCGCGGAAAATCTTGTCCCTTTGAAGACAGGGTATTTCATACACTTTAGAGGTAAGATAGAATACTATTGTTAGTTGAAAAAATTAATTCTATGCGTGCGTTCTCGCTGCCTTTTCTCGCTCAGATAATTGTCATATGAAATAATGAACTGCAGGCCTTTCAATAGATTTTTGGGTATCTAGATAATTAATTACTTTAACCATTTTCCCACCACAAAAATAACAAAATAAATCCAATATATAGGTTATGTTCACAAAACGTATGAATTAAGAAACGCTGTTCTCACTAGAAAAATTCAGACGGAAAAAAAATCCGACTCAGGCAGCTAATGCTGCCTGAGTCGGAAGTGTGCGTATTTTTTAAAGCAACGCGTGGTGCATAGGAGTTCATATTGCATCCAGTGTTTGACTGTTTGTCTATCTTGATAACGATGTCAGAGGTTTTCATGTGCTAAAAAGAAAACAAAATGATACCTTCCAGGAAATGCTATTATGGTTAAATGGCGTATTTTTGTGATTGGGGCGTTAATTGGGGGCATGCATTTCCGCAATTTGTATTAATAATAATATAAATATTAAAATTAAGATATTTTATTACGCAATTTTCAAACTTTAAAATAATTAGTTGCTTATGAACTAATTTCAAACGTGCGAACAAGTATCACAATCTAAAGTGTGCTAATTATCATCACTGGTCCCAATTGCAGCATTTTCAATTACCAAGATATAAAATAGTCTAAAATCAATGACAACATTCTAGATAATTTGAGAAATTAATGAAAATTAGATTAATGGAGGCTGCTTTCAAAGTAGCGACTTTTGATCCCCTCTCTCCAGAAAAAAAGAAATATATATAGATATTTATATTTTTTTTAGTTACTACTTTTTTACATTTACTTACTTTTGTATTTGCTCGCCGTCTTTTTGCCAATCTCAGCCTTTGCAGTTCGAAGAAACACCTGCCTGCTTGTACGTCTGTTCACTGCAGCACGTTTCGTTGGCGTCGAAAGCCGGTGAAACAGTTGCGAGTTTTAGTATTGCGCATACGAGCGAACGCAAGCGCTGTGTGTTTGCGTTAACTTTGCGGGTTCTACGCTGCGCGTGGGCGGAGCCCAAAATTGCGGTCTTGGATCGGAGGATGGCAACGATGCGCACGCGTAACGTGGAGCACGCCACCTTAACGCTAACGCACAGCAAATTGTTGCTTCTACACGCAATGCTAGAACTCTCTAATAAGGTACAATCTCATACCGGCTGCAGCACTACGTTGGGGCAGTGAAGAATGTTGTTTGCATTAGGAAATGACATTTAGCGAGTCATGATCGCGAGCAGTTCCGCCTTGCCCGCTGAGCAGGAGAGTCGGGGGCCCTCACTAGAGCGCTTCTTGTTTCCGCCGCGGGAGGGCGAGTAATCGGCTGGAGACGTGAATAGTGAGTTATAGTATTGAGGGCGATTGACACACTTGCGCCGAGTCCGACCGAGTGCGACTGCAACGGCTTGCGACGTAGGGGTTGCTATGGCAACAGCAGCCTTGGCTCCAACGAAACCGGCTTTTACCCCGTTTTGTTGGAGCCGACGCAGCTGTTGCCATAGCAACTTGTACGCCGCAAGCCGTTGCAGTCGCACTTGGTCCGACCCACACAAGTGTGTGAACAAACCTTTACGCATACGGGCAACCACAAGCACTGTGCATTTGCGTGAGCGTTGCGTGGCACCTTCAGCGTGCACGGAGCCCTAAACTGCGTCTTGCATTAGCTTATGGCGACGACGCGCATGCGCAGTGTGGAGCACGCAACGCTGACGCAAATGCGATTGCTCTTATACGCAACACTAAACTCTCTACTCTTTATTTGCGTACACAAAGGTTTTTGTATACGTTTGTATTAAAACTAACTAATAGAGAGTTTCAGTATTGCGTAAATGAGGAAACTCAAGCAGAGCGCTTTTACTTTAGCGTTAAGTGCTCCGCATTGCGCATGTTACATACGTACGCAATTAACGCGGCGAACTTTGCGCACCAACGCAACGTCGCGAGATTTGCGTACGTACGCTGACTATCGATTTTTGCGTGGGTACGCAACGGTTCTCTGGGTTCCCGTCTCGTTGTTCTCGTCGCGCTTGGGGCAACGCGATACTTTTCCGGATTGAGAAAAAAAAGTAATAAAAAAATGCAAAGCACTGTCACAGCCTACACCCTGAGAGAAATTCACGACGTCTTGGTAGCTATGGAATTCGCGGTATCCAGACTTGTACGTCCACGTCTACGCTCGCATTTTTCCATTTCGTGTTTTCTGCTCTCCCGGGGTGGCGGTCCCGTCGCGCATGTCTAGTTTCCCCTGGCTCCTCAAGGCGGGTCCGTGTCGTGTGCTAAACAGGTTCGCTGGTAATCCACCTTGACAGAGTGGAATGGCCCGGGATTTTTCTAATCTATGTCAACGTATAACACCGCATTTTTAATCTATATATCAATGATCTCCCTCTTTGTGTTTCTTCCACTACCCGCCTTTTCGCAGATGACTGCATAATTTAGCGCACAATCACGAATACTGACGATCATGCATCACCTGAATCCGACTTATAATGAATAGCGTATTGGTGTGACGGATGACATATGTCCCTGAATTTAGATAAGTGCAAAGTGCGTACGTTTTCGTGCTTTTAACCACTATCTTCTCACAGTTGTAGTGCTAACGACACTGTCCTCGGTGCTGTCGCATCCTATAAATAACTTGGTATTCACATAACCAGCGATGCAATATAGAACACTCATATTAATCAGATTGTCGCGGACTTTTTTAACTGTTTTTTTAACAGTCTGGTTGGCCCACGCGTGCCAAGAAATATATTTTACGCAAAAAAAAAAAGAAAAAAAATCTTTTTTAGAGCAATATTGACTGTGAGGGTTTTATTTAAAATTCTGCGCGCGAAGTCCATGACGTCACGGAATGGTCATTCCCTCAACGAGATGGTCATTCGCTCCTTCCACCTCAACCTGATGGCCAAGCCGATCCACCTCGCCTCCGCGCGCCCGAAATGCCGAGAGAGAAATCAAGTGGAAAACTACCGACTAAAACAAGTCTCGCGCCGTCGCTACTGCTCTAAAAGCTTTTCTTTCGCGTAAAATTAATGTTTTGACACGCTTGTCCGAACCAGACTGTTTAATTTATTTTTCTTTTCAGGGGCCCTTTAAAAACAAATTAGAAGAAGTACAAAAAAACAACAGCTCTAAGATATATTTATTATGATTATTCATTTTACACGAGTGTTTCTGGCTTTCGAGAGCGAGCGAATCTTCCCGGCCATACTTTGAGACTAGAAATATCTCGATGGATAATGCTCTACAAAAGTTACCGCCATAACCCCGCGCTTAAAAATTGTTTATTTTCATCTGCCATTTTGTTATTTTTAAGATAAGCCAATAGCTATAAAATAAAGCCGATTTTTGCCTCTACCCTCTCATATGCCAATTATTTTCTTCATCTTATTGTATTTGAGTGGAATGTTTTACCATAGCCTCCTCTGTACTCTCAAAGCCTGGCAATTCGACGACGGAGCCATAGGATGCCCTGTCGCAGATTTGGAGCGCGGGAGTCTGGCAGCACAGAGCATTTCTCGGGGAGTCTGGTATTCAGCACACAGCTTTTGCAGTGGCGAGGACCCGAAACATAGTTACCCGACGAGAAAAGAAGCAGTAGCTCAAGGAACGCGAGGATCACGAGCGGGTATTACATCTCTCGGGACAAGTGTGTTTCGGCGTCTCGCCGCGGCGGGGCGCCCGTTACATGCCTCTCCTCTCATCCGTTGTCTTCCGCTCTACCTTTCCACTTTCGGCGGCCGCGTCTCGTGGCGATCTGCAAGGCTTTGTCAGTATAGAGGAAAGTGTGGTTTTACCTAACGAATATAGTCACTGCAAATAGCGTTGACTTGTTTGAACAACTACTATGTGACTACATGGAACCTATACACTGTTAAGTTTTATTAGGCTTATACCACGTCCTTCAATTTACGTTTTGTGTATGTTTGCAAACCTGTATTTTTGGTGTTATTGTTCTTGTGTCTGTTATGTATTTCAGTTTTAATTTTCAGCTGTTTATCTATTCTGTAATGCCTTATTCAAGGGCTTTCGAGGCACTAATAAATAAATAAACAAAATAAATATACAATTGAATTACTCTACTACTACTACTACTATTACTTTTGTTTAGCAATGTAGTCATTTTAAACAACAATTTTATTTTGGTAATTAGTAGTCTATTTAAAAAAAAATCCGAGTAACTTTACAATTTACAAATTACTTTGGTAATATAAAGTTGGGTTTTCTAATCAGTAACCTTTTGAGCACAAGAAACAATTGCAAAAAGGATAAATACCTATCTTTTCAGCGGCTCTGCGACCTTCACCCGAACGTTTCATGTCCAGTCTCATCGACAGGTGGAACCGGACACGACATGCAAATGTATACATCTCCAAGTGTATTTTGAAATATGTTTTCAAGTGTGTTTCCACGTAGTGCTGAGTAGCTGCGGGGATGAGCTACCGTGGACGTCGCCCACTTTGCCTGATCGAAGGAAGCAGGCGGCCTGGGAAGGAGCCCCAGTACGTCACCCGGTGTTCATGAACTGGGCAATTAGCGCCGTAGACCAGCAATTCTTTCTGTCCCTAACCCGGAGACGGGACAAGCACTTCGCGCGTTGGACAAAGGGGTCTGTCGTCTCCCCCCTCCCCGTCCACGTTCTTCTCCACGTAAGAGCTCTTGCCCATAACACACATATGAGGTGCGGCTATTAAACAACAAAACGCCTCTTGAAAAAAAAAAACAAAAAGAAAAAAACACTATTCATAAGTTACACGATTGTAAGTTTTTCTTCTATGTACTCCCCTCCCCAGTCTCTACACCGCACCATGCTATTCTTCCATTGCTGAAAGCAGTGCTGAATGTCATTAATCTTAAGCCCTTCAGAAGCTATGTGGCTTTTACCTTCGCGGCATCAACAGAGTCCGATCTCGTCTTTTTTCAATGCAGACTTCATCTTGGGGAACAGGAAAAAGATGAGATCACGTCAGGCGAGTACGCGAATGCTCCAACACGGTGACTTGGAAGACCAGCAGCAGGATCGTCCTGCATAGAAAATGGGAGTCGCGCTCCGACGGCTGCAAATGCCCGAGTCCCACTAGAGCGACAAACAGAAACAAACGACAGCGGCAAGCCTCAAACACGTGGAGCATGATCGCGATGGTACCTTTCTCTTGAGTTTAGTCGTACGGTGCTCTTGAAGTAAGCACGAGTGATCGCAAGCCTGCCAAAGATACCCTCGCTTGCAAGATGCTCGTGTTTGAGCATAGCCTCCTCTATTCTACAAAGCTTGTCAAATTGTGGAACACTGTTTTGAGGCTTGCGCTGTTGTTTGTTTCTGTTTGTCGTTCTAGAAGGACTCAGGCATAAGGCTGCCACAGCCGCTGTCCTGTGAGCTTTTATTTTCTATATGTGCGCGCCTCGTCTTAAGCCAACTTGCGCATCACAAATTCTCCCTGGAGAAACGTAAAGACTCTTTGCAAAAGCACGACATTTTCGCAAAAATAGCGTGCGCAAAAGGTAGCGCCCCGCAAAGCGCAAAACGTGGTAAGCGTTCCGCGCATACGCAGTGGTGACGACGCTATTCTTAGCGTACGCAAAGCTTTTGTAAATGCCATACTAAAACTTATCGATAACAAGATTCGAGTCGCTGCAGATCGAGCATCAAAAGCGCAGAATATTATTGGCTACGTTTGCGTTTTGTTCCTTTGTTATGCACGATTTCCACGCTATGTCATTCTACCATGCTGGTTAAAATCTTCACTAGTTCGCGCTTTCCGCACAAGGTTCGCGCTCAGCAGAAAGACCATCACAATGACTGCGGATCTGGTACGGTGATTTCGGAGTCCATTATTGTATAATAATGTATTTTAGCAAAGATTGGAAACATCTTAGGACATCGTTCCTAAGAGGTTCTATCAAACGATAAATGTATACGAAGTTATCTCACGCTACAAGCGAGCACAATTGAAGCCTTCCAAACTTGTTACTACGTGTACCTTCAAGTCAAAAATTTCAAAGCACGTAGTAAAAAAAAAGTGTTTTCGTGGCATTCAAAGTAACGCCCTTCACTAAAGTCACTGTTCTTGCGTAATTTTCTGGTAATATTCTCTTGATAAAGCGCTAGAATATGTATTCCAAGAAAAAAGGAGGCGGTCTTCGAGGAAAATCGCTGTTCGTCGTCTTTGAAGATTCTCTATCGCCGATTACACCAATCGGCGGTAAATTAAACCAATCGGTAATACAAAACGCGATAAACGAGCAGCGCAGTCACGATGCGGTTTTCGCACTGATTGATTTTTTCCATCGTTTCCTCGCGTTGTCTGCGATCGGACTTGGTGTGAAAGGGAGCATAATTCGACAGGTTTTTGAAACGGTCTTCTGTGTAAACGTATGCAACGTTCTTTCTTTCGCACGAAGTTTTATATAAACAGTTAATAAATATAGCCGATTGCAAGCTTTCAAGCGCTTCATAAAAAAAATATGGTAAATAAATATAGCTAATCCCAGTCCTTCTCCACTTTAGTCTTTAGAATTAAAAAAAAATATGTCACATTATTTGAGGATCTTTAAAAATAATTATATATATTTACGTTATTTTTATTAATATCACTAAAAATAATATTCATTCATATTTATACAAAAATTATATAAAAAATAAAAATAATAAAACATATACAGAAGTCATACCAAGACTGACGTGGCTTGTGCGAAGAATTCTGCGTTCCATTGGGGTTCGAAAGGAGACTTTGAGAAAGAATGGATAGCCCAACGTTGCTTGTTTTCAGCATTTAGTTTGAATATTTCATTTCGAGCTCTCAACAATAATAAACTACCCAGAGCAAAGTAAAAAATGGTAAACCCAACACTGATGTATGTCTACTTCAGAGAGTCAGAACTTTCGCTTTTTTCTGCACCCTGACAAGAAAATTTATAATTTAATATTTCTTTGATGCAAGTCCCAAACAAAGGCTGGTTCACACATGCAGCGGAGCGCTACAAGCACAGCGCTGACCTCGTGCTAAGCGCGTGCTGACGGGAGCATTCATCAGCTTTGTATCACACCGTTAAAACTGTTGCTCATGGCAGACGACAAGTAGCTTACGACACGTGAACAGCGCTACATCAGCGCTTCGCTGCATGTGAGAACCGGCCTTAAATATTTCATTGAGAGTGCCACACGGAGGACGCTCCAAATTACTGAAAAGGTTGCTTCCAAAATTTGCTTTCCTCCCGAAACTGCTCATTTAAAACGAAGGAGAAATATTGACGTGACTTGAATTGTGATTTAAATCATCTTGAATTGTTTTTTCCGCCTTGCGTTTCACCCATCTAATTACCTTAATACTTTTTTCTTACTTTTTATAGTTCATGAAAAGGACAGTCCAATATGTAAGATAAATATCCCTGTTGGAAAATATCGATGATGGAAAGATGATGGAAAAGGCTCATACAAGCGTAACCGTAATATGGGACATCCTATACAAGCGAAAAGGCAGCTCCAGTATAGTGGATTACGGCGGAACGATACAGGTAGGCGGAACCATACAAGCGTGTCGTATTATGGGACGTCCTATACCGGCGTAGTGGATTATGGCGGAACCACGTAGGCGGACGGAACCATACATGGATAACGTAATATGGGACATCCTATACCAGCGAAAAGGCGATACCGGCATGTTGGAGCCATATGGCTCCAACATGGTGGTTTCGCCTTTTCACTGTTGTACACGGCAAATTAGTTTTAAGCTTTACATATATGTTTAGAAAGGTCGTGAAAGCTAAATTAATGCGATTTGTGCAGGCGAGTTATATGGCCAGGCGTACGTAGTATAGGGACCTAGTCGTAACGATCAGTCAGATAATTAAATACAATTTGTTAATTAACTTTTTAATTAGTGAAAATGAAACTATGGTTTCTATTGGAAACTTGCTGAGTCACTGAAAACCACAAAATCAACTCTTTTTAGAAGGATATAATGCAGGGGTAGCATTTTACGCGTTCTGTAAAAATGCTTTATTTGGACGAGTTTCTAGGTTTCAGTTTCTTATCAGAGCTCATCTTTGCGCCCACGGTCCTGTTCCCCAGGGGCTTAGACGCGCAACACACGTGCGCCTTGCTTCCCTCCATCCTACGAGGGAGGCGAGGGGGCGGCTTCGCACTGCGGCCACCGGGCAGCAGGACCGTAGGTGCAAAGATGCGCTCTGGTAAGAAACCGAAGTCTGGAAACGCGTCCAAATTGACCATTTTTTTAGAACACCATAAAATGCTGCTCTTGTCTTATATCTTCACAAAGAAAATTGATTTAGTGTGTTTTGATGATGCTTAGAAGTTTCTAATTGGAACCATGGGTCTATTTTCACTGATTAAAAATTTCAGGAACATACTATACTTAGAGAGAGGCTGAAGCGGTTTTGTATTTGAGAAAACACTTTTAAATCTTCTGCATTTGACCTCCAGAATCTCAAATATCAAAATTATTCGCCAATTTAATTAATCGAGGCTGCATAGAGTCATTTTTAAAGCGCTTTGAAAGCACTTCCCTAGAGAGCAACGTCACAAGAGCAGCTTTCAAAATCTTTGTTCACGCATCTTCAGCGCCTATGAAAGCTATGCACGCACATGCTATTTTTTAAAGGGGCAGAAAAATGTGTCACGACTGGTGCCAATGCGGGAGAATATACCTAGAAAACTTGCGACTGGACGCGCGGCCCTTAAGCGACACACACTTGGCGGCTGAAAGGTCTTCTTACGATGTCACTATTGGTAGGATGTTTTTTTTGTGTTTTCTCACGTTTAGTTATATCTTTGTGGAAAACGAACGGGATATTCAGATTCGCGGGATAAAACCACGCGAGAATGAACCTCCATCTAGTTTTCTGAAAGAAGTCTGGCACATCTCTGTGATAAGCCGACTGATCATTACAAATTAGCCTTTTATACCATGCCGCCCTGGCCATATACCTCACATGTACAGACTGCGTAAATGTAGCTTTTACAGCTTTTTTTTTTAAAAATCTGTAAAATATACAAAAAAAACACTCTGTAGAATATCCCCCAATACAATATGATTGTATGCTTCCTTTCTCACTTGCATTGTTCAAGAAAGACTTGTGGATATCCAGCGTTTCATTGGAATGCCGGATGTCAATGAGTCTACATCAGTGAGTGGTTTCAAACAATTATGATGTTTGCACACCAGTAAGCTCTTATCTGAGGCTCACCAGGAGCACTAAGAGCAGAGGCAAAATGTCGTGACCTGGTAAATTTGGTTGCAGGTATTTATTTTTAGAAGAACTGCATGCAGCAAAGCTTAACTTTGCTCAAAAGAAGATAATTAAAAATTCAATACTGAACAATGGTGTCCCTTGAGCTGTCAGACCAAACTCCCACTCTTGTCACTCAGGAGTTCCTAACTTGTGCGTAGAGGATCAGCACAACCCAGATTTGTGCTGCAAGCGCACCTGCAATATAAAAGTTGAAAAAACATGAGATGAAATATGAGACGTTTACAATTCTCTGTAATGAGAAAATACAGTACAGCTCTCGAAGAGGAAGATGGGAGGGTATGCCCCTCCTTCCCCTCCCCTCCTCCTCTTCTGCTCCCTCCGATTTAGGGGGAAATTTCCCCACTAAATTTAGCGGGTTAAGTTTCCCAATAAATTTAGCGCGGAAATTGATGTCACATAACCTCAACACAAATGCAGTTTTTCCGCTAAAAGTAGCGGGGAAAATGACGTCGCATGACCGTGTCACGTCATCCATAAAAACATTCAGTTTCTCAGCTAGACTTAGCGGAAATATTAACGTCACATCACCACAACATTAATTCAATTTCCTGCCAAGTTTAGTTAAACGGTTACGCCGACAGCGACGCCGCGAAACGCGGAAACGGGTGCTAACAGCTGCGCTAAAAACTAAATGCATCAGGTGAAATAAAGTGAACATTAGATATACTGTAAGAAAAAGAAGAGAATCTAAGATACCGTTCTCAGATCCTTCCTTTTGTCCGTTCTCAAATGTTTTGATATCAAGAAATGTTTATCTCTTTATTCATACCCAGAGAACCCGTCCCAGTTTCAGCATGAATGCAATAAATCAATGCAGACTAGACCTAGTAAACTATAATGCACATAAAAATGAATGTTTGCCACATAGTCATGTATCAGTCAGTGGCTCAGATCTCAAAATACATTTGTATTGAGGAACATTCTTGAATAAAACTTCTGGGCTTCGAATTCAACAGTTTGTACTTCCATAAGGAACACTGTATGGCACTGATTTTTTTTGTTTTTTGTCACACATCAGAAACAGCACAACACTGTCATCCTTGCATACCTAACAAGAATTTGTATTTTTTTTTTTTTAGCATGGCATGTGCTATTCTAATGCCCATACAGCCTCCTTTAACAAAATTTCCTTTGTATAGCTTTTTATTGGTTCTTATTTAGCTCGCACGACAGATTCGGTACCTTGAATTCTCACTCGGCATCAACAGTTTTATATATTAATGTAATAGCGAAAGACAAGATGTATGGACTTGAGTACGGTTCAACAAGCACAGATGTTGAGAAAAGTACTGAGGAAAACTCAAATGTCAAAATAAAAATAAGCTGGAATGTGGATACAATTATGGACATGGTCATGAATACAGTTAGCAGATTCAATATAAAGAATATGTGTTAGACGCACGCTCAAAGAAACCTGTTGCATCATTATTCATTCAAATTACTTTGCAGAACCCAGCGCTGCAGTCTCAGGTGGAAGTTCGCTGGATGAGTCTACTGAAAATGAGTGTAGACGGAAAAAGCAGTTTGATCTGCGATAATGAGCATTACATAAGTGACATGTCATTATTACTGTTACAGTGCCGAATGTTCCAAACTGTCAGTCGCATTATTCTGTGAATTCCCTCCGTACATTACAGGGTTTGGCTCTTTCGAATGCTTTGCGAGAAAAATGATGAACTGGAAATATCTAGAGTAGTTCTAGAAAAACTATTTCCAGAATCTTATCTCAGCATCGCAAAGAATATAAAAAGTTTCTAAAGACAAGGTTAGTGCAGGAGTTGAATAAACTAAATACTTTGTTTTTCGAAACCATCTTGCCGTAGTAAACGTATGAAGTTCCCCTAGGTAGAGCTAGTCATTACGGATGATTGTGCCCATTGCATACCATAAAAATTTAATTTGCGACCTACAATATTTACAAACTCAATTAAATCTGAATAAGTGGACCACTTGGCATTAAAGATTGGCCTCACCATGACTGTCTGCCAACATCTACATAATAATTTTCATGAACCTATGTATTTCAAGAAAATATTTGGTGCGAGCTGCTTAAAACACAATAGCACTTTTTAACGAGTGCTGATTGTTGGGCAAGTTGGTACGGTATGTTAGAAAACATAATTGCGCTTTGAAGACGGGGACATAGGAAGGACAGATACCACCGAGTGCTAACTTTCAACTGATTTAATTCAAGAACCTCAGCGTAAAAACACACTGCGTCACCGCACCACATCTCAACCAATCCGTGGCCCTGCCACGGACCGCAAGTACGCCAACTCCTTATCCGCCAAGTCAATTGACGCCACACTGACACAACACGTGCCAGAGCTATTTATAGCATCAGCCTCCATAATCTCTCTAACAGTCATATCTTTGTGCCTAGCAAGAACAGTAGACAAAGCAAATAATGGTTTGCACTCGCAGTGATGATCTGTCGTGTCACTGTCATGACTGAGGGTGCAAACAATTATTTGCTTCGTCTACTGTTCTTGAGAGGCACAAAGATAGGACTGTTAGCGAGATTATGGAGGCTGACACTATAAATAGTTCCGGCACAAGTTGTGTCAGTATGGCGTCAATTGACTTGGCGGATAAGGAGTTGGCATACTTGCGGTCCGTGGCAGAACGGATTGGTTGAGATGTGGTGCGGTGACAAAGTTCGTTTCTACGCTGAGGTTCTTGAATTAAATCAGTTGAATGTTAGCGCTCTGTTGTGTCTGTCCTTCCTATGTCCCCATCTTCCAAGCGCAATCATGTTTTCTATCACACTTTTTAACACTAATAGAAAGCCTGTAGTGAACCACAACTTAAGCAGTTTTCACTTCATTATGAAGAGCAATTACACATATGTGAACCATGAATATAGGCCTGCACTGAATTTTTTTCTTAAGCTGAACGTGCAAGTTCCTGTTTTTTATATTTCACATGTCCCAACTGCTGGGTGTGGTAGGGACATAAGATTGATGACAACAACGAAACACAATGATTATTTTAAGAATTTGTTTGGGTAAAGCACGAACAAGGCGATCTGCGGGAAGTTATTTCTGTGACACCGTCGAACCTACATCCGCGGGCTTTAAGTTCACATGTTAATCATGTCTGCAGACTCCTTTTTGTAATTGGAACTCCATCCAACCCAATATTTGAATATGTTTTTTTGCATTTTAGGCTTAGTAGTGCTTTTGCTGTTCTAGTAATAGGTAAGAAAAATGCTTATTTCAAGTGGCATACCTAACACCTGGTGGCACGAGGACTCCCCTGTCGTGACGCTGATCGAAAGTCATAGGCAGGGAGATACTGCGATGCTCTTGTTGCTGGGATTATCTCCCCCATGGTCCTGGCCAGACCACAGAAAAAGATTGAGTCCAAGCTTGTGGCCACTAGGATCTCCAGATCTTGAGGCACCCAAGTAGCTGAAAATAAAAACAAATCACAATCAAGTACTTGGCAGAGCTACATTAGAATGGCTAGCATATTCTTTCGTGATCAGCACATAGATCCTCTTATTTTAGTCACAGTCACCCCCCAGGACAAGGCCACGTAGGCGTTAAAATGATGGGCACCGAATTAAGGCGAATGATCAAATGCATTCATTTAACCCTCTTTCGCCCCAACCTGAGAGACTTCTGTCAAATATTCACATTCAACTGTAAAGACTACAAATAAAACTACTACTGCAATGCAGAGCCGTATAGTCTGTTCTCAAATGTTTTGATTTTAAGAAATGTTTATATCTTTATTCATACCCAGAGAACCCCTCCCAGTTTCAGCATGAATGCAATAAATCAATGCAGACTAGACCTTGTAAACTATAATGCACATGAAAATGAATGTTCGCCACATAGTCATGTATGAGTCAGTGGCTCAGATCTCTAAATACATTTGTATTGAGGAACATTCTTGAATAAAACTTCTGGGCTTTGAATTCGACAGTTTGTACTTCCATAAGGAACACTGTATGGCACTAATTTTTTTTGTGACACATCAGAAACAGCACAGCAGTGTCATCCTTGCATACCTAACAAGAATTGTATTTTTTTTTTAGCATGGCATGTGCTATTTTAATGCTTATACAGCCTCCTTTAACAAAATTTCCTTTGTAGAGCTTTCTATTGGTTCTTATTTAACTCGCACGACAGATTCGGTACCTTGAATTCTCACTCGGCATCAACAGTTTTATATATTAATGTAATAGGGAAAGACAAGATGTATGGCCTTGAGTACGGCTCAACAAGCACAGATGTTGAGAAAAGTACCGAAGAAAACTCAAACGTCAAAATAAAAATAAGCTGGAATGTGGATACATTTAAGGACACGGTCATAAATACAGTAGCAGATTCAATGTGAAGAATACGTGTTAGACGCACACTCAAAGAAACCTGTTGCATCTATATTCATTCAAATTACTTCGCAGAACCCAGCGCTGCAGTCTCGGGTGCGAGTTCGCTGAATGAGTCCACTGAAAATGAGTGCAGACGGAAAAAGCAGTTTGATCTGCGAAAATGAGCATTACATAGGCAAGTGACATGGCATTATTACTGTTACAGTGCCGAATGTTTCAAACTGCCAGTCGCATCATTCTGGAACTCCATCCGTATATTATAGGGTTTGGCTCTCTTGAATGCTTTGCGAGAAAAATTATCAACTGGAAATGTCTAGCGTAGTTCTAGAAAAACTACTTCCAGAATCCTAACTCAGCATCGTAAAGAATATAAAAAGTTTCTAGAGATAAGGTTAGTGCAGGAGTTGAATAAACTAAATACTTAGTTTTGCGAAACCATCTTGCCGTAGTAAACGTATAAAGTTCCCCTAGGAAGAGCTAGTCATTACGTATGATTGTGCCCATTGCATACCATAAAAATTTAATTTGCGACCTACAATATTTACAGACTCAACCAACTCTGAATAAGTGGAACACTTGGCACTAAAGATTGGTCTCACCATGACTGTCTGCAAACATCCACATAATAATTTCCATAAACCTATGCATTTCTAGAAAATATTTGGAGCGAGCTGTTTAAACTGCCATAACACTTTTTAACACTAATAGAAAGCCTGTAGTGGGCCACAACTTAAGCAGTTTTTACTTCATTATGAAGGGCAGTAACAAATATGTGAACCTTAAAACTAGGCCTGCACTGAATTGCTTTCTTAAGTTGAACGTGCTATGCTCGGTTCAATATATTATCTTTGCAGAGCTGACAATGTGCAAGTTCCCATTCTTTTATATTTCAAATCTCCCGACTGCTGGGTGGGGTAGGTACATAAGATTGATGACACCAACGTAACACAATGATTATTTTAAGAATTTGTTTGGGTATAGCACTAGCGAAGCCATCTGCGGGAAGTTATTTCTGTGACTCCGTCGAACCTACATCCGTGGGCTTTAAGTTCACATGTGAATCATGTCTGCAGACGCCTTTTTGTAATTGGAACTCCATCCAACCCGAGATTTGAATGTTTTTTGCATTTTAGGCTTAGCAGTGCTTTTGCTGTTTCACTTCAAGAATAGGTAAGAATGCTTATTTCGAGTAGCATACCTAACACTTGGTGGCATGAGCACGCCCTTGTCGTGATGCTAATCGAAAGTCACAGGCAGGGAGATACTGTGATGCTCTTGTTGCTGGGATTACCTCCCCCATGGTCCTGGCCGGACCACAGAAGAAGATTGAGTCTAAGCTTGTGGACACTAGGATCCCCAGATCTTGAGGCAACCAAGTAGCTGGAAATAAAAACAAATCACAATCAAGTACTTGGCAGAGCTACATTAGAATGGCTAGCATATTCTTTCGTGATCAGCACATAGATCCTTTTGCTTTTATACTTTGTACTTGTACCTATTAAAAAACTGCTCCTTCACAGCCACAGTCATAGACACACCCCAGGACAAGGCCACACAGGCCTTGAAATGATGGGTACTGAATTAAGGCGAATGATCAAATGCATTCATTTAACCCTTTTTCACCCCAACCTGGGAGATTTCTGTCAAATATTCACATTTAACTCTAAAGACTATAAAAAAAAAACTACTATTGCAATGCAGAGCCGTATAGTGGGAGAGTTTAGCCAGTGGGTGTGGTGACAAAGGTGGCGGAAAGGAGGAAAGGGAGGAGAGCGCCGAAGGAGGGAGAGAGAAGGCAGCAAAAAGGAGACGACCACTATTTTGACGCAACGCTGTTGGCGCGGAGCACTGTTGAGGCTATGTGTCGTCTGCTACTGGCTTAATTCATTTTTGCCTTTATAAAACTTTGCGTTTAAACATGGAGAAACTTCTTTCTTTAGGTTTTTAAGCCACCGAGGAATAACACTATATTATTTTATTGCCAGAGCCTGCCAAATAAAAGCAAAGGGCAGGTGTCTGGATAGAAAGAGTTTAGTTGGCGCACCAAGAGGCTAACCAATAAAAATGGGTACCACTCTGCGCAAAATGCCTAAAAAGCGTGCATCTCAACTTGACACTAACAGCGGCATACACTATCTATTTTACTGACTAAAGGGTACTAGATCATTATTTCCAGCTAACTAGTCAAACTAGATATTCTTGCCGACTTGCTTTTTAGGAAAATTTTTAAATTTACAAGAACTATTAAGACAACAGCTAAAAAAAAGCAATGGCAAAACCAACAATCGAATTCGCCTGCTCTCCAGTAGCACGACATCTATAGAAGGCAGACCTGCAGAATGAGCAAGCAGTCTAAAAAAGAGTATGTCCCATGTATAATTTGTTTCCATGCTGCAAAGCAAGTGCTGGAAAGAGGTTTCACGACATTAACAAAATTTCTTGCAATCAGTTGAGAATAAGTTAGAGCAGCGAACTTGTCCTTGCCCTTGGCATAACGTCTTAGTGTTGCCCATGGAAACTCAAATAAATTTGTAAATAAAAACAAAAAAAACTAACCTTTATAAAAAAAATCTAGCTTTCGCAAAGAAAAGTTATCTTGAACAAAATATGCGGGATACGGTTGTACAGCATCCATTTCTGTGCTGAACCAATTTTGAGGCAAATCTGCGACAATGAAAAGAAAACGCCCGAGTACATTAGGGAAAGACAGAAAGGATGCATACCTACAAGAAAAAAATTTAGAACGACCACGGGCAGGAACCTCTGGTGAGGCTCTCGGAGTGACTCCCTGCAATGGGCCTGCGCAGACCAGAGAACAAGATCGGTCAGAGCTTGCAGCCATAAGGTGCTTCATACCATGAAGTTCCAGAAGTAGCTGCAATTGGAAGCAAAGTGCATTTCATTTCTCTGCAGAATGGAGAGTTTAATAGCTAGTATGCATTCATAAGGTGATACAGTCACGACTGCAGATTTTTCAATGCAGCACTATATCACCAAATTGTTAACCGTGCCGGGCAACACTAAAAACCGAGAGCATTATTCCAAACTATCTCAGTTTAAAGTTAACCACGGAAGAAGCTGCAAGCCATGTGACCTTCAAGTTGGACGCCATGGTACGTCGAGCTTATAATCATGTGTCACACTGTTTTTGCTGCAATGGCTTGTAGTGTAAAAAGTGGTCCAGCTTAAAGAGATGCAAAGTATAGACGTTTGTGAGTGGGGCCCTGACCTAGTCTTGAGCTACATTGCGAGGAAGGACGTTTCAACCGGGATGTTTGCTGCCTGTATCCACACAACCAGCTTGTGGACAGCGATTGCTCGAGCCGAGTACATGTCCTCGACAGTGCCATTATTTGACAGGCAGTTTTATGAATGTTAAACATGACTGACTTACAGAGAGACTGCATCTCAACGACTAATGACTTGGGATACCTAACTGAATACTGATATATATTAACTGAATGCAAAACAAATTACCTGGCAGGCATTAAATTTATCAACAAGGTGGGTCGACTCCGCATTAAGTTGGAGTCGATGCGTCAGGCACGTAGCCAGGATTTTGTTTCAGGGGGGGCCCACTCATAACAAAATGCTGTATGAGGGGGAGGGGGGAGAGGAGGACCCATGCAAAATGGAAGATATCGGGGGGGGGGGGCCGGGCCTCATAAGCCTCCCCCTGGCTACGTGCCTGCGATACGTAATAGGACAATACAAACAAAGATATGCCTTACAATTCCTCTTGCACCCCCAAAATGATGTGTTTTTGAAGGTAAGATACAGAATGTTCTTGATTCAGAAAGTGCCTCAGCTGTACAAATGCATATGCAGTAAGGGCACTCGCCAAGCCTATTCTCCTCAGCTCTGTGCAGGTTAAGCTAAGTTAGAGTATAGAGGTACACGCTCACTGACAGCATGAGGAAGGCAGCGAGAAGTCTCCGTTGTTCCACCACCAGCCCGTCTGCTACCTTCGATGACGTTTCAGCGCCTCATGAGCCTGGAGCGAGCACATCTGTCCAAAGTGGGGTAAAAAGCACAAGCACGTGCTGGAGGACGCCCAGCCATTCTCTTTTTGTCATCGGCTATTCTACATATTTTAGTATGACATATTTTTAAGTGAGAAAAAGTATTGCAAATATGCAGTCCAACTTTGACCATAATACAGAAGTCTGATAAAGATAACAGTTGCCATTCACCATTTTCCAAATAAGTGGTCCCATGTATTGGAACATCTACACATGTGGTGCGTGAGTGGGTTCAGGACTGAGACGCTAGAAAACGAAGCGCTCACAAGGCTTGTCTGGCCCTTCCAACCATGCGGGTACATTCATCGCAAATCCCCGATTTTTAGACAAAATGATTTAGAATGAGCAAATCTTGTCTACGCCCGAGGTAGAACATTGAATTGCGATTCCCCTATATTGTGCCAACCATCCTTCAACCTGCGGTACCACCTGCAAACAGGGACTCAAACCGTAACCGTAACCGAAACCGAAAACCGTTTAGGAACGAAATTTTTTCTGTAACCGTAACCGGAACGAAACCGTTATTTGATATTTATAAAAACCGTAACCGTAACCGGAACCGTAAATTATTCACCGGTAACCGGTTTTAACCAATATTAACCGAAAAATAAACTATTAGTTTTTCTGAAGTATGACCTGGAGGAGGGATCTTAAATTGCTGTGGCCATTTGACAGAGTTACTGTCAGCGAGTGGTGCATCTGGTTACATATTTCCATTCAACCTGACTTTAGGATTAAGAATACTAAGATTGAATTAGTGGTCGAGCTTATAATTTAAAAAAATTCTATATTTCTAAATCTGCCACACTCCTACATCGCTACATGTATTCAGTACGTGTCGCTTTCAGTGTATTAACTAATAAGTTCGAATTCTCAGATGTCCATCCAACTCGGTTCTATCAAAACCACCGATGTTCCTGACATGCAGTAGCCAGTATAAAGAAACGAGGTAAATTGGCCATCATGCAGAGCTGGCGGAAAAGAAAACCTGGGCCCGTTTACTCGAAGCGCTAACCGCGGCTAAAGTTAGCAGCAGTACCTAGGAGAGAAAGTTTGAAATCACGTGACTGGGGGCTGGGATGCCGGGAAGCATGGCGGCGCCCCGGTGCGTGAGCGCCGCTCGCTTTGTAACTAATAGGTCGTTGTAGCTGCACTATCGGGCGCGTTAGTCAACAACGAATGGTGCAGGAGGCTTTCGCTTTGCCTTACCTCGCTTAAATCGCAAAGCACGAGCAATGACTTCGCGGCATTTGTTGCATAGTCTTTCGATTCTGGCCTTTCTAAGCCTAAATGAACGCGATAATTGTCGGCATGGCAACGTCTTTGGAAAGCGGATTGCCTTGACTCAATCGACCGGATATTAATAGTACACAAAAGAAGACCAGCGTCCCGCCCCAACAGACCTTTTTCTAAATTACCCAAGCATCGAGAAGAACGCTGAAAGTGTAATTCTATGGTCCGCGCTCGCTGTCCTTCCTCTTATAAAAGATTCGAAGTAAGTAATCATTATAAGACTTGCACGAACGCGCGTGCAAGGCAAAATTTGTTTTAGACTTTTTCCTTTAGAACGATAGGCCCGTAGCTCACAAGTTTTGAGCAGCGCTGCAGGCCAGCAAAATAGAATATTTGGCTCGCGTTTCGAACATGCATCAATACGCTTCCCCACTAGAGTTTTTTCTACTCAGTTCCATTCTCAGTTCCAGCGTAGCAGAGGCTACAACAGCGAGCTGCGAGCTTTCCGCGTCCCTGCCAAGCACGCGCGCTCGTGCAGTGCGAGCATCGTTCAGGATGACGCGCTTTTCCGAGTAGCTTCGGCTTCACTATCACGAAGTGAAATATACGTGCTCGCGGAAGCTGTGAAAGAAAGCAAATATGAAAGGAATGTTTAATTAAACGCTGCGGCCGCAAGCAGCATAATTCTGTTCTTTTTTTTAAAACTTTTTTTAGACGTTTTGTTACCGCACATCTACAGATGCTGACAGCGGCTTGTATTCGAACGTGGCACGTGCAAAATCGAACGTTACAGCGTCACACGGATGATGCAGCCAGCATAACTTGGTCGCGTCTTGCGTAAGTCTTCCGGACGCGCTCGCGCCCCCTGCCCAGAGCAACGGGTATACAACTACTGCATACGCCAGCACGCGCAATGCCTGCAACTACACTCGTAGCATGCACCTCGGTGCTTGGGAAATTTGTGTGCTATCAATACAAGGCCGATTGAGTCAAGGCAATCCACTTTCCAAAGACGTTTCCATGCATGCCGACAATTATCGTGTTCATTTAGGCTTAAGAATGGCCAGAATCGAAATACTATCTAAAAAATGCGGCGAGGTCATTGCTCATGCTTTGCGATTTAAGTGAGGTAAGGCAAAGCGAAAGCCTCCTGCACCATTAGTTACTGACTAACGCGCGCGATATTGCAGCTACAACGACATATTAGTTCCGAAGCGAGCGGCGCTCACTCACCAGGGCACCGCCATGTTTTCCCGCAACCCTACCGATCCCTGTCACATGATCTCAGAATCCCTCTCCTAGGTACTGCGGCTACCTTTAGCCGCGGTTAGCGCTTCGAGCAAACGGGCCCTAAAGCCCCTGTATCCTGGGAAAAGTGGCGCCTTCATTGTTGTGGAAACGCCCGAGACACGTTCAGAGCGCCACTTCTGGAAAGAACATGGCGTCTTAAATCTAGCTCAGTGCTGCGCTGTGCCGCCATGACCTTCCCAAGCGATGCACGTTGCACGTGCCTCGTGCATCGACGCACTTTGCGCTACTTTTGAAACATGAAGGGGCTTTAATGGGCCCTGCTGTTCATTAATAATGTTTATGTTGTTCATTTAGTGTGTAACGTGTCGCGAGATACGATTTTGAAACAACACAGAAAGAAAAAAAAAAGTCAGGGGTTTGACATTGGCGTTTTGTATTATATATACAATATATATACATATATGCTCGGGCTGAGAGTGGTGGAAGGAGCGAGGAAACGTCAGAAGGGTGTCCGAGTTTTTTTCTTTTCCTTCCCGCGCCGAGACCCTTCTTCAAACCGAGTGGCACCCGCCGCCTAAAGCCCCTTCATGTTTCAAAAGTAGCGCAATGTTCGTCGATGCACAAGGCACGTGCAACGTGCAGCCCTTGGGAAGATCATGGCGGCACAGCGCAACACTTAGCTATTTCAGACGGCATGAATTTCCCAGAAGTAGCGCGTCGCACGTGCCTCGAGCATTTAACAACAATGAACGGCGCCACTTTTCCCAGGATAGAGGGGCTTTACCGTCGCCGGCACTGCCACGCCTCTCGGCTTCTCAACATGACAAAAGAAAAAGCCAAGGAGAAGGATGTCTCCTCGTCAAACGCGCCAACGCGCCACCCTCGTCCAACAGACATGGGATGCAATTTCTGCCTCCTTCGCCTGAACCTTGGGAGCTGCCCTGCTTCCAATCGTCGATGGCCTGGCCAATCTCGCCCCACACGGCCAGCAGTCTCAACAGTCTCTCTCGCAAAACTGTGAACGCGAGCTATCCGAACGTCGGCACGGTGAGCTCGAACATCCACAGACGCGCCGAGAGATCGCTTCCAGCATCGCCGGAGGCCTCCCCCTGCCACCGCCGGAGGTATGGCTTCTACGAGAATCATTTCTACCAGAGCCACCAGCGCAATCCAACTACCTCTGATAGAGCCTCCAACACCCATGCCGGAGCGAGGGTCCGTCATGCCTACGACATTCTGAGCGACCTCGCCCAGGACACCATAAGTTTCTCCACGAGAGATGTCCATGAGATCAGGCATCTCCCCCGCCATCGGTTCTACTGGGATGACATGCTCCCCGAACACCAGCACCTCATTTTCGATAGACTGGAACTCTTCCACGTCGTCGCGAGAGGGAACTATAGGACGGCAGTCCTATCCCAGACGTCGAGGATTCGAGTCTAAGGTTTTCAGAAAGCTCCCCGACCAGCTACCCAACCAGCCTCGACGCGGACGCCACACGCCTCGTGCTCCCGCGCACACCAGCTGCCGCCCAGACACCAAGTCGAAGAGGCCCCCTAATCGTGAGTCCGGCAGCTACGCTGAGTCTTCGAAACCCACCAGTGCCGTCATCGACGGCACAGTCGTCTCCTCGACGCTCCTGTGCGTTTTTCCTGTCGAGGACATTCTCGCCCATGCTCTTTGCGAGGCTGGCGTCTCGGCCGACCGTGCCCGAGCTTGATCTTGGATCGAAGAAAACGACCCAATGGATCCCGACTCGACAACCACCACCACCGAGCGAATCCTGGAGTGGCTCAGCAGGACCGACACTGTCATTGAGCCCCACGCCGATGACGGCTCCTTCGACACGTACGATGGCAAGGAGGAAAACCACACCAACACAAAGGAACACACTACAGACAAACAAAGCGTCGTCGAAGACTCTCAGTCGGACCTGGGTAGCACTGCCTACAAGTCAAAAGCGACGGGACCTACACCGTCAGTCCAATCGACCCAGCAGGCACCTGAAGTTGACTGGGCAGTGTTTAGTGAGGCAAGTAGTTTTCACGGGGCGCCCGACTACGGCGGACTTTCCATTCGCTGCACGAAGGCTTCTTGCCCCACGGCCCGCCCAGCCCAGCTCTCAATTTTATTACTTCATTCCACTTAGCAGTATTTTACTAGTGGATGGCTGTAGTTCTGTTCCTTCCTTCAGTGAAGCGAAGACTCGCCTGCATGTATGAGATTGAAATCAACTGTAGCGACGAGAAAGTGCGAATGGTTCTTCCAGCATCAAGTGGGAACTTTCTTAGGGTAATTGTTTATAAATGGTGCCAAACAACAGAGTAGCGGTGTTTATTTTAATTTTTATTATATAGAACGCGATGATCCCCGAGTACTAGAAGTAACATGTATGCTCGGGCATCAAACTAAATAATGTAAGTAGATGTAGTGAAAAAGAGTTGGAGCTAGAACGTGTGCAACTTCTGGCGAATTAGAAGTATTAAGACGTATCTAGGTTCCTTGTATTTCACGTTATTGGATATCTGAGACTACTTTAAACAGTTTTTTCTAAAATGGCTGTCTAGCATTTCAATTAGACAAATTATTGGAAAAACCGAAATAAACCGGTTTTTATGAACGTGTAACCGGTAACCGAAACCGTAAAAATTAAAACCGTAAAAAACCGAAACGAAACCGTTATCAACAGGAAGCGGTAACCGTAACCGTAACCGAAACGTTATATTTTTCGGTTTGAGTCCCTGCCTGCAAATGAACTATGTTGCGCTGCGGCACGCGTCCATGCTGCCTACTTCAGGGAAAACCACTGCTCGTGTTGAAGACGACATCCCACAGTGTACAGGCAACAATGTTTAACGAACTAAAACAAAATTGATATCATTCAATAGACACAGATAGGCTCACAAAGTGTCGACACCATGATTGTTGTTGTTGGTTTTACTCTTGCATACAAACAAAAGTGACTTCCTCTTTCCTCCGATGTACACTAAAACCCCCTTATCTTCGTGGCCCCTATTTCTTCTCGAATCGGTCACAGAGGACATAATCGCAGCCACTGAATTCTGCAAAATTAAAGGCCGCGAAAATTAAAGGTTCGCCAACATTAAAGAGTTTACTGTTCTTCCGTGTGTCACATAATGTTAACATTTCAAGGAGGCTGAAGGTATTGGTTTAAGGAAAAATTGACCTATGAAAAAAAATGCCCTTCTCCAGGTTAGGCACGCGAGGTTCTTTTGCACTACCTATAAGGCGGCAAGTTTGTTTCGGCAGAGCTTTTGGTTAAACGGAGTCACAAAAGTAGCTATACTTGGAGTCAACTATTTTGTGCTGCATTATAAAGCTAGAGTAAATTCCACTGTGTTTCTGCACAGCACTGCTTGTTGCGAGAGCATATGTGGTTTAGTGTTGCATCCCATTTGCATGATCTAGAGAAACTAGCACTAGCAGAGTTGGAGCACTCAAAAAAAAAAAAAACACAGCTGACTGTGGAAACATTGAGAGATGCACACATGCGAACTGTGCATTTCTTAAAAGTGGATTCCAGCAAAGGTAAAGACAATTGTTTTATGTTGTTGGAGGTATGAGTCATATTCTTTTTTTTTTTTGTGTGTGTGTTTTTTTGTTGTTTTTTTTCCTCCCTGCCACGGCCCTACGGGCTAGCAGTATGTACAAATAAATAAGTATACTTACGGCGGCCATACTTGCCTTTCCCAAGCATGACCACTTTTCCCTCGGTAGCACCATCCAGTAAGCACCAGCAACACGCCCATGAGACGCCGCCGACTCATGGATTGAATGACGACCCGCCTGAGGTCTTGGAAGGAGATCCGGAACACTGCTTTAGGCCAGATGTGGTATCTGGTGGGGCAGGGACTAAAAGTAAAAATTAACAAATTTATCTGAAGCGCTACATTCCTATAGCATAAACTCTAGGATAGCAGTATCATTTTTTTTTTTTTGAGGTCAGTGATGCATTTTAATTAAACACAAATGGTTGGTTTATCTGATGAACCAGCAGCCCCTATTTTCCTTAAGTGTAACGGAGTGTCTAACGTTACGTCCGACGGAACCCGAAATAAAAATTAAAGTTACGCCCAACGTAACTGTCAAGCATTCGAGTTGCGTGCGACGTAAACCAAAATAAAAATTAAAGTTACCATATTTACTCGACAATAGGTCGAACCCTATTTACTGGGTCCATAGAGAATAAAAAAAAAAGTAATTCAAATATAGGTCGACTTTTTTTTTATTTTTAAGAACAGGGGAAATTTTGGGCAAAAGAAAGAAACAAACCTTTATTTACATCACTCTCAGCTAAATCACGGGGCGATGCCAAAAACTTCATCACCGTCAGAACTTCTGGACATGTCATCGTCGTCCCAAGCTTCGTCAGCTGGGTAGACATCCTCGCGTATTCGCAGCAATACTTCACTGACACCGTTGTAAAATGACGACAGGAAACGAAAGAAGGTGCGAAGCGACGGAAGACAAACTACAAAGACGCAAGCAAAGCCGCCGTGTCGCCATGAGCAACACGCGAGCCGAGCCGCCTCAAGCAACTAACAAAAGTAACTTTTTTTTTTTTTTTTTTTTTGTGCGCGTTTGCAAGGATGGAGGGTAAAGTGCGTGGCGCATCGCGTTCCTCACCTTCCCCGTTGCCCAGCAAGGGGAACGCTAGAGGCGCGATGTCGACATTCGACGCCCGAGGAGCGGCACGGGCCACCGCGGGCGGCGAGCCATTTCGGTTACCAAAAGCTTTTTGAAACAAGAAGCGGCGCGGCTCTACGGCAACGCCGGCTCGGTGACTCGATAGCTTCATGCCTCCGGTAGGGTCGCAAAATTTGGTCGCGAATACAGGTGTTGAAATTCTTTAGTCACAATTTCCGAAAAAAAAAAGAAAAAAAAAAGGTCGACTTATATTCGAATAAACACGGCCGCGCGACGACATACACATTATGAAAGCGATTGGTGCGAGCGACCAAGGCGATGAGCGACGTTTTCTAGAAGCCCAAGAACCGAGCGGCGCAAGCAGCGGGAGTGAGAAATCTTCGTCGCTCGGCGCCGGCACTCGTAGCTTCTCGCCGTCGCTCGTCTCGTTGATCGCTATATTGCTTACACGCCGTTCAGAAAGGCGCTCTAAGTGCTTAACATTGCATTGGGACCAGCCTCGCATCCAACCGTAACCAGTCTTGACTTTCTTTAAAGCCGCACAGGTAGAAGTTAACATCGTACATACATCGTTTTCAAGCATGGCTCCTCGTTCATTGCTCGATTTACTCCTCGTTCATTGCTCGATTTACATTTGCGGTAAATGACAAACCGCAATGAAGCACAATTATTCTAGTTCAAAATTGTCACGAACACTTGGCACGCATGCTTACACAGTAGCGCACCAAACGTAATTTAAAAGTAGAACGAAAACGGGACGAGATTCGCTTACCGTTTCACGGAGACAGACGCCTTCAAATCCCAGGCCTAAAGAACTCGGAAGTCGCCGGCGGTCCGGAGATCGGACGAGGCGAGCCGACCGCGCTGACCCAGGCCGACCACACCTGGTTGAACTATGAGAGGCGCCGTCGAGTTTAGAACCAGAGACGCAGTAGAAACGGACCGCAAAACATCTGTCCCGTAACCGTAAACGAGCCAACGAACCACATCGCGCTATCTTCGCCATTGTTCGCCATCTCCGCGACGACCGGAAGTGGAAGCCGCGAACTTAAGGCGGGAACACATTTGCGAAAAAACGAACCGAAAATCGACGAGCGTTTCGCCGCAGTAAGGTTGCAACGCCTATTGGCTGAGAGAAAAAAGCAAAAACAAGCAAAACAGCACAAACAGGAAGTGACGAAAATTTTTGTTTCGTTTGTTTTTGCTTCTTCCAATTTTACTTTTTGTTTTTACTTTTCGTTCCTCCAAGTGTTTGTTGGGCGCTTTTCGGAGCGGTCGCGCTGGTTCCATATCAGTGGTTCCAGCGGTCTTTCTTGTATTATACATTGTCGTGTTATGTGCCGCGGTATTGCCGAGTGGAGTTGGTCGTGATATTCAATGCTTGGGAACGAGCGTCGGCAGTGAAGTCCACAGCGCATTCAGCGCATTCATGCAAGCAGCCGTCTCGCCACATGGAGGCCCGTGGGACGCTTGTTCGGAAAGTAAAAGGTGAGTGGAATTTACCTACTGGTGGCGTTCGATCGTCGATTCAACACCGCTGTGGTGGAATTTGATAGCGCTTGGCTACCTCACGTAGCGTCGGGGACAAAGAAGAAGATAATAGAGATAATCAACGGGACCGGCATGTGGCTCCCAAGTGCCGCCTGCGCAGCATTTGCATGTTGGGAATGTCAGCTTTTGACGAGCTCGTGCAGTCACAAAAGCGTTCTGTCGAAAGACGGGATTTACAAACAGATCAGGCTTCGCGAATGGCCCTCACGGCGCGTTGAATTTGTGGCGGGTAAATGTGTTGCTGTTCGTCCTGGTAGGCCTGCGACGGTGTTTTCTGCCCAAATGCTGTATTCTGCCTCGTGGTACATTCACACCTGCAGCAGAACTGCTAAGCGATTCTGCTACAGGTTAATGGCGTAGAGTTGTGCTCTTCCATAGTGTGCATGTTAAAGTGACAACAAATAAGTGCCTCTCTGTTCTACTTCTCCTTTGGTATTCAACTGGTTGTATTTTCTACTACATTTTGTTCAGAAAGCCACTGCGAGACAGGCATTATTGATGTATACTAGCCAAAATAATGCTTGAGCATGAGACGAGGTAGCAGAAATACTTCTATATGTGCCTGCTTTTTGTGTTTTTGCAAGATAAGGTAACAGAAATACTTCTTTATGTGCCTGCTTTTTATGTTTTTGCAATTCACCGGCTAGACCACTCTTCTCATGGTTATTGTTTTGTTGGGTGGAAAATTTTCCACCCCAGGTGTCCGATGCTTGCGGCTGATGGCTTCTACCTACGTGCATCAAACAGCGGGCCTGCACCTTCGCCGAGACAGCAGTAAAACAGTTCTGGGTAACTGCAGCGACTGGATCACCGACGCCGTTCCACTTCCTGCACTGCACTCCGCATGGGTCAAAGGGCCAGCGCATGCCTTTTATGCGTTGTCGCCAGCCATAGTGAGTATGGCTTGGAGTCACGTCATGCGAGTGAAATGCTTGTCACCTGAGTGACGTCAGTTGGGGGGGGGGCGGGGGCGCCGCCGCCGTTGGTGCGGCTATGACCGGTGGTCTGCGATCATAGACCACAAAGCACCATTGCACTGTTCCTGGATGAACTAGCCGCTCTTGAGGAAGAACAGGGTGTTTTGGGAAGAGCTATGGTGTCCGCTTTTTCACTAGCTCCAGCTGTCGCCACAGAAATTGAAGTGACTGTAGACCATGGCGTGCTGGCGAACAAGAAGTGCTTTATTCCTGAGCGCAGCGTTTTTATCACAGACATGACGTCACGAGCCGGGCGGCGCTTCCGCGATGACTCAGTCGCGATAACTCAATCCGCACGCTACAACATTTCCTTCCCCCTCACGCAAAAAATGTTCATTTCCTAAAGTCCTCGGGTTTAAAACGGTCAGGCGGCTTGCATGCACGAGAAGTTCGTCGAAGGGGTTGCTTCTCCGCTGTCGTAGACGGAACCGGCGTTGCTGCAGTAGGTGTCGCCGGTCCTTCCCGGGCGGGGTCTGCGGGTGGCGCTGGTGCTGTTGCGTCAGGCGTCGTACCAGCCGCGTCTGGAGGTGGCGCCGCTAGCGTCGGTGCCTTCGCACTGGGTGGTGCTGACGGCACCTGGGCTGGAAAGCTCGTGGGTGGCGGTATCGATGGATCGTCATCCACAGTCGTACGGCCCGGTCTCACGATGGGTTCCGCATGTCGAGGACGCAGGTGGTTAGCGTGCGTGAAGCGAAGCTGGTTGAGCACTTTCACAACGTAGGTCGCAGCACTGACAACCTGACACACGATTCCTTCTTCCCAGGAGACACACTCACCGCGCACTGTTTTCACAAAAACACGGTCGCCCACGTTGAACACACGTTCAGCACCTCGCGACACATCGCGTTGTTCCTTCACATGTTCTTGCTTGCGTTGCATGGCGCCGGCAAAGTCGGGTTTAAGCAGGGAAAGTTTTGTGCGTGGCTGGCGCCTTAGGAATAGTTCGGCGGGCGTTTTCCCAGTCACGCTGTTTGGTGTGTTGCGATAACAGATCAGAAAACTGTCAACATTTTCCTGAAGAGAACACTGCCGACCGGTTGCTTCGCCTTCGAGCACCTGCTTGAGCAATGCTCGTTTCACAGTTTGAACCGTGCGCTCTGCGGCACCGTTAGAGGCTGCGTGGTAAGGCGGGGTGCGAATGTGTTTCACGCCGTTGGCGTTCATGAAGTCAGCAAACTCAGCTGACGTGAACTGCGGACCGTTGTCGCTCACTAGTACCTCGGGCAAACCGTAAGCAGAAAAGGCTCCTCGAAGTTTTTCCAATGTTTTAGTGGTGGATGTAGAAGACATCACCCAAACCTCGATCCATTTCGAAAATGAATCGATGAGCACCAGAAACACATGGGCACCCTTTGAAGCGAAATCCACGTGCACACGCGACCAGCACCGGGCAGGGTAGCTCCAGGGATGCAGTGGTACCGGACGGGCAGCGGGCTGAACTGCCTGGCAGATTTGGCATTTCTGTACGTGATGCTCGATAGCCGCATCAATTCCAGGCCACCATACAAAACTTCGTGCCAGCATCTTCATGCGGCTGGCGCCTGGATGCTCCTCATGCAGCAAGTTCAGCACGCGGTCCCTTAGCTGTTCCGGGATCACTACACGGACACCCCATGTTACACAACCTTGTTCAAGTGAAAGCTCGTCACGGCGCACGTAATAAGGCCCAAGTTCTTGCGCGTGCGGTCTTGGCCAACCATTTAGAGTAAACTCAGCAACACGGGACAATGTAAGGCTTCGTTTTGAAAACTTTGCAATCTCCTCTACGTTCAATGGGAGGCACTGAAACACTGAGAGGCACTCAACAGGTTCTTCCTCAGCGGGCACCGCCTGAGGCAATCTCGACAGAGCATCAGCCACTTCCATGTTTTTCCCTCGGCGATACTTCAGCCGATATTTATAAGCTGCCAGCACCATGGCCCAACGCTGCATTCGTGCGGCGGCCAGTGTCGGTACAGGCCTTTCCTGGCCTAAAATGCCTAGTAGCGGCTGATGATCAGTGTAGATTGTGAACTCTCTGCCAAAAAGATAGCGATGAAACTTTTTGAGACCAAAGATTAACGCCAAAGCTTCGCGCTCGCACTGAGCATACTTTTTCTCGGTTGGCGTTAGCGTTCTCGAGGCAAACGCGATAGGCCTCTCTTCGCCGTCAGCAGTCTCGTGAAAGATAACTGCTCCTACGCCATACGAGGACGCGTCACAGAGCATTCCGATCGGCTTATCGACGTCATAGAATGTCAGCACCTGGCTGCTAGTCAGCAACTTTTTCGTATTAGCAAACGCCTCGCTGCATTCCTTCGTCCATGACCATTTCTGATCCTTCTTCAAAAGCCGATAAAGCGGCTCTGCGACTGTTGAACCATTCTTTAAAAACTTCGAATAGAAGTTCAACATGCCCAGATATGCCTTCAATTCTGTGGCGGTGGTGGGCTCAGGTGCTGCCAAGATCGCTCTTTTCTTGGCCTCTGTAGGGTAAATCCCATCTGCGGTCACCGTGTGACCCAGATACGTCACGGATTCTTGGAAGAAACGGCACTTGTCCGCATTGAGCGTGATGTTGTACTCACGCAACCTTCCCAAGACACGTTCGAGAGTCTGACACGGCAGTCTGCCGTGTCAGATCCTGCCACGATTACATCGTCAATGTAGCATCCGACGTGCGGAATGCCTTTTAGCACCTCATCCATCATAGACTGAAATATTGCGGGTGCACTAGCCACACCGTAGGGAAGGCGTTGGAATTCAAAAAGACCCAAGCTAGTGTTAACTGTCAAAAATGGTCTGGACTCTGGAGTGAGTGGCACCTGCTGATACGCCGCAGAGAGGTCAAGTACGCAAAAAACCTTGCCTCCTGCGAGGACAGAATACAGGTCCTCCGGCCTGGGCAGCGGATAGTGATCGGTTTTCAAAACAGGGTTTATCGTTACCTTGTAGTCTCCACAGAGTCTGAGACTACCGTCCTTTTTTGGGACAACGACAAGTGGTGTTGCCCAGTCACTGCGCGCTACTTGTCGAAGCATGCCCGTTTCTACCATGCTGCGCAGCTGGGTTTCTACCCGCTCTCGCAAAGCAAAGGGAACAGGTCTAGCACGGCTAAACACAGGGACCGACCCAGACTTCAGCAAGATCGTCGCTTCGAACTTCTGTATGGTGCCCAGTGTTTTTGAGAACGCGGAAGGGTATTTCCTTTGTAGTGCTTGAGCCCTATCTTCCGTTGTGACTTGGCCAATCTCATGCCAGTCCAGCCTTAAACGCTGGAGCCAGTTCCGTCCAAGCAGCACTGGAAGCCTCCTTCCATTGTCTTTGACAATTACTACGGGCAACGTCATACTTTGACCCTTGTACACAACAGCGACATCACACTGTCCTTTGAGCTGCAGATGTTCTCCAGTGTACGTGCGAAGTGACATTTTAGCCGGACCACATTTTACATGTGGAAAAACAGAGTCGTACACGCTCTCAGGAACAATTGTGACTGCCGCTCCTGTGTCAATTTGCATGATTAAGGGTTTCCCTTCAACTTGAACACTCACTTCGTAACACGATTGAGTCGTATTTATAAAATGGTACACGTCATGCTCAGTGTCTTCGTCAGAACATTCCAGAGCATTCGTGTTCTTCGGCACCCTTGTGTTTGGACACATTTTTTGCAAATGTCCTACTCTCGAGCACTTGCGGCAGACAAAGCTCTTGTACCAACAAACATTCGATGCATGACTCCTACCACATCTTTCACACCTTTCCTTTTTAGGCCCTTGAATATCTTTAGGTTTCGAGCCCTTTGATCGTCCCTTTTGTCGACTCTTTATAGCGTTTAACGATGCCTCTTTGTCTCTCGATTGCATGAGTGCAGTGTCTCGAGCCGCCAGTTCTCGATCGAGCGCAATCTTGCAAGCGCCTTCAAACGTTAAGTTTTCCTCGGCAAACAAGGCAGGCTGGCTCTCTTCATTACGTATGCCTGCTACTAGCCTGTCCCGAAGGGCGTCTTGCAAGAAGTTGCCGAAGTCGCATTTCCTAGCCAAGTGTTTCAGTTCAACTATGAAGTCTTCTACGCTTTCATGTTCGTCCTGAACACGTCTGTTGAACTTACAGCGCTCCGCTATAACGGAACTCTTAGGGCTGTAATGTTCTATTAACAACAGTTTAACAACTGCATACGACTTCTCGCCAGGGGACGCCGGCACGACCAGACTCTTTAGCACTTCATAAGCCTCAGGGCCTATCACTGTCAGAAATACGGGAAGCACTTTCTCGTCCTTTATGTCGTTTGCCACTAAAAAATGTTCAAATCGTTCCAAATACGATTCAATGTTCTGTGTCTTAGGGTCAAACTCCGATATTCTTCCCAAGCGTGACATTTCGGAACCCCAAAAGAAACACAGTACTCATCCGCTCGACGTTCCCTTGCGTAGCAGGTTGTCCCCATTGCTGTTCAAGTCGAGTTCCCGAGGCGAAATCTCGGGGGCGTTGCTCGTTGCCCTTTGTCGGTACACGAAGGCGGTGGCCGGCGTGCTGCTTGCGATGTCATACTCCGGGAATATGTAGCGTCGCTGGCAGGCTTCAACGCATGACAAGCTGCGCTTGCTCTTCCGTGGCCGTGCGTTCCTTCGCGTCACTCGCCTCGCTGTCGCTTTCCGTTGCCTACGAGGGCACGTAGACAGCCTCGTCGCCAAATGAAGTGACTGTAGACCATGGCGTGCTGGCGAACAAGAAGTGCTTTATTCCTGAGCGCAGCGTTTTTATCACAGACATGACGTCACGAGCCGGGCGGCGCTTCCGCGATGACTCAGTCGCGATAACTCAATCCGCACGCTACAACAGAAATTTTGTCGAAAGGAGCAACATCTATGAATGAGTAGACGGCGCTGAATGGCCGCAAGGGGCCTCGCTTCTGACCGAGGGGGTCAAAATAGTCCCGTTTTCACAGAGGTACCTCTTGGGGTATTGTACAACACAGGAAATAAAGGGCCCGAAAGTTTTCTACCTCGACAAGGTGTGGGTTATGGCAGGACCAATGCGGCTTTGTTCCGTGGACACCTTCGTCTGTGGTGGCACAAGGCAGTTATTGCTTAACCTTGCTTAAAGGGGTTATGACACGCCAAAAAAAAAAATATTACATAGCTATACTGCTAGGACCCATTGTATGTTCCTATAATCCCGCTAAATTTGTTTTGAAAAAGGCGCGATAATTTCGTGGATAAATCGATTTATATGCGGGCCCCTCAGATCCGGGCGGACCTGGAGGCTAATGACGTAGCCACCCTCCAGCGCGGTGTCTACTTGCACGCACTCAAAGACTTGGCTCTCTTGGCGTATCGAGCCTCAGCTTCCTCGTTTACCTTCCACGTTTTTAGCATACGGTCTGTGACGCTTACGTCTACGGCATCGATCGCCTTGTCGACGTGTTCACCATTGATCGAAGCAGCGATGGGAGTGATTGCTATCAAGAGATGTTGGAAGCTGTTCATTTTGACTGCGACCCGCTGGCGACGAGTTCCAGCGACGACGCGTTCGCCGTGGTCACCGTCGTCCGGGAATGTCTCGTAGGCGCATGCAGGGTGGAAGGTCAACCGGCCGGGGGGCAAGAGCGAGAGCGAGAATAGCTTTCAGTTTACCGATCTGTTTGAGCGTCGTACCGCGACGAGAAGAGCTTGGGCGATCATGGTGGTGCCTAGAATGAGAGAGTGTTCATGGTCACGTGGTTTATGGACACCATGGTGTGACTAAGTTGAGCAGTGTTGCCTGGTCGCCAGATGAAAATTATAAAAATTCGTAAATTGAATATTGCAATTATCAGAGCTCTAAAAATTGCGTAACTTGGTGTATATACTAAGTAGCCTATGAGCATTCCATTTCAAGAATAGTCTATCCGTTTAATTTTCGTGTCATAACCCCTTTAAAGATCAACGACTGGACTGGTCATGGGTGGCGTGCCTAAGAGTGGGACAGTAGACGGCTGTTATATACCGACTTTAGACTTCATTCACCCCTTAACTGACCGCTGGAGGCTACATGCTCGGTGAACCAGCCGATTGTCAGTCTTGCATCACTTATCATGCCCCTTTCTCATACAGATGTGCAGGTCGGACATGAGGCAATAAAAGCTTGGCCCACCAACCACATGGCTCCTACCGCCCTGTCAACGTAGGGGTGAACGGAGCGTAGGGGCGGCAGAGTTGGTGGCGTCTGCTGAGTGCTCCTGGCATAGCAGCTCAGCACTGGCGAGTTACTAAAGCACAAAATGCAATACCGCACTTTACTCTGAATGCTGCGAGCCATCGGAGCCAATCCAGTGCCGAAGGTGTGTCACGTAGCCTGTCCGTTGGGTGCAACGGCACGTGGAGCACAGTGTCATCTGGCAGCGACAAAGAGTTGGATTGGCTGCGGTGGCTCGTATCGTCGGCTGCGGTAAAACACAAGGTGAAACAAAGTAGAATGTGATGGCGTGTCGCATCACAGAAGGTGAGCAGAGGAAACAGATAAAAGTGATTTTTAGAGTGCATCACCGGTGCCCCAGGGCGGGCGAGAAGAAATCTCTTCGCCCATCGATATATTGACGGGGGGACGGGCCTCTGGAAACTGGGCGGTGCCGAGAACAGGCAAGCGTGTGCGACCGGATCTCGGGTAATCGTGGGAGACGAGGCCTGGGGACCCTCCTAGTGTTCAGCTTTGGCTTTATGTGCGAATATCGGTGTAATGTCGCACGTCTTTGCAGTTTAGGTTGAGTGTTTTTGAGCGTTGTGTTTTAGGAACAAATAAAAGGGAGCGAAATACCTGCTCCCGTGAAAGAACCAGGCTTGACTCTAGTTGTTTGACGGACCACATGGGATCTGGCATATCGGCGGCAGTATGCAATTTCCTACGATGTGTCCTTTAAGTTTCATATATTTTGGTCTTGCATTTTAACCACTATTGTATAACTTGCTCACACCATTGTTTAACATGTTTGTTTCCTACGGTTGCATTTACAATTGCACTGTGTAAAGCCCCTGGCTCCGAGGGTAAAATAAAGGAATAGAAACAAACCTATTCTGTAAGCTGCCAAGTTCAATTACGATCTCTTCCTGGATACGTACTGTATGCCGAGGGCAAGTTCGTCTGCTTCTTGCGCAGGGGGTAGCGGTGACGTCAGAACGCCGAGCCCTGATTGGCTGATCGCGACCCCCTATCTGAGCGTCGTCTGCTCGCAACGTCGTCTGCGTCTGTCTTACCTTTCCTGCGACTTTCGGAAGTGCAGAGGCCAGGTTCACATAACGATCTTACGCCAAAAATGTGCGCAAGACAAAACTTAAGAACAAATTCGTGTTCACGAAACGAAATTTTCGTAAGTTTTGCGCAGGTTACGACGAAATCTTACGGCAGCTCCGAAGCTGTCTTACGCACTTCTTACAATCAAATCAGCATGGCCGACAGCGTCGCGGTCACGAAGACCCACAGACGTTTATTTTTCTATGTGCGCTTCTGACGCCTCCCGACTTCAAGCAGCAAGAAAAAAAGTAAAAAGTACTTGAAACAGACCACGACGAACAAGAACGCTGGATCCACAAACATCCGGGAGAAGCTCCAACGGCCACGATTCCACCGAACGCGACCAAACGAGCTGGGCAGTTAGGCATAGTAGGCACTCCGCGACTCGGCGACCATCTGCCCACGACCGGCTGGCGAGCTGAATGGAATATGCCCGCGCGACTTTTGTGAACCCTTCCGTATTATACTTTGATCGCTGACCTCAATTTTAGATTAAGAGGTCAATTTCTTCCTCTTATCTCCTTGTTTCCCGGGGCAACGGTGACTCGCCGGTAAAAAAGCGGCGAATCTCCGACAGATGCAGGAAAGGTAAAGCAGCCATCGCTTGGACTAGCAGACGTAAAGCAGACGACGTTAACTGCGCCAACCCACCGATGCCGTTAAAGAGTGAGGGGACTCGCCGCACACGAAAGGAGGGAAAAAGGGAGGGAACTTGCGGACACTGACACGCTTACCCTCTCGGTTCTTAGCAAACAAACCTCGGGACACCTCGCCAGTGAGTCCTTCGACTTCCCTCCTTGATGCGCGTCCGCTAGTTGTTAGACAAAAACAACGTACCGCTCGAGTTATTTCGCCTGCCCTCTCTTATAGGCGAAGTCGAGTTCGCTCCGAAAGTCGCAGAAAAGGTAAGACAGACGCAGACGATGTTGCGAGCAGACGACATTGCAAAGGAGCAGACGCTCAGATAGGGGGTCGCGATCAGCCAATCGGGGCTCGGCGTTCTGATGTCACCGCTACTTCCTTTCTCATGCGCAGAAGACGAAAGTGAGCCCACCTGTGAGGCGTATACACTGAGCACCGGCCCTGGACAAGCGTAAGTCCATTGCCACAGACTCAATACCAGCAGAGCTGTCGAGCCTCGCTTGTGTTTGGTCCCATGGTGGTGCACATTAGAGCACTGAGTGGGTTTACTTTTCAAGGCCAGTCCCGGGCCTCCTGGCAACCCGTTCTGCTCGTCCTGACAACAAAGTGCGCTTAGTCAGCATACAAAGACCACTGTTACACTTGTTTGAACAAGATTGCAGCTTTAGCGGGCTGCTCGACTGCCCTGTTGTGGCAGCATTTTTTGAAAACGAGTTTCTTACATAGGCTGCACTCAATTAGAAGGCTGGGAGGCATATTGAATCACATATGTCCAATCTGTCTGCCAGAATGTGTGAAAGTAGAACAGATAGCACATCGCTCTTGGTAGAGCAGCTCAACCTTGACCAAGGTTTACGGTAGGCCTGCGCAGTGCTTTAGATAGAACACAACTAATTTCACTCTCCTTTATCACAGTGTGGAGCTAGAAACTAGTGTGCCCTACCAGCTGGTGGTGGTGTGGTGACCATAGCTGGATGCCGGTGCTTTGCTTGGCAGGACTTAACTGAGAAAAAGTTTCCGCCTTTTGCCAAGTTTCACTGAGGCAGAGTATAGTTTGCTGCCTGATGCGATCCTAGAGCATGTATCCACCACTTGGAGCTACATGAGACTGGTTCAATCAAAATGAGAATTATATATTGTCCTTTCAGAAATACAAAGTAGTAAATTTTATAACTTGCCATAGAATTCTTTTCTTCTTTTAAGCTTTCTTTTTGTGCAGACAACACTAACAGCTGGCATTGAATTAAAGTATGCCTAAAGTTGGCAAGCCTTTGAATAACTCTATCGCATTGCCGCAAAGCAAAAAGAAAAAAAAAATAGCATATCGTCTGCTTTATTTCTCTGCTCTCTCTTCGGATCACTGGTATGCCGATAGAGCAAATAGTCGTAACCTGTTATAAAATAAGGTGCGTAAGTTGTGCGCATAATGATGGCATGCAGTTAGGTAGTAAAAATAAGTGTGAGACACTTCACAAAGCAGAACAATTGCAATAAAATGCAGCAAAAACAAAAAACAATATGCCTTTGCCTAGGAGCGGAGGGGGGAGAGAGGAGCGACAATTGCAAGCCACTTTATGGCGGCTGTGTCATGTGATTCCAAGATGGCAGCACCTATGCAACGGAGGGCGAAAAGATCTAGAATTTCAGAACTAAATAAAAAGGATGGCATGAAACCATTGGCAGGGGTCTGCTCTGCTAGCTCGGATGCGACGGGGGTTTACCATCACTCTGATGCAATGACTGTACCAAAGTGCTTGCCCTATTGTGCTGCACTCTACTTCAAAATAGAGAATTTGCACCACCAATGTGCTGAAAAATATATTTTCTCAATGCTCAAACTATATGCTAAGGCTTCGTTATATGCCACTGTCTTATAGCAGATAGTTTTCAACTTTTGATTATTGCTTGATTTACTGTAGGTATGAAAACTTTTGGGTAACTGCAGCAGCTGACCACATGGTCACCCCCTCGCCAAAGCGAGGGATGACCTGCAGCCTGTTTGGAAGCCTGGCTTGTAGCCCAATCTACTGTTGCATTAGTAAAAGACTGCATTTGGAAGACAGTGTGGCTGTAGCTAGCTTCAGTTGCTGCATTGGAATGTGCATCTATTGACATTAGGTGACCATAGCAGACAGAACTTATTGTGCAGGGGGAGACTGGTGTGGTGAGATCAGGTGAGTATGTGGGCTCTTTTGCAGTGCTTTTCAATTCGGTCGCAGAACATAGGATTCTTAATAAAGACTGAAAGTAGATGGCAGATACTTTCTGGCACCTAATATTTTGACAAGCCTCGCATGAAAAACTTTTCTTTTTCTTACCTGGAACATGGGGCTGAAGTATCAAACTGCCCGTGATGTCGCAAACGAAAAAGGATATCACCAGAACATCTCTTTACTAATAGTCGCTGACAATATGAGAAATGCAGGGCATCTTTTAATGCCCAACCTCCAGCGAGCACTTGTCGCCTTTTCTCATGCTTTCGCTCTGCGTGGATTGTCGAGGCTTGCAAGATGCCAAAGCATTGCCAAATGTAGGAAGCTCCTCCCTGCCATTCTCGTCTTACATTTGGTCCTCGAGGCACACTCCAAGTTGGTACAAGAACATGTGACGGTCTACTGAACACCCAGACACGATTCGGGCGATATGTTAGATATCATCATTAACGGAATGCGAATGGCTGGGAATGTCTTACAAATGTCCAGCCTCTATGCATTGCCAAAGGTAGGAAGCTCATGCTGGAGGCAGGGAACTGAGGTTTCTCTCAGCGTCCTCACCTCGTGAGCGACTTTTAAAAGTGGCAATGCTACACCATGAAATAAAGGTTTTTACGAAACCAATTTGTGGTTGGTCTTATCAAAAGCATGTTATAAATCAAAATAAATTATATGAACTTGCTTCCGTCAAAAACAAATGGTGCTGTGTGTTCAAATTTACATAAAATAGTTTTTCCTGAGCAACCTTCGAAAAAACATTGCAATGAATAGTGCCGCTTTTTAACTGGAGTAAAAAGACCCATGTCTGTGTATAACTATCTAGACACTTTCAAACGAGCATACAGTAAGGAAATGAGGCAATGACTGTCTACCCTATACATGTCACCAGCGTCCTATACTTGTACTAAGAGACCTCTTCCAGCACAATGGAAGATCATGATTTCTCCGAGATGAAATGCATGCTTGAATAAAGGGACAAGCAAATCGGTGCCGCCCTTAAGAATAAAACAAGATATAAAAATCTGCACTCGCAGAACAGCCTGGTTTTAATTTTTTTATTGCTTATAACATTTCGGTGTCAACTGGATTGATTGCTACAATGTTGTTAGTCAATATTAGTGAAAAAAAAGATGTGCTTGCATTGACCAAAGTGCAAACATTGTAAAAACATTTTTCAGGAAACACAGATCTCCAACAATATTCGGTCCCGCTGGGCAATGGTAGCAATACATGTACAAACATTCTCACATCTAGGTCAGTTGACAAGCTTCTGAAAACGCCTTTTTGCAGTGCGTCCGCTCAGTGGCGCCTGCCACACTTATCAGCCCACCCTATGGACAGATTGGACAGATCCGGTGGAATGTTCGATGCACATTACCTGCAGTGGAAAGTGATTTTATTGTGGTTCTTATAGCTCTTAGGCACCTGTTTCCACATTTAGCGGTGTCGCCGTCTATGTAACTACCTCGCTAAATTTAGCGGGAAATTGAATTGGTGTTGAAGGCACGTGACGCCAATTTTCCTGCCAAGTCTAGCGGAGAAACTGAATTTGTTCATGGGTGTTAGTCATCTGACGTCATTTTCCCCCGCTAAATATGTGTTGGGTCACCCGACGTCAATTTCCCCGCCAAATTTAGCGGGGAAACTTAACCCACTAAATTGGGCAGGAAATTTAGCTAACATTTTCTGCTAAATTGGAGGGAAGGGAGAGGTAAACCCTCCCCTCCTCGTCAAGTGCTGCGTTCTACTTTCGCATTACAGAGAATTGTAAACGTCTCATTTTTTTAACGCTGCTCTTCCGTGGAGCTTGTCAACCGATAGATCCGAGAACATTGGTGTATACCGCCTGAGCGGAGGCATCTGTTTTCGCAAGCACCGGTTTTGAAACCCTCCTTTTCTTGAATCCTTTCAAGAAGACACCCAGTTAAAGGGCAACTCCGGTCCATACTTTCGAGTTTGGGATTATGACTGTTTTTAATGCAGTCAGCGTCCCTGAATTGCAAGGTGTAATTTTTCTCTCGTTATTGTGTGTAGTTTAAAAGATATCGACGCGCCATAGTTTTGTTTGGGGCACGGCCAACAAAACCGAAACTAGCCGCTCGAGGCCCGGACAACACTGGAAATCAGCCGCTATGTGAATGTGACGTTGGGATCGTTCTCGTTCAACGAGTACGCAGGCCGAGCGGCACTTACCTCAGTTGCTCTAGCCGTCTAAAGATAGGAAGTAAGCTGATTTTGTTTTAATTCTGTGTACGTGGTAGTTATCTAGCATATGTAGCAAAAGTTAAGTGCGTATACCCAGAAGCTAGCGCCTGGAAAACCCGTGAGCTCGTACGGTGCCGTACTCGGCGGCCGCCGCCGTGTGTGCGCTATGCCGTACCCGTCGCTTGTATACCCAAAAGCTAGCGACTGCAAAACAAGTGAACTCGTTCGGTGCCGTACTCGGCGGCTATCGCCGTGTGTGCGGTCTTCCGTACTCGTCGCTAGGCCTAAATTGTCATCGGGGCTCCGTGGATGGAGCGGCGTTAATCTATGCTGCGCTGCTAGTGACGTACAGTACTGGGGGCCCTCTCGCTTTCGCGCAGCGGGTCAGTCCGAGACACAAAGTTTTTTCATTCTTTTTTTTTTTTTTTCCTCGAGCACATAAAAGCCGAAGTCCAAAGTCCACTTGCCGAACAGCGTTCACCCACACCTTCTCCGATTTCCGGTCCGTTGGAAACGTGTGAAAAAGCACCTCCGTGCTGCGCAGCGGGTTGTTTGAGCATCCCACAGCGCTACAAGTTGCACTCGGCATCTTTCGAGGAACAGCTGGGCAGTCTTGGGCGCACCGATGCTTGCTAAAACGAGTCTTGGAGTCCTCGCAAGCAAATAAACAAAAGGGTATACCGAAGCTACATGGGCTACAGATAAAAGCAACGGCTAAACACGCCAATCACAAGCCGAAGTAGCGGTGGCAGCGGCTCAGAGAAGTGCACTCCGCGCAACGCCTGGACCGGAGAAAAAAAAAAAAGAACGATACTGACGTCACGGCCCAATGTTGCTTTAGCGATCGGCAACCCGCTGGCCGCCCGCTAAGGAGCAGCGGCTCGCGGCGGGTCGCATTTTTATTATCGGCATTAGTTGAGAATGCGGCGTCCCACGGACGTAATATTTTGGCTGGGGTCGTATTTTGTGTCACTACAGCGATACCAGTAATTTATTTCATTTTGAGTTTTGGCCGGAGTTGCCCTTTAAGAGAAAATGGCGACAAACAACCTTTTAGCAAATTTGTTTTTAGAAATACGCAATTCACCGAACTTGGCTGCATGCTCTAGCATTTGCTTGTTCCGCCTTTGCCAATGACAAAGCCGAGCCGGTCAGTCAGCAAGTCGGTCGCTTGGGCGGCCAGCATGTTCAGAGTATTATAGACAAGTTTTCGTGCTTGTCACAACACTGCTGTTTTCACAATAATAATTTTACATTCTGCCTGGTTTACGGCCTAACAAAGAAGAGCGGCTGCTCAAAGCATAGGTCAACAAGCTTCACTGAATCGTGCGGTAGCCTTTAGCTAAGTCTTTCAGACGACGATCGAATGGAGTCACTAAACGGCGCTCCTCCACAACTGCTTGTTTTAGGTGCAGTACATTCTATTAGCTTAAAATAAAGGCACACAGCTAAAGCACCTCAGTGATGCCTAGCAGGTAGCGAAACAAATCTCTCTGTAACAAAGCGTGCGTGGTTACCGAGACATCACGTTATTCAGAGTGCAGATGCAAAGTATAACCACTGTACAGCTTTGTCTCCGTATTTGCATTATCTTCCAAGGTATTGTCCAGGTACAGGCGGCACTGCCGAGCAGACAAGCAAATAAATAAATATTTAACAAAAAGTACTATTCAGTTTCGTACCACCAACATTACCGTCTTGCTTTGGCTCTTCACTAGACAGTTGACAGCTGCCCGATGCTTTCCAGATATGCGGAAGCAAAACATTTCATCAACATAAGTGCTATCCGCTACCGCTTAGCCAAGTGGTCTTTGCGAACATAACTGGGCTGCCTAACGATATTATAGAACGCCGCAAGTTAAATAATTTCAAAACAAAAGCGGTTCTTGCAATTGCGCTACATAAAAAGAACAGTGCAGGTAGAGCTGCATGGTACCTACGTTTGTGGATATTTGCTAGCAAAATAGCAGGTATTGAAAACAGGAAAATTAACCAGAAAGAGTGATGGGTTTGGGAGGGAAAGAAACGTGGACAAAAGGCAAGCAGTTCAGAGGAGACGACCCACCGAGCTAACGCTGTACAAAGAACAATCTTAACCTGAAATACTACTTTCTGTACAAACACAAGATACCCACGATAAATAGCCACCAAAATTAACGTACCAATTAGGCAGTGCTGTTCGTAAGTCGCGTAAATCGCCGAAGTCACGGAACGTTCACGAAGCAAAACGGCCATCTTGGAAAAATCAAAATAGTGATGGTGATAGCGATGGGTCTTTTGTAAAAACTACGAGGACAAATGTAATCAGTGTTTTTTTTTCCGTTTTAATTAATGTAAGGAACACATATTCACTTTAGCAGAAACTTAAAATTATGGCAACAAAATGGCCTTAAGTTTGAACATTTAGTTGTGCCGAAATACACTTGGTAATGTTTCAAATCTGCAGAACGCAGATTTGAAAGCCCTTGCCGATTGCCTTTCCGTGAGCGGGGAGGCACTCACTTGATCGAATGACGTTTTAGCGAACGCCCACGTTTCATCGAACGACACTTTAGCGAATAGTCGGACGCCGCGAAGCGGCGTTTTCGGGTGGGCCAAGTGACTTCATATTTTTGTAATGAGTTGCCGCAGACTGTCGCCGCGAAGCGGCGTAAAGCGCAGCGCGACGGATGGGTTAACGCGCGTCCCCGTTATTCGCTAAAACGACCATTCGCTCAAATGTCGCCGTTCGCTAAAATGTCATTCGCTCTTGTGATATGGACCCCCGTGAGCGTGTGAATGGTCAAAAGCCGATGCAATGATAGGCTGAAATACTGCTTAAAGTGGTCAGAAATATTAAACGGGGTATATCTATTGTCTTTCCATCGAACTTTTCGGAGCTTAATCTTCTCAATAATTACCTTCTCGCATGTTTCAAAGTAATCCGTGGCATGGATTCACCACACTATTTTTGTAAAGTGTGGCAAGAGGTATGCACCACCGTCAGAAAAAAATATGAGAATTTATTTAATTACGACAGGAAGCCACGAAAGGGGAAGATGGCAAGACCCGATCCACCAAAAAGGAGTGGGCCTAAGAGTGCAGTCTTGGTCCATGATTCACGACGGTAACCTATGATGAATGCAGAGAACAAAGGAGTCCATCAGGTCAACAGGAACCAATATCTGACCCGAACATGCAAGGAAAACGCTCAGTTGGAAAACTCACTCTTGGAACCAGGACCGCTGGCGTCCACCGAGACCAAACTAAATACAATAACAGCGCCACCCTTCTGCGACGAATTAAAACATGCAAGTTGTTTTATTTAGCTACTGCAAAATGGCCCTGCGAGATGGCGCCACGTAGAGTTCCTGTATAGGCTCTTTACAAGAGCCATAGTTGCATGACTGTTTTCCACGTACCGCCGCACCGCTACTCACCGAGATGCGACCATGTGAGGAGCAGACTCAAATGCCGTGCACGAAAGTACACATTGCACGCACCCTGGCATACGTTCCCCTGCTTTAGAGCGCACCGTGCTGCCATTCGCCGGCTTCTTATACCGTGCAGGAAAGACGGCGCTACGGGGATGAACACGCAATTCTGGCTCCCGTAGGGAGCCTATACAGAAGAGTCAGCGCCACTGACTCTTCTGCGACTCGACGGAACCACTAAGTGTAGCCGTGTAGTTTCCTTAGTGGCTGATGTGGGAGAAATGGCGGCGTTGCAATAAACTTCTTCCAAACCGACGCGCCCCATCGCGGCGAAATACCACGCAGTGCCCTCTGGGAACTTGTTGGCCACTTAGTTTCGGTTTCTACTGAGCAGATTCATCTCATGCTATCACGCCGCGACCGAATATGCTGCTCATGTTTTTGATTATCTTACTTTTTTTACGAATGTACAATACACTCATTCTCGAGCGATACAAAACGAAGACCGGGGCACTTTCCTTGGTTCCAGAAACACCGGATATTATGCGTGCGTATGCAAACGTAGTAAGACGTGGCTTAGTCACCTCACCCCACGAGTGCATCTTTGAGCTCAGTGTCAGTAATCCCGTCCAGTACCAGTGAACTACAACTGAAATTTGGTCACCTTGAGCCCTACACGTATTTTGTTTGCCAAACGTACGCTTCTTGTTACTTCATTATGCGAAAAGCAAGCCACATCCTCACAGGAGTATCAAAGTTAAGCCCAGCACTGGCGTATTAACTTTTAAGGAAACAATAAATTCAACCTCACTACTGCACAAAAGTTACTGTGATGTCTTCCTCATGTCATCACATATCTCACACTCAAATTTTATGCTGATAGAAGATTAAGTTTTCGCAAACGCTAAGATCGGCTAGCAACGACGGAGGCCCTAACAAGCGTCCCCAACTCCTCCTCAGCCTTTTTGGACCAGCTTTTACTGACGCCCAAGATCTGTGCCTGAATGGTGTGTCTGAAATTATCTCGGCATACTCAGTCAGAAAGAAAGCAAACACATAACAAATATTATGGCCATTAGCAACCGTCAAATGCGCTTTGAATAATTTCGTTCGTTCAACGCACCGCAGAATTCATGTCTGTCCAGCGCACTTCCAGCGAACGGTACGACATTGTTCACACAAGTGCTCGACTTGTGCTTTCTTTTCTTGTATGTGCGAAGGTACCTATATTATTGCAGGATAACTTTATGCGCATACGTGATGTTGAATATTAGTGGAAGGCAAGCGGGTGGGGACTTCACTTTGTGCAGTGCTGCGGGGCAGTACAGATAAGAGATAAGAAGTGTGTTCGAATGGAGCTTTTCAATGGCACGTCAGAGTTTTACTTCGCATACTCAGGCGTATTAAGAAAAACAGTAATTGCAAAAAGTTATATTTCGTCTATAAACGCACGAAGAGAAAAAAAAAAAAAAAAAACAACTTCCTGATCAGCAACACTAATGTAAAGGCGCGAGCTCGACGTATGCATACTTATTGGTTGCTACAGCTTGTCGATTCGTACACAAGCAAGATCCCTGAGCTTCGCAGCGTTGACATTCCCAGCACTGGCTCGTCCACATACCTCGAACAAAAAGGCTCAAGTACAAAAATACAACAAGCATGCGTTAAGACAAGCTATACTTCCCGGGCTTGCGCTAAAGATTCGAGGTCTGGCCATTTAGGTTAGTTTAGAGACCACAAATGACGCTCTCGATACCAGAAAATATGAGATAACGGCCGTTTATGGTCCACGCTCGGTGTATCTCTTGTCGACGTGTCAATCGAAACCGAAACCATGCCACTCTCCTCCCTGGCTAACTAGTTCCCAGAGTGCAACGCGCGCCGTGTTGCATGCAGGAATTTATGGAAGTAGTCTATTGCGTTTAGTTCGGTTCTCGAGTATGGATGGAAGCCACTAATCATTTCTTCCTAACAAAAGCTGGCATATGTAGATTTTTCACTGAAAAAAGTTAACCTTGGGGGCTTTAGTCCCCCATCCTTAAAATCTGCCCATGATGCATGTGCCAAGAAAATGAGGGAGAAGAGTGGAAGAGAGCACGCAAGGACGTCAGGACACCCGAGCTCTGGTTAGAGGGATTGGTGGGTACACCTAAAGCTAGGTGCCTTTGTCTCCACTGCACTTGTCGAGGACGTTTCAATGCGAGAGCCAAACACTGGACGCCCGCGTTCTGCAGTCGAACGTGTTCAACGAGTGCAGCAGAAAAAAAGGCTGCCTTTATCTCCACTGCACTCGTCAAACGCATTCGAATGTGAATGCGAAACGCTGGACACCGACGTTCTGCATGTGCAGTACAGACAAAGGCAGTTAGCTTTAGGTCTACCCACTAATCGCTCCAATCGGAGCTCTGCGTTTTGACATTCCTGCACTCTCATCCCCTCCTCTCTCTCAATTTCTTGGCACATAGAGTTCTGGAAGTTTAACAACAGTGGCTAGTGAAAAATCCAACAGACATGACATCCACAAAAAAAAAAAAAAGCAGCTTTCTTTGGTATTTTTTTTAAGATGTTCTAAAATGCACCGAGAACTCCAAGTCGAGTTACTCCGTTCGGAGCTGAGGGAGTTGATACTGAACGCACCATCACCACTACTGCAAGGGAGGTCACGTGGAAATATTGTGTCCCTGAACTGCTCCTGCCGCTTCAAACACCTTAGAGTTGTCGGAGCTGCTCATCGGTTTCAAGTCGTACCCAAAACCAGCAATGTGTGTTGCTGTGGAGGGGGGAATAACTCATCAGCTGCCCAAAAACTATATGAGTAACTTATCCCATGAGTAGCGGGCCTTATAGCAAGCTCGTTTCAAATGCACTGGCATTATGCGAGTCATCTCATAGAGTGCACCGCACTCGCGGAGTGCCGCACAAAGAATCGGTCTCAAACTAACTTACCGAGTGCAGCCTGATGCTGTCACCATCTGCATTGTAGTAAGAGTGCAGACCTCAAACTGAAATTAGCGCTACGCCGTTCGACATGACGGGCAGGAATGCGATTCAGAGTTGCTGCAACGTGTAGTTTATATCTGTGATGACTTCAAACAGCACGGCTGTAAGAGATATTTACAGATGGCATTAGTTCCTGTAACCTGTTCAGTACAAAACAGCTGTAACTTTTTGTAAAACGATACACTGGAAAAAACTGTGCGCAAAAGCTTGATCAGAGCAAACGCAAGAAATTTGAAGGCTAGGCACGCCTTGCGGAACACAAGGATGTCCACACGACTCTTTCTCTGAAGCGTGCTCCTTCTGTACGAACAGCCCAAGTTAATTTTAGGGTTAGAATATCTTTTGCCAGTTTCACGCTGTTTTGGATGGGTGCGAGGCGGGCTCACTCTCGTCGTAAAGCGGTACTCGGTCTTGTTGACTGATATTGCCGTTTCGTTTGGCACTGCGATGTGCAACACTCTCGAAGCTAGCTTGCTGTAGGGCACGTTTCATTCTTGATTGTCGCCGCTTGTCCAGAAAGCTCTGTGACACTTTGTCGCTGCCAGATGACACTGTGCTCAAAGTGCCGTTGCGCCCAACGGACAGGCCACGTGACACACCTTCGGCACTGGATTGGCTCCGATGGCTTGCAGCATTCAGAGTAAAGTGCGGTATTGCATTTTGCGCTCTAGTAACTCACCACTGCCGAGCTGCTACGCCAGAAGCACTCAGCAGACCCCACCAACTCACCTCTACGTTGACAGGGCGGTAGGAGCCATGTGGTTGGTGGGCCAAGCTTTTATTGCCTCATGTCCGACCTGCACATCTGTATGAGAAAGGGGCATGATAAGTGATGCAAGACTGACAATCGGCTGGTTCACCGAGCATGTAGCCTCCAGTGCCCCGTCAGTTAAGGGGTGAATGAAGTCTAAAGTTGGTATATAACAGCCGTCTACTGTCCCACTCTCAGGCACGCCACCCATGACCAGTCCAGTCGTTGATCTTTAAAGGGGTTATGACACGAAAATTAAACGGATAGACTATTCTTGAAATGGAATGCTCATAGGCTACTTAGTATATACACCAAGTTACGCAATTTTTAGAGCTCTGATAATTGCAATATTCAATTTACAAATTTTTATAATTTTCATCTGGCGACCAGGCAACACTGCTCAACTTAGTCACACCATGGTGTCCATAAACCACATGACCATGAACACTCTCTCATTCTAGGCACCCCCATGATCGCCCAAGCTCTTCTCGTCGCGATAAGACGCTCAAACAGCTCGGTAAACTGAAAGCTATTCTCGCTCTCGCCTCCCGGCCGGTTGACCTTCCACCCAGCATGCGCCTACGAGACATTCCCGGACGACGGTGACCACGGCGAACTCGTCGTCGCTGGAACTCGTCGCCAGCGGGTCGCAGTCAAAATGAACAGCTTCCAACATCTCTTGATAGCAATCACTCCCATCGCTCCTTCGATCAATGGTGAACACTTCGACAAGGCGATCGATGCCGTAGACGTAAGCGTCACAGACCGCATGCTAAAAACGTGGAAGGTAAACGAGGAAGCTGAGGCTCGATACGCCAAGAGAGCCAAGTCTGTGAGTGCGTGCAAGTAGACACCACGCTGGAGGCTGGCTACGTCATCAGCCTCCAGGTCCGCCCGGATCTGAGGGGCCCGCATATAAATCGATTTATCCACGAAGTTATCGCGCATTTTTCAAAACAAATTTAGCAGGATTATAGGAACATACAATGGGTCCTAGCAGTATAGTTATGTAATATTTTATTTTTGGCGTGTCACAACCCCTTTAAGCAAGGTTAAGCAATGACTGCCTTGTGCCACCACACATGAAGGTGTCCACGGAACAAAGCCGCATTGGTCCTGCCATAACCCACACCTTGTCGAGGTAGAAAACTTTCGGGCCCTTTATTTCCTGTGTTGTACAATACCCCAAGAGGTACCTCTGTGAAAACGGGACTATTTTGACCCCCTCGGTCAGAAGCGAGGCCCCTTGCGGCCATTCAGCGCCATCTACTCATTCATAGATGTTGCTCCTTTCGACAAAATTTCTGTGGCGACAGCTGGAGCTAGTGAAAAAGCGGACACCATAGCTCTTCCCAAAGCACCCTGTTCTTCCTCAAGAGCGGCTAGTTCATCCAGGAACAGTGCAATGGTGCTTGGTGGTCTATGATCGCAGACCACCGGTCATAGCCGCACCAACGACGGCGGCGGCGGCGGCGGCGCCCCCCCCCCCCCCCCCAACTGACGTCACTCAGGTGACAAGCATTTCACTCGCATGACGTGACTCCAAGCCATACTCACTATGGCTGGCGACAACGCATAAAAGGCATGCGCTGGCCCTTTGACCCATGCGGAGTGCAGTGCAGGAAGTGGAACGGCGTCGGTGATCCAGTCGCTGCAGTTACCCAGAACTGTTTTACTGCTGTCTCGGCGAAGGTGCAGGCCCGCTGTTTGATGCACGTAGGTAGAAGCCATCAGCCGCAAGCATCGGACACCTGGGGTGGAAAATTTTCCACCCAACAAAACAATAACCATGAGAAGAGTGGTCTAGCCGGTGAATTGCAAAAACATAAAAAGCAGGCACATAAAGAAGTATTTCTGTTACCTTGTCTTGCAAAAACACAAAAAGCAGGCACATATAGAAGTATTTCTGTTACCTCGTCTCATGCTCAAGCATTATTTTGGCTAGTATACATCAATAATGCCTGTCTCGCAGTGGCTTTCTGAACAAAATGTAGAAAATACAACCAGTTGAATACCAAAGGAGAAGTAGAACAGAGAGGCACTTATTTGTTGTCACTTTAACATGCACACTATGGAAGAGCACAACTCTACGCCATTAACCTGTAGCAGAATCGCTTAGCAGTTCTGCTGCAGGTGTGAATGTACCACGAGGCAGAATACAGCATTTGGGCAGAAAACACCGTCGCAGGCCTACCAGGACGAACAGCAACACATTTACCCGCCACAAATTCAACGCGCCGTGAGGGCCATTCGCGAAGCCTGATCTGTTTGTAAATCCCGTCTTTCGACAGAACGCTTTTGTGACTGCACGAGCTCGTCAAAAGCTGACATTCCCAACATGCAAATGCTGCGCAGGCGGCACTTGGGAGCCACATGCCGGTCCCGTTGATTATCTCTATTATCTTCTTCTTTGTCCCCGACGCTACGTGAGGTAGCCAAGCGCTATCAAATTCCACCACAGCGGTGTTGAATCGACGATCGAACGCCACCAGTAGGTAAATTCCACTCACCTTTTACTTTCCGAAGCGTCCCACGGGCCTCCATGTGGCGAGACGGGGCCTGTTGCTGGCTTGCATGAATGCGCTGAATGCGCTGTGGACTTCACTGCCGACGCTCGTTCCCAAGCATTGAATATCACGACCAACTCCACTCGGCAATACCGCGGCACATAACACGACAATGTATAATACAAGAAAGACCGCTGGAACCATTGATATGGAACCAACGCGACCGCTCCGAAAAGCGCCCAACAAACACTTGGAGGAACGAAAAGTAAAAACAAAAAGTAAAATTGGAAGAAGCAAAAACAAACGAAACAAAAATTTTCGTCACTTCCTGTTTGTGCTGTTTTGCTTGTTTTTGCTTTTTCTCTCAGCCAATAGGCGTTGCAACCTTACTGCGGCGAAACGCTCGTGAAAATCGGAGAGAAATCGGAGGCTGCGAAAATCGTAGCGTGCGAGTTTCGGAAGACGAGCCATATGAGGTGGAATGCGCGGCGCGGAAATCGCAATCCACTGCGGTTTTCGTGCTCCGACTTCAGGAGGCTGTGCGGTAGTTTGGCGAACTGGCGTCCCATATTTCGCGCCTTTTAAAAACTTCAGCTATTAAAACCTCGTTGAATGCCACGCGAGCCTTTGTACCACCACCCTTTGATAAAGACAGAAGGGGTTTTCTACGAAGGTTGAGACGAGAACGCAGGGATGGCATACGATGTTGCCTGCGCTGCTTCCGAAGCTGCGTGAGCCGCCATGTTGCGAGCCGATCGTGTCTTTTCGTTCCGTACTGTTCCGGGCTTTCGCGCACCGAGCTCCTCCGCCCCGAATTCGGAGGCGCCGTGCGAAAATATCTGGCGCTGCAGATCGTTCGAACCGCTCCCGATTTTCGGAAAAGGGGAGGAGCCTAGCTGCCGTGCGATTTTCGTGTGCGGTTTTCGCACAAAATTCGGCTTTTTTTCGCAAATGAGTTCCCGGCTTTAGAAAAGCCGCGGCAGCGAAAGCACCGAAGCCACTGGGCGGAAGCCTTAAGTTTCGGTTTCGGTTTCGGTTTTATCCAACGCCGGCTACGGTCGCTACGGTTGTGGGCTGGTGAGTTTGTGGCTGGTTGCGAGGACGCGAGGGGCCACGAAAAGACGCCGAGTTTGCCGAATACGAGCAACGGGCCGTTTGCCGCTGTCGACCGGCGATGCGGTATCCGCGGCTTGGTGTTACGATCGGTTTCTTGCCGTGCACGTTAACTCAAAGCTCGAAGTTCCGCAGTTCCGTTCCGGCACCAGCCGCACCACGTTTTCCGGTGCATCGCACGTGGAGTCCTTTCGACGCATTCAGTGAAAGTAAAGATCGTGTCCGCTGTCTTCGGTGCTGTGGAAGAAGTTGCGAGACGGAAGAAGCATCAAAACCAAGGCGTTTAGGACTCCAGGCCGGGCCGCCGGTTCACTCTGAACGAGAGGCGACGTGTGTGCCCACGCTTTGAGGAAGCCTCCGCGTTTCGCCGCGCCAGACCTCGCCGATCGCGACAGGACCAACCGGACCCCGAGTCCGAGAGGCTCTTGCGCAGCCAGGAACGGCACCGAAGTAGGAGCTGCTCGTTCTGCGCTACCATGCAGTGCTCTACAGTGCTCGGAGCTCTCGGGTGTCATTCGTGCTTGCACTGAAGCCATTGTGAACCCTTCGGACGCGCAAGTCGTACTTCGCAAAGGTTTGGACGGGGCCGCCCTCACCGAGCAGCTCCGCTATATTCCGCTTACTTATGATCGCAACAAAAGGTTGCGTTTGTTCTCGGGAAAAAAAATTGCGGGACCGCTCTCCGCGCCGCTGACGAGGTTGGCCGCCGCCATGTTCTCAGCTGTTCACTCGCTCCTGCAGCGAGCGCCTTGCGATTATCCTTCCCGTTCCAAAATGCGATGCGCTTTGCGCATTATGCCGTTTACATGATCATATATTGAATGCGGCAACTGGATTCAATGCGACTAAGTCGCATTCATGTAAACGCGGCTTATGTTCGTTTTCGACATACATGGTGTATGTACGATACCGGTGGTGAACGATGGACGTTTTTGGTGGAAGATGGCGGTCGTCTTTCTGCATGTATGATTTAGTTATACCGGTGGTCCTGTGGTGTAAGCGTTTTGTTGGAAAGAAGGCGGTCGCCTACGTCATCGGACGCAAAATCATACCAGCCACACGGAATCATATCGGCAAGCAAACTGGCTGCCAGTATAGACAGACCCGGAGCCATAGCGGTGCCGGTATCTCCAGTTATGCAGAACGCCAAACCAAACTAGCTGCATACATAATACCAAGAAATTATGATGGTGTCATACCAGAATTGTAAAAGCGGCAGGTTTGTTTCTTGTACGTTTTTCCAATAGGGATATTACATATAAATATGTAACTACTCATTTTGCAGCATTCTACAAACTTCAAAGGGACAACCAAGTGAAGCCAAAAACTTCAATATAAGCGTATAAAATGTGTGTTATTTCGAATTGCGCGAAAGTGATGACTAAAATATTTTTAAATCAATGTAGAGTAAATATAATGGACCAGGTTTGAGCAGCTGCAGAGACTAGCAGTTCGTTTTATATATAATCGTTATCGCCTGCATGACTCTCCTACCGAATCAATTAGAACTATCAACATCATTCTTCTATAGAATCCCGCAGAAAGATAGCTAGATTAAGATAGTCTTTTTTTTTACTTTGGTATCACAAACTTCGCCTTGAATCTTCATCCTACATTCAGCCATCATCTACTAGACAGACTAGACGTGACCATACACAAGGAATGACTCCCATATTCGCTCGCTCAAATGCTTTTAATACTCCTTTTCCCCAGAAGAGTAACAGATTGTAACTCTTTGTCTCCCCATACTTTTACTTCGGTCAATGTTCTACAATCAATTGAACACATTTTTGAAGTGCAGTTTGTGTTTTATGTGGCTTATCTGTTCTAATCGCCCTTCCTTTTCATTTGATGTATAAATTCTGGGTATCACGGGAAGAAAAACAGCATCCACTCCTGCTTGGGCCGCATCACTGGCCTGCAGTCTCTTGTAACTAAAAATAAATTAATAAAATCTTGAGTAGAAAGAAACGGAAACCCGTATTTTTGGTAGATGTTTAGCTGTCGAGTTTTTCATTTCAAAATGACCAAAGATAAATTTTGGGACTTGGGTGATCGTGACATATTGTTCATTTTAACATTTCGTCAGGTTCGGATACATTTCGCAGAAGAAAACTTTGTACACGTTTTTCAAACAAAATACAAGGATCGGTCGAGAAAATGAAACTCGACTTTTCGCCCGTATAAATACACAATGCGTTATAGAGGGCTGACGCGCCGTCAGAATAGGGCGCTAGGCGGTGGGGATTGCAAGCCAAATTTTGAGAACACAACATTACCTGAATCAAAATGTAGAAAGGAAAAGGTAACTTCTCTATGAGCCGACGTCCACCTAAGTCTAATTTTGTAAAACATTAAAAAAACCTATGACGGAGTCTGTGGCATATATGTTTCTATAACAAACTTGTCAGTAAAAAGACAACATTGTTATATCATTTGGTCACAAGTTTGTTGCCCTGTCCTAAATGTGTAAGCGTGACGATGTATCTAAGGTATACAGTAAATTGGAATGTACGATTACCTCAAGCACAAAATAGCGGTACGCACCGGTAGCTTTCCTGTTAGCCATGGAAGATAAAAATCACACGATAAGTTAAAAATCCCATGATAAGTGATTTTTAAGAAACGCATGGCGTGGCGATTCCCGATAACCTGATTGTCGCTTCGCAGCAAATGAGCTTGCAGCATTAGGCTGTAAGGACACCAACGAAGGAACCACGAAACAAGAAAAGTTAACCAAATAGGACACTTTCAGCGCTTCCCAGGCTGTCATTGATCATACGGCGTGCAAGTTCGTCTGCTCCTTGCTCATCTCGTGCGTTTGTTCACCCGCAAAATGCGCCCTCAGCTGCTTTTGTTTTCCCCCGACCTCAAGCAATGAGGACACGGTGCTTGGCTGCCTCGTTATCGCGCATTGTCTGCGTGTTCACTGTGTTGTGCTTTGATTGTCGTGCCTCTTCCTTCACTCCTATCAGTCAAGGACGCGTTTCGTTATACTCTCTTGCAGTATGCATATAGAACGTGTGTAGTGCGACACATTTTATTATTGAGCTAATGATAAATTTCTTATGCAAGCCTGTTCGTGCCACCGTGAAAACTATCAATACACTGTAAAAAAAAGAAAAAACAAACAAACGTGGGTCTACATTTTTGCACAACACTCGGAGAGGCAATCATTACAACTTATGGAGGCATGCTCAGCGAATGACGATGCCGAAACACGTGTTCAGACTGAAAAATGCAGCCTGAGTTGTGACATTAAGCAATACAAAACGTCACGCTTACATTCTTTAATGCCTGAACTCAGACTGCGTTTTTTGGTCTAAACATATGTTTCGGCCTCGTCATACGCTGAGCTGCCTCCGTAAGTTGCGGTGATTGGCTCTCCGAGTTTTGTACAAGACAGTAGACGCACGGACCTTTTTTCAGAATGCATACATTGACCAAGAAATTGCCCCCCCCCCCCCTCCCCGGTGTTCCAATCAGCCTCTTTAGAATAGTGCTTAAATTTTAAAATTGTTTATGCATTGTTAAATTGAGGTGTAACTATGGCACGTTAATATGTGCGGAATTGTGGAGCGAATGGCACTATGCCACTATCTGAGCAGACTCAGAAGGCAGCGTGCCTCTGTGTCGCTTTGTATGTGATGTGCCGCGGGACATGCCGGACAATTGGCGAAATGCGTCTGGGCTTTGGTGGCAGTAGCGCAGTCTATTGGTAACATTCGAGGTTGTTTGGAAATTCGAAGCCAAACCGACCGGCACAGGGGTAAAACTAATTGTTTCTTTTCAGACATCTCCTACTAGGTCCTGGTAATGGGCAGAAATGGCAAAGTTCCGGACCAGTGCCAACCGAATCCTGCCGAGAAGGACTGCAAGGTAGAGAACTATACCCCGACAAAACCTTGGGAATGTGGGGCAGCCAGTGAAGAGGAAAATGATTCCGAGGAAAGGCGAGGACGACGAGGACGAAGATGAGGAAGACGAAGATGAGGGAGACGAAGATGAAGATGAGGAATCGGAAGATGAAGAGGATGGGGAAGATGAATATGATGATAAAGAGGATGGTGAAGGTGAAGATGATGATGAAGATGAAAATGGTGGTGAAGATGGAGGATAAAGAAAAAGAAGACAAATTGGAAGATGACAAGAAATATAAAGAAGAGGAAGACGATAAAAAGGCTGATAAATAAGAAATCAAACGAGAGCAGTAAAATTCAGGGGAGCAAAAGGGACCCAAGCCAGTTATCCCATAAACCAGGAAGAAAGTGTCCTCATAAGACGACTTAAAAATAACCTACGGTGTATTAAAAGCATAATAAAGTAACAGACATTGTAGACATGCGTAACCTGCGGTACACGTCTGTGAATAAATTGATTATTTCACAAATGCACGACAAATAAGAAGGGAGAGCACCAGCAGTTCTGAACCATATTCATATTCTCACTTTGTGATAAACTCTGGGAAGAAAATGAACTTTTCCCTGAGTTAACGGTAAGTTTATTAAGGGGTAATTCGCATATGAATGATTCCAAAGTCATTTTGTAGACTCTCAGTTAAAATAAACAAAGGTAATATGGTACAATATCTCCAGCATACAGAACGAAGGAAAAAAAAGAAAAAAAAGCGAAAATTGCTGTGGAAGAAAGTTCGGAAGCTCGATGTATAGTTGACGCTTCGCCATGCACTTTGTGAACATGCTGGATCAGGCGTGGCAGTAGGTGGGGGTTGCTGTCCACAGCGAAGTTCGTTTCTTTCTTGAGAGGTTCACATCTTGGTTGAAAATTCGTGTTGGATGCTTTATTCGAAGCCAAGGGAAAACATATTTTGTGAGATACAAGTTATAAGAATGGTCCAGATGTTCCGCCAACCCGACATACGCGACTTTACAGCAGAAATTCTGCCTCTAGCGTGAGCTCTTTGCCTAACGTCGTGATCTAACTAAGTGCCAACCAGTACCTCAAAGTGTCATCGAAGGCTGAAAGTTTGCGCTGGCGGTTTTCAAGGTGCTCAAACTAAATAAAATTTCAGAATACCCGGGCTTTACCCTTCCCAGCGTTCTATTTATCTCTAAATTCAAAATAGCTGTGGCCAAAACTGCGAATAAAGATTATGCTAAAATCAAGTTTAAAATTTTCTTGCGCTCTGCAGAGGGGTGACGTCGCATGTTGCATAACTCGCAAGTCGAGCAAGCAGTCTAGGCAATACAGTATTTCGTAAGTTTTAGTTTGTCTTGCTGGCGTGAGCTTCTCCATTATTCATTTGCCATCATCAGTCGTCTTGTAACGCGCCGGGAAACAATCTGTACTGCACCCCTATTTTTTAACCAAAAAGAAGGATCCATGAACGAAGTAAAATTTAAACAAAAATGTCTAAGAAGTGCAACTGTCTCGAAAGTATCATTATAATTTTTAATGTTGTTACGAAGCAGCTGAAGAAGGCGCCGCCGACATCAAAACGTTCTACTCTTTGTCCGGGTTGTTAAGAGGCTGTGATTTTGTCCAGAATTACACTGAAGTCTGATTCGGAGGCAGACATGTGCCTATCTTAAATACTCTACTCAAGATACTGTATTTCAAATACTTTTGGCAGCATTTTGGTAGCTTGCAAATACATTTAGTTTAGAGTATTTGCTACTTTATCTTAATTACCTTTCTCACTATCTTGTACTTAATGTCTCAAATACATTTCGCAACCTTGGAAGAGAAATTCGCCGGAGCAGTCTACGAAACAAAGAGCATGAAACAAGGCACGAGCAAAAGGCATCCTTCAAATGTCAACAAAAGACTAAAAGGATAGCCCAAGTACGCCCCCCTTCATTTGTCCTCTCGCCTTCTTGCGCACTTTTTTTTTTTTTAAGCTGCTTTTGAATGCAACGTCACGCTTGGAGCTAGCGACGTGCTGCTGACGTCATCCGGATTTTACACTCAGACACACCCTTTTGTCTGGAGCTATTCGCGACTCCAACGACCTATAGGAGGCGCCAGCACCACACAAACATGGCGGCTGGGAACAGGGCGCGTCGACTCGGCCGGGCCGCCTGAACGGGTGGCGGATTCAATTTACCAGATTTTCTTTTGTTTAATGCCCTATTCTATGGGTATTTGATTTGCGACGGTTAAGTGCAGCCGGTGCAAATACACTTACAGAGCCTAGTTTTGTTTTCCTGGAGCTTTGTGTTCTTTTCATGTCAAACTTTTGTTTCGGAGATTTCATTCAAAACCGAAATTATGGGCTCCGGAGAGACGGGGATAAACTCTAATCAGCTTTGATGAGCTAAGGAAAGCGCCGATGGCTACACAATTGTTCCACCACGAGTAATTTTCAGCTAACTCGCATGCCTCGACCATGCGACTTTTCCGCCCGCAAAATCAAGCTTATGTGCGTATTCGCGTTTAAGAAAGAGCTCCAGTCATCTGCTCGGTCAACTACACAGGCTTCAGGAAAATTACTAAAATCAAGCAAGCGCTTCTTGAGCCAAGGAGCATGTTAACCCGCTGGCGCCCCACTAAGCAACTGATACTCCCATTTCAATTAAGGTTTTAGTAGCAACCGAGAAGTCATTTTGACAAATATGAGGGTTATGCATTATATTACGTACTATGTCCCACAAAAGCGATATCAGTATCTTCTTCGGGTTGAAATATGCGCTTAGTATAGCTATTAGGTGAACTGTCTAATAAAAGTATATCGGGCAGACAGACAGATACTACTTAAACTTTGCGAAATGGTTCTAGCCGGTAGCACGGAGACGAGTGCGGACAAACTGAAGAGAGTCTTCATTGGAGATTCGCGCAGAACTCCTCTGCATTGAACTTGACTTCAAATCCTGAACGGAGAAATTGAGTATTTTTGTGGCCGGAAAAGCTGAGCAATGTATGTATATATTGGTGCTGGCTTCGACGGGGGTATAATATAAATATTGGAGGCGCGATTGATCATAATGTCGTGACAGCTTCTAACTTTGAGAGACGCGTCCCCCACGAAAGAAACACACAAGAGGACGAAACAGACGACACAGCTTTCGACTTGCAACTACAGATTTACTGGGGCGGCTCGCCACTCAGAGCTCGACTTGGGGAGTCGATGGGGGAAGGGGGGAGGGGGATGAGGGGAGGTGTAAGAAACACAGGGAGACCGTTGCGGGGGCGAACACAGCGGGCGGTCGGGAGTCTGGTCCACGGTGTGGTCTGGACCGTGTCGCCCCTCTCGTGGATAACACCGCGCGTCGCTTCGTGCCATCGGGGGCGCGGCGGAGAGCGGGGGAAGGGGGGGGGGGGTCATCGGAATTCCTTGGGGAAGGCGCAAGACGGACCAGAGCACCAGAGGGTCAAGCGAGAACAGAAGGCGAGAAGAAGTAAGAACAAAGGGCGGCTTTCCGGGGTTGTTTTTGTTTGCCACTGTTTTTCCAAACCTTTAAGCTCTAGTGCCGCGTGGGTTGGGGCGCTTTCCAACCTCGCAGGAAGCTAATCTCTCTTTCCGAGAGGGAAAGGGAAGGGCTGGAAAGGTTTGTTGTCGCCAACTTGATGCTTACGGATTCTATTTAAACGCAAGCACTGTGCGTTTGCGTGAGCGTTGTGTGGCACCCTGAGCGTGCGCGGAGCGCCAAACTGCGTCTTGGATTAGCGAATCGCGACGACGCGCATGCGCAGCGCGGAGCACGCAACGCTAACGCAAATTCGTTTGTTGTTATACGCAACAATAAAACCCTCTACTAATTATTTGGTGCATACATTTTTTTTTGTGCACGCTATTCTAAACCTTGCTAATTGAGAGTTTTAGTATTGGTACGCACTTTTGGTGCTGTTATATCGGTACCTTTCGTTTTGGCGCCTTTCATGTCGCCGACGTGTTCTTTTAAGGTCAACTGAATGACGAGACATGCAAGGCTTTCGCCTTAATAATGCGTTTTAACTATAACATTGAAACTATCTGAGGAAATCGTTCCTAAGAAGTTCTATGAAAGTACCGGGTGTTTTTGCGAAGACTTTCAAAAATCCTAAAAATTAGGGCGATTGAAAAAAGAAGAAACTCTCTTCGGGAACAAACTACCAGCCACGGCAGACGTCAGGAATTGCCAAAAACCTACTAATTAGCCAGATAATTAATTAAAACTTGTTAATTAACTTTTTAATTAGGGGAAATAGACATATGGTTCCAATTAGAAAGTTGCTGAGCGTTATCGAAAACCACTAAGGGCCGGTTGCACCAACGTCGCTTAGCGCAAAGCGGAGCTTAGCCGTGAACTTAAGCTTAGTTTCGGTTTCGTTCGGTTGCACCAAACTCGCTTATCGCTAAACCTAGCACTAAACTACGCTTAACTTAAGCGCTCAACATTGGGCGCTTTGCTTCTGGTTGTTTCTTAATCCTGGATTAAAAACATGGCGGCTGGTTTGTCGCGGTCGACGCGGTGGACGAAATTGGTTGTGCAAAGTGTTTTAGGCTACATCCGCGTGAAAGTTTCGACAAAATGACTTTCGATTGTGACAAGGATGCAAAATATTGTCGCGTGAAGTGTTGATCGACCCCTGTTTTCAAGTTGGCTCTCCACTTTCAGGGCGTGTTAGCCCTAACCGAGAAACGTACGGAGCTGTGGGGCTCACACTCTAAAAAAAAAGGGTGTAGTGGGTACACCCACAGGGGGTGTAGGTGCTGCCACATATACTACACCCATAAAGGTGTAGAAGTACACCTCAAAACGAGGTGCATATATACACCCTCTTTAGGGGTGCATATGTGCACCCTATTATACACCTTCAGCATTCAGGGGTGCACAGATACACCCCATACTGGGGTGTGTCACTACTCCTTTCTTACACCTTCACTGTCGTTTCGGTGTGCAGGTACACCCCAATTTAAGGTGTACAAGTATTCCCTACTCTACACCCACCAACAGGGTTTGCTATTACACCGTTGTTTACACCCACCCCGCTCATAGGGAATAGAGATACACCCGCCAACAGGGTTTACTATTACACCGTTTTTTACACCCACCCCGCTCATATGGAACATATATACACCTAATTCAATGATGTACCCACCTCAAGGAAACCTGTAAAAAATGTACGCGCCCAGATGGTTGCAAAAAGGCAGGTAAACAGACACAATGGATTATTTTCAAATCTATAAGTTTATTAGACATCCTATTCCGTAAACAAGTACAAACGTGCAAGCAATCTGTGAAGATGTGCACCAAGGCTGTTACACAAGTGAGAAGATTTCTTAGCGAACAAAAACCGGGGTGATTCTCAGGTAGTGTCTATTTTCTCAGCAGCCCTCGGAATTATTTACCCGAAATCGTGCCGGCAGTCGTCACTCATTGGCGATATAATCACTTCATCGAACGATGTTTCATCGACAGCTCAGGTTAGCTTTCCTCTATAAGCACCTCATCTCTATTTTGTAATGAGTTGCCGCAGACTATATGCGCGAGGTGATATATACGGGTATCACAGGTAGGGTAAACATTTTTTTAATGAGCCGCCGCATACTGTCGCCACGAAGCGACGTGAACGGGTTGGCTGGGTCGGTGAGCACGCGCCTCAGAGACACACGCGCGACGATATGTCCCTACAGCGTGTATTTCGCGTAACGAGTTACGGTGAAACGTTAGTGTCGACGAAACGTGTCTAGAAAACGTGTATCAACGAAAAGGTGTCCATGAAACGCGTGTTCACAAGACGCCGGGAGAATAAGAAAGCCACCTGCAGTTATCACATGATTGTAGACAGCGAATGGCAGGCGACTGCCGATAGAATTTCGGGGAAATTATTCTCCCGGCTGCTAGGAAAGAGACACTGCCTAATTTTAGACGTAATCCGGAACGAAACGGTCAATTGCTGCAAAGGAGTAGGTTGCAGCGCACTTACGATGAAAATACCGGACTTGAAATATGTAATCCGAGATAGATGTTGACACGGGCACTGCAGAACCACACAAACACAAACACGGAAAGAAAGGGGTCTGTGAAGATTCAACACGATGTGGCAGAAGTAATTTGCCAAACCGAACACTAAACCGATCACATGAATTCCTTGGGCTTTTTTGAAGAAATCGCTTGTTGCCGATGTACGTTGGACTTTCCAAACACTGGAAGCCTTGGTACACTCGAATACGTTGTCACGGACGAAATCTCTGGCAGCCCCGCCGGTCGCAGCACAGCACACAAGAAACTAGGCCGGGAATCAGACATTCCCGGATCAGAAAGAGCTACCACGTCACCCGTGAAACCTTTGCCACATGATCATGATCCTGCCATTACCCGCGCCCAGACAGCGGACTCAAGGGATAAAAAAAGCCTCCGGTTCATTGGTCCGACGACTGCGTAGCCTCTTCCACGCTTTCAGCTTAGGGAGAGAAAGAAAAGAGAGGAGTATACAAAAATACTAAATAGCAGCTCCTCCAAGGCCAAAAGTGGCTGCCCTCGCGAAGGCTTATCTTCAGGGTTATCCCAACAATGAACACAGCTGGAGGATCTGTCCCCTATATCCTCTTGAAGGTTCGACCCAAAGTTAATAGTGCAGTGGATGCTACCCGTGGCCTTGGCCTTCAGGCAGGTGCCGTGCTCTGCCTTATCTCTAGCTTGGAGTATGTAATCACGTGATCCTACCCGGAGACCCGATTGGCCTAAAACAAGCGTAGCGTCTACTCTACTGTCAATACCGAGTGAACAAAACAGTTCCATACTTCCTAAGAAACTGCCCAACCCAAAAGTGACCCCCAAGAGGGCCTCCAAGCACACGCTGGTCGGGGCGCGTGGCGGTGCACTGATACACCTAGAGGTTTTTAAGGGAGAGGAGGATGCTCATTGTCGGTGCACAAATACACTGGCTGGGCAGCGGAGGGTGTATCTTTCAGGAAAGGGGTGCATGTGCTGCTGATACACCCGACTACACCCGTTTTTTCTTAGAGTGCACGTCTGTATTCCCGTTGGTTCTTCTGTCAACGAGCTTATTCGTATGTACTTACTAATTTTCGCATAGCTGTAACGTATTGTTATTCACCACCTTGCTTATCTACACTTGCAGCGCGTATCCTTCAATCTGATCAGCGCGTTGAATAGTGGCAGTACATGATCTCGGCGATCAGCTGATTGTCGACACCTCTGCCGTTTGCATTAGATTGCGGCGCTTTTAAGTAATAAAACAGCGAAAATTCAATTTCTTTCGTTATCTGAGTTTTGAGACAATCTTCAGTGAATTTTCCTTATCTCGCGAGTAGAATCTTGGCTTCAGAAAACTGTATCGTTCCATGACTAACTTTTTTTGGTGATTGCATTTTTTTTTATATACTTTGCTTTATATCTTTCATTCGTTTCCCGAGAACGAGATACTGTTGTTTCCGAGTTGTGCTCTGTGATGGTGTTTTCCCTTTACTTTTGTCGTTTGTTGTCATTGTGACGATGGTTGAGACTATATACCGGAACACGTTTTCAATAAAATTCAGTTGAAAGTTGCGCCTTGTTGTGTCCTCCGTAACTTTTTTGGTTATCGCGATTTTTTAGGAATATTTTGCTTTATATCTTTCATTCGTGGCGACGACAAATCGTAACGACTACTATGTTTGATTCGTGCATTGCTGTATCGGGGCAGGCTGGGGCAGGTGATGCGAAGAGACGACCGTTCTTATCGGCACGATGTAATGTACTAGTGGGAGTTTTTTTTTTTTTTTTCTGAACTCGACAGTGTGAAACTGAAGTTCGTTTGAGGCTGCAGCGGATGTTCAACGACGGTACAGTGCAGTTCTGTCACCTTGCTGATAGCGACGAGTACCGTCGATGCAAGGTCTCGTGACCTGACCTCTCGACGGCTTCTATTCGACGATTTCCGGGCATTTTCGCAGCTGCCGTGGCGAGTTCGTCACTGTTTTTAAATTCATCGGTCTCAGGCTTGACTTGGTTTTAGTAGTCATCTTACCTGCCTACTTATATCCATGATGTTTTGTCGTCAGCGATGTAGCGAGTAGAGTGTCCTTCTCGCGTTCGGTGAGATTTGGGCCCCCCGATGGCTCCTTCGCCTCAAAATGTGAGCACGAAAACTACTACCACTGTCAAAATATCCTGTTATCAACCGATATTAAACACACAATCAAAGATGTAAAGAGCATTCGTGTTTATTTGAAGCTTTGACTTCTGTTATTGAAAGTTAAACGAAAAAATGATTGAATTTGGAGACCTTTAATTTGTTACTCACCGAAGAAATACGGCGAAAAGCAGACGCCGACGACAACTACTACGGCAGTTTTTTTTTGTTTTTTTTTTGTTTACATCACGTGATTCCTCTCCGCCAATCGTATTCGTCGCTCTGTGCGTTCCCTAGTTTGCTCTGTTTGTCCCTAGATTCCCTACGCAAATCCAGCGTTTAGCTAGGGGCGCGTCTGTAAAGCCGGCTTAACGTTGGTGCAACCGGAATTTAAACCCGTGCTTACCTAAGATCGGTTTAGGGCGCTAAGCCGGCTTAGGAAAGTGCCGCTTTAAGTTAAGCTAAGCGGCGTTGGTGCAACCGGCCCTAAATCAGTCATTTTTAGAAAGACTTTGAGCGCGTGAGACGGGTAGTAGCGCACTACAGTTACCACTCGTGGAGCAGGTACAAGGCTAGCGGTTGCGGTAAGGCGCCCGCGCGATTTTTCCGCCTCTTATCTAGCCCCAGCCTTGTACCTGCTTCACGAGTGGTAACTTTAGTGCGCTACTACTCGTCTCACGCGCTTAACGTCTTTCTGAAAATGACTGATTTAGTGGTTTTCGATAACGTTCAGCAACTTTCTAATTGGAACCATATGTCTATTTCCCCTAATTAAAAAGTTAATTAACAAGTTTTAATTATCTGGCTAATTAGTAGGTTTTTGGCAATTCCTGACGTCCGCCGTGGCTGGTAGTTTGTTCCCGAAGAGAGTTTCTTCTTTTTTCAATCGCCCTAATTTTTAGGATTTTTGAAAGTCTTCGCAAAAACACCCGGTATATATGTATACGAAGTTAAGTCATGTTACAAGCGAGCGCATATGAAGCCCTCCAAACTTGTTTCTACGTGTACATTCAAGTAAAAAACGCCAATGCGCGCAGTAATGAGAGAAGAAAATATATTTTCGTGGATTTAGAAGTAACGCTCGTCACTAAATTCAATGTTCTTGCGTAATTGTCTGGCAATATTCTTTTAATAAACCGCTACAACACGTATTAAAAAAAAATAAGGTGGGGTTTCTTGAGAAAATTCGGTGCTCGTCGTCTTTGTGGATTTTCTATCGTCGGCTAAACCAATAACGTACAAAAATAATTCAAAGAAAGCTCCGGCTCACGGTGCTCTTACTGTGCTTGATTGGTTTAGCAGGTAATGCAAATAGAGCAAAAAGGCGAGTGCAGTGACGATGCATGTTTTGCGCCGATTCATTTTTTTCCTCTATCGTTTCGTAGCGTTGTCTGCGGTGGGACTTGGTGTAAAACGGGGAGTGATTCGCCAGGTCTTTGAAAGGGTCGTCTATATAAACGTATGTAACGTTCTTTCTTCCACACGATGTTGTATTTTCATAGAAAATATATATAGCTAATTGGGAACTTTCAAAAACTTCATGATTACGAAAAAAATCGTAAACAGGTCTTATTACATGCGGGACTTCTGAAAGAATCATGAATATTTTACGTAATTTTTTAATTATTAAAAGAATATAGTATTAATTGAAATTCATACTGCAGTATAAAATTTATTGTGGTACATTTTGATAAGAGAAAAAGTCGTAGGTTGAGAAGAACCAAAAAAGGAGGGGGGGGGGGTAGTCAAACATGCAACATCCTCAACAGGCGGGAGAATTTTTCAGTTTTCGTCTCGTCTGCCTTAATAATCAAGAAAGAAAAAAAAAAGATATTTTTGCTTGCGCTTGTTTTCTTTTCAGTGATTCTCCCGAAGCACATTTGCAGGGACCGATGGCCTAGCGTGTTAACGCAGCACAGCTCGGAACACGTAGACAAAGCTTGCGCTGCAGAACGCAGGTTTCCATGGATTCAATCTACAGTTCCACCCGTTTCGCTCGGGATGAGCTTCGTACCTGCGTCCGGTCGTGTATCACTACTGCTTGATCCGCTTTGGAGACTCCAAGGCTAGCGGTGGTAATGCACTGGCTAAATTCCTCGTCTACAGTGGAGACTCCAAACGGCCACTTGGGCTGGCAAACTTCGCGCTGTCTGAACAAACGCGCGACGCAATTTTTTAAATCATTTTTGCCAACTGAACATTTTCACCAAAAGACCATGCCTAAGCGCAAATTAGAAAAACGAAAGACATAACTGTGTTACATGAAATCTATGCAGTAACGGGTACCATTTCAGCCTGAGACGAGCCTTCCTCGGCATGTTAATTTGAAGGAAAATATATTTTAAGGTATAGTTACTTCATCTCTCAAATGTATTGCCGTAGTAGCAGACCAGCTATATACATTTTATGTATTCTTTTAAAATAATAAAAAAAAATGTTTAGAGCCTGATTTGATATTCTTTTGTTGAAAAGTCACGCGTTAGTTGTGCTTTAAAATGAGACCTAAAAATCTGATTTTTTTTTTATGTCAGTAAGATATAATTTGTAATTTGGAACTAATAAGTGAATAAGAATCAAGCATTTTAAATCAACATGGAGGAATACAGTCGCTGGCAGCTTAACACTCGCAAGGCATGGCATATCATGTTCACACTCCTTGCTTTCTGATTGGTTCTTGGACCTCATCAGCTAATGCCGCGAGCTCATTGACTGTGGAGTGATAAGAAGTTGTATGGAGCCCCGTCCTTTTTCAGGCCTTGCGGAAGCTTTCTGAAGTATTCCATTATAGACAAATATTACGCCTGTTTTCGCTTGTTTTCCGGTAAAAACTTGGATGTGGCATGTTCTGTCCGTATGCTTTCCGCGACATCTCTGCAAGACCATTTAACTTGAGCTTTAATAACATTATGAGTATATTTACGTTTAAGGGGCCGCAGCTGGGGTTTGCGAGACGGGTGTCCAGTAACTCTGATATGGCTTTGATATATTAAAGGGGCTGTGCAACGGAATTCAGTTGGAATTTTTTTTTCCATTTTACACGAGCTTACTGGCACTAACGGGACTCAAAGATACTCGCACGCAACGCCACTGGTCAAAAAACTCCTTTTTTTGCGGTGTCAATTCAAAGAAAAAATCGAGCGTTTTCATTGAATATCTCCGCCAAACTTGACGTAACTGTGGGATAATAACTGGGGTTGTGTAGATATTTAGACAACGTGTACTTGGTCCGCCATTTCAAACTTGCCACAAGTCACTTGCTGTAGATGAAAATTTAGCCAGTGCAGTACAACCGCTAGCCTGTGGTCTTTAACGCGCACCACGCAGTAGTGGTACAGGACCGCACGCCGGTACGATGCTCATCCAGATCGAAACTTGAAGGGGAGGGGATTGAACCCAGGATCCCTGGGCTCTGCAGTGCGAGCTTTCGTTCCACGTGCTCCGAGTTATACTCCGTTTCACCTTATGTTGTACCGCAGCGAAGGCTAGAAGCGCGAGCTCATAGCGTTGGCAGCTGCCCTTGGTGCATGAGAGCTTCTGCCGCCGAGGTGTGCCATAGAGCAAGGAGCTCGCGCTTGTAGCTTTTCCTGCGGTACAACACAAGGTAAAACAGGGTATAGTGTGCGCTAGCCCACTTGGCCGCCGATTCCCATAACTGGGGGATCGCACTATCCTCCAGTGGCAATATTTAAATGCGCATTGTAGATTGGACCCAAGCATTGCGTGGGCACTCGATTTCGGCTCGTGATGATCGATAGCGCGAGATGCATCCGGGTAGTGGCTCGTGTCCAATCGCTGCAATGTGATTGCAATGCCTTGCCAACCCCAGCGCGTGCTATGTTCAACATTGGCGGTATATAATCGGCTCGAGATCACGTAGCCGCTTATTCTGGCTGCAAGCTGAGGGGATGAACGCTGCTCGTTCTTTTTTTAATTGTTTCGGCGACTTCAACTGCGTCTGGTGAAATACGAACATGTGTTTCACAGCTCATTGACGTCAGGGATCTGTTCGAATCATATTTGCACAAAGCACAAAATAGTTGCATCGCTTTTTTAATAAAAGTATATTACAGCGTCATTCTCTCTGGGAGAAAATATTTTTCATCATCTGTTCTATGTCTTGGGAGCGGCAAAGCATGCTTCAAAAACCGCGGTCGCAACTGGAGTGTCTTACGCAAACTGTTAGCACTCACGTTCATATGAAACATCTTGGCACAGGAATCGAATTGGTAAAAGCCGCCTATATCGGACGATACCGTTTATTTAGAGGTCTGTGAATATGTTCATCTTCTCTGCTACCTCCCCTTGGAGCTGAGTGCCCTGCACGACCTGTGTGGCAGCTTTTCTATGGTCTGCTGAACCCACTTTTGAAAGTACCTCGCTCCCACGCCTGAACAGCAGCTTCCAGCTTATTAATGACCAGAAAATGGCGTCCTTGCAAGCTTTTAGCGCAACAGCGTTAAAGAGCTCGTGTCACAGAGAAGCCGGCGTGAGAGGCGTCGTGACAGGAAAATCCTGATTGGTCGAGGGGGGGGGGGGGGGCATGACGTCACAGCCACGTGATTTCGCTCGGGAATTTTAAACAACCCACAATGTTCACTTGAAATATTGATAGAAGACTCAAGCAATATCATCTGTTACACAGTTGCCGCAGAGGTCGAAGAGAGAGCGACCATCGCAAGGCACACTAGCAACGACAAGCACACTCGTACGGACTGCATCCCACACTGCAGGACGGCGCAAGGAGCTGAATTTAGCGCCATTGAGCAGGAGCTCAATGATAATGGCCGAACAGCTACCAGCAACAAATATTATTGTTTACACCTTCTAATAAAAAGCAATCAGGTCGTGCAAATCACACCTTATCACATGCACAGCTATTACAGCCATTAAAACCACCGTCATTGAACTCAAAATGCGAAACGTCAAAACCCCATCAATTAGATGGATCTCGGACTACGAGGGGATCGAATTCATTGAAGGGGCACACGTGGCAGCGAGAGAGCGCAATCAGCCATACCTCCGCTGTCGCAAATACCGATCTTCACACACCTCCTCTCCACCCGCCCCCGGAATCCGAAAAAGTCCCACTCACTGACTACAATTACTACTTACTACTAGGACCCTTTCTAGGAGGTACAAGCAGCTCGAGCTGCCCTCAAGAAACGCATTACAACCAAAAACAAGGAAAGCATCGAATGTAGAGATTCCTCCGGATTCTGGAGGCACAAGACAGTTGTTCTGAGAAGATTGCAAGCTAATTCCGCCATCATCCCCTCCATCCTCAAGTAATGAAACAGTACGAAAAGAGCGAATAATAAAAAAAGGACTTTGTACCGGAGCTTGGAAAGGGAAAACAGTGTGGAAAGTTATCTCCAGCAAACTCGCAGCACCTACTGTGGAACTGGAGGGATAAGAACGCATGGTATGCCTTATTCCAACTCAGCATACAGGACAAGCCAAACATACATTATCGATACATTCGGCGAAACAGCTCGACGCAAGGCTATCTTGGCCAACGTCCTAAAGAAGACCGGCCTAGAAAAGAACCTTTAATATCTCCCCCAACGCCCACACAACACACCTCCAGTCATCTTCTCCTTGTACCAATGAACGTCTACCGAACCGAACCGAACCCAGCAAACCCCAGGGTCACTCTATACTGTTTCGAACTCCACGTTTTCAGGAATACAATTTGCCAACTGTTAGGGGGAGACCGACTGTGGCCTATGAAAGTTTCCGCTTTTTAAATATACTATACTGCGACGCCGGGGTCGCCGAGCACGATGTTGGCCGAGTGCTGCCGGCTTCTCGCAGTAATTTTTCTGCGCTTTACCTGTCCGGGCTACGCCTTTCTCATCACAAACTAATGTCGGTATCCGATTGTGTGCGCGGGAGTTTCTTTGTGATGACGTGAGAAGTCGCCTGTTGTCCCGCCGACGAATGTTCAACGCCCACGCGCTTGGTCGAACATGTAGATAAAGTGTCCGTCGAGACGGCAGGAAGGTTTGTCGGCGCCGCTTCTGTTTGTTTATTTGCTGTATGACTCTGACAAGTTCCGTCGCAAACTCGTGGTGGTGTGAGCTTCCCCAGCGGTTGTTTCTGGGGGACGGCGTGAAAAGGCTGTGCTCATCACTATCGGTGCTGTACGCCGTGTGAATAAAGGATGTAAGTGAAGGATGCCGACTGAAATGAAGCCTTCAAAGCAGTATTTATTTCTGCGTGAAACGTGGTGTTCGTTCCAAGTCTCGTATAGTTCGCGATCAATCGCGTGGTAAATCGGGTAAGCAATGATTTCCTCGGCATACCACTGTCGAACATTGGGGCTTCGGGGGACAAAGTTACAATCGTGTCCTGCCGTCACCCTGGACGACACGAAAGGAAACCTTTTTTCACTTTTTTTTTCTTTAGTATTGTGCGAAGTAGCCCAGGTACTGTTGCCACTTTACGACGATGTCATTCCGCTCGATCGACACCGAGTTTTGCGCCTGGAAGCGATCGACGTTGCCGATGTCTCCACTTCGCGGAGCGGACGGTGCACTATTTTCTCGACGGCGGAGGCGCTGGTAGCGACAACATTACACCCGTAGGAGAGGTACCACCGCACATCTTCGTATCCTCTCTTTCCTTCACCCGTATTCCGACTAGGCTCGTGTTTTCGGGATGACCGTCCGAACCACAACGTAACAGTTCCTCCGTAGACGCGTAAAAGAACAAAAACAAAAATATTTTTGTTTTTGTTTTACGTGTTCTGCTCACGAAAGCGAAATACGTGTCTGTTTGGACCGCAATTGACGAATTACGTATTTAATTTTTTTTTCGGTTACGCCTCCAACGCTGGAAGGAGTCTATTGAAAACGTGGGCCCCTAACAGCATTGCAAAATCGCGTCGTGTATTTAATCAAAGATTAAAAAAAACAAAAAAAAGAGCTCTGCAATAACAAAACTTCAAATCCGCTGTAATGGGGAGAGTTGAGCCAGTTGCACAACTATTGATTTCTGTTTCGTTTTTATTTCCTTTCATTTAGACTTCATTTAGACTTGCAATAAAATGCACTTAAATCTTATTAAGTCTCTTCGTTTCACAGTTTAATGCCCACATAAGCTAATGAGGCTTGTGCTCGGGAGGTGGCAGTAGTGGTTCAAGGAAAACATGTAAAGAGAAAACATTCTGAGGTGTTAGACAATACAAACAAAAAAAAAAAAATTAATATTTTAGTTACTTTGCATAGCCTGGATCATTATTATTTTATCAAAGCCTGAAAACGAGTCTCACCTGTGCCTGTGCATATATCGGCCTGGTGTAACCACAGCGGATCGATATTTATCGATCTTTCTCATTTTCATTTATGATATACACCCAGGAAATTACCTTGCTCATGAAGATGTACACTGACAATAGCATTTTGTATAAAGAAATTAATGGAGACACTGATGTATCAGCTCTTCAAATCGATTCAGAAAGCATCTGTCTGTGGTGTCTGAGTTGGGGAATGACTTTAAGCATCCCAGAGTGTAGTCATGTGAGGTTTACAAGGAAGAGTAACATTTTTCACTCAAATACATCTTACACGGGGAAACTGTAAACGTTTAAAAGAGTAGCGAAAAACATGGGAGTGCCTTTTTCTGACGATCTGAGATGACTTTTGCATATAAACTACGTAACAGGAAAAGCTGCCAGAACTCTTGGTTTTCTACAGAAAAATTTCTAGCGCGCTTCGCAATCACTAAAACAGACTCTCTTTTTTGTTCTTCTGTGAAGCCCATTCCCGAGTGTGCTTGTCTTCTGTGGGATTCATTCCAACAGTACATCGTTAATAAGATTGAAATAATTCCAAACCGTGCCGCTAGATTTGTCAGAAGTAACTACAACTTCCATAGTTGCAGTTATTAGTCTTCAGAATAAAAGATGATCTGCAATGAAAAACGCTTGAAATTAGGCGTAAATATTTATGTCTAATTTTTTTCTTCATTATTTGTGGTTTGTCAAATATCGGAAAATTTCATTAAATGTTTGAGCCATTTTATGTATCGCGTAGCTACCCTACGCGATACATAATTTCTTTCGTGATTATGTTTTTGCCACGGACAATAAAACAATGAATTAGCCTGCCAAGCGAGGTTACTTTGCAAAGTCCAGATTTGTTTTTCTCAGAACTTCAACATTGTTTCTAATAATCTATTTGAATCGAATGTGAAGCTAGTGTTCTTTTTCTTGCGAACCGAGGTTGTTCTTTTTATGTGTGCTTATATTCGTGTAGGAGTTTGTACGTATTAATTTTGTGGAACCTACATGTCTTGATGATTCATGATTGTTCAAATTACAGTATTTCGTATTTGATGGTGACTCCGGCTACTGCAATGCCCTCTTGCGCACTGTGGGAAATAAATAAATGCTTTTTCGATTCAAGTCTGGGTAGAGGGACTCTTAGGAAGTTTTTGGAAATAAAAATACCAGGATACATAACAAAGACACTTGAAATTTTGATACTCAAATACATTTAAAAAACGTATCGTGATACATATCAGAAATACATTTGAAAGATAAAAGTATTTAGGAACAAATGAAGAAATAAACTTTGCTATTGCAGAAATACTTATCCTGAAATCGAATGTCTACTTACGTAGTTTGAGCCCCTTACTGATTTTCTCAGACCTCTTCAAGTACTTGTACTCTGAAGCGCTGCCTGAGTGCACCCGCCATCTATACGAAGAAAACTTTGACATAACTTACTCAGTAATTGAAAAACAGAGACACATATACTCATTGTGACGTGAAGCTTGGAATCTGACGTGCACGATCTCTATTCCGAAATAATTTTCGTGCCTAAATTGGCAATCTGCCTTTAAGGTGGATCTGTGAGAACAAAGTAGGATTTCGATATTTGGGCAAAACTTTCCCTCCAGAATAGAGCGCAGTTCTCACTCGGATATCTTCACGGGCCCTTACAGCAAAATAATAGAAAGCTCTAAATCCGTTTTATGTCCTCCCATATCACATGGACACGTCTTGTTCAATCCACTGGCCTGTTTCAGCAGTGATTTCTGTCATTTTGACCTGACGTCTGGTTTATGTAAAAAAAAGAGCAACGCTGGCACCGTGTCACTTGTGTTTTGCATTTTTTTTTGTTTTGTAGTAGCGGCGCGGTAGGTCGGTGTGTATGTCATTCGGGGATTCAGTCCGCTGGAGGTTGTGGTTTTCGGGGTCCGTCCGTCCTGCAAGCGCCTAACGGGTCGGGCTACACGTGTGTCGGCCGGTTTTTGTATACATGTCATGCAGCTATTGGGATATCCGCCCTAGTCATTACGAGGATGTCTTCAAAATGTGAACGTAAACGCGTTTCTTTTTTTTTTTTTTTGTGGTGGGGGGGGGGGGGGGGGGGGGTTAAAATTTTGTTTGATTTTTGGTCACTAACGGTTTGGTCGGGTGGCGCTAACCTGGGAGACTCGAAATTTACCTGTTTTATGTTGACGCCAAAGTTCAGTCGGACGTTCAACGAGATTTTCCCGATGCGAAGGTTTTTCGTTATGTTGACGATTATCTCATCCTACACTCCACCATCTCCGAACCCGCAGCCATAGAGAGCGTGTTCCAGAAGAACTCACATGGGCTCACGTTCACCAAAGAGGCCCCCTCCCCTGAGGGCTTACAGTTCCTGGATCTCAGGTTGGTCCCAACTAGCAAAGGTATCTGCTGGGCTCACCAGCAGAGGTCCTCTAAGCCCGCGTTCTTCCTTTCAACAGCTCACACTCAAGGAAGGTAAAAAATGGGATCGTTCGAAATCTAATTGCTTCGGCAAAGGTTAAATCCTGTCAGCACCTTTCCGCCCCCAGCCTATCCAAGCAGATTAGTCGCCTCATAAAGGCAGGACACCCGAGAGACCTGATTGAAACAACAATCAAAAGACTTGTCGCGGGGCAGAAGTCCAAACCCCTCCCCCCTAAGTCACGCTTCGCATGCATCCCCTACATACACAACACCTCACATCGCCTGAAATCTATTGCGCTCGGCTTCAACACCAACGTTGTATTTTCCTGCTAGTTCAAATTAGCTTCTATTTGTAGAAAGGTCAACAACCCCGGTCCAGCGCCCCCGTGCCAGAAAAAGCACCAGACCAATTATGTAACCTGCTGCAAAGAGTGCGTGTATTCGATTCCCAAGTCCTGCGGTGCTAAATACATCGGACAACCGGGCCGATGCCCAAACGATCGGGTGAGGGAACATGCAAACGAGATCAAGAAAGCCGCTTCCGACACTTCGGAGGTTAGTTACCACCCGATTGCCAAACACACCTCTGAGTGCAGCGAACCCTGTTCGGCCGACCTTCCCTCGACCACCAGAATTGGAGGTCACGCCTCAAGATACGGAAGAGAGATCATGGAGGCCTTCGCCATGCACTACAGTCACAACAACTTTGGGTCCCCGTCCATAGGCTTATCCAGGAGGGACATAAACTTCCTGGGGCCAGAACTAACGTCCCTCGTTTCCGCGGCTCCAAGCGATTAGATGTCAACCCCACGGGATCGTCCTTCACTTCCCTGGCTCTGCACCCTCTCCCATCGCTTTCCCACTTTCCAGTGTAGCGTCTTTGACCCTCCCCTCCTTCACCTATACACCAACTCATCTCTGTGACGTCACGGCGCGGTGGTGGCGCGTCGGTCGCATTTCCGGTCTGGGGCTGTGGGCAGAAGTCCCCATGCCAGACGTGTATTCCTGCATTGTTTTGAAGGGAACCAGACAAAAACCTGTCTTTTCGTCAAAACGCCGGGACTGAGGCCGTACCAAAAGAGTCGAGAAAGGTTTGAAGGTCAGTTTTCACGTGCTCGATTCGTCCGAGAATCTGGGTATGTGCCGTGAAAAGGGAAAAGCAGACGCCGTCGGACAACGATTGCTTGGGCGGGAAGCACTTTGAGTTGAATTCACGGACACTTGTGGTCATCAGATTTATTTGTTTTATTCCAACATGAACGCCAGAAAACCATCAAGTTGTGCGGACCACCTGCGGACTACGTTCAGTGCGTTTTCAAGCTCAAACGGCCGCCTGATCGTTCGAACTGTCGTCTGCTCTTTCAAACGTTTCTGCTTGTCGTCTGCTCTCTTAGACGACGCCGGCCGTAGATTAAATGTTGGCCCGGTACTTGCTATACGAAGTAAGTGCAGGCCTCAAAAGATTTAAGTTTGAAGGTTGGTAAGCAGGCTCGATGTAAACAGTAAATACAAGGATATGTTGATCATTGTAACGAGTAACCATCACTGACTTGCTATGCCTAATTGACATGGTCCGATTCTGCTTGCGATTTTCAGTATCGACGTCGACTATCTCAGCTACGGTACAAGCTTTTGCAGCCCGAGCGGCGTCGCGACTGAAAATTGCGAGCGAAATCTCATCATGCGAATCAGGTATTAGCGTACATACTGCGGCGTCCACGCGGAATGAATCGCCACATGTCACATTATTCACGCGAAGTTTCGCGGTGTAACGAGCCTCGGTAATTTCGCTAACACCGCTCAAGTAGTCAGACATCGCCAGGAAGACATAGAATCAACAATTCGAACGCGAAAAAGGGCAGGGGGACTCACACCGACGCCGACAACATCGCATTTCAATGGTTTGTTTATGGGCGACGGCGAGCTTCTTGCCCACACCCCCATCGCGCATGCGCGGCGCCGGTGGCGTCCTCTAGGGGCGCTCGGGTTTGTTTGTAAAGATGAGTTGGTGTATATATGCAAACTTCGGGTCAATAAATGTTGTTGCTAGTTGGAAGTCTTCGTTGTCCGTCCTCCCTTTCTATGTATCCTCCTCATGTATAATTACTCTTTATGGCTCTGTCCTCTTGCATCTGCATACTGCACTCGTTTATAGAGTTTTTTTTAGCAAATGAATATAGTGTCTATTCTTCTTGTTTCTTTGACTTGTTTGTTTTATTTTAACTGTATGATGTTTTGTAGAATCTGTTATTATGTAACTACTTTGAGCTGCTGGACTTTAGGGGGCAGAGGCTTTGTCAGGCATCACGCCTTTATCTCTGCCCCCTACGCGGCAAACCCGCGAAACAAATCAAGAAAAAAAAAATTGGCGACGGGAGCCTTTCGTTGAATTTGGACGTCTGGATGATTCCGAGAACGGCAACACAGAAGTGCACTAAGTGTGATGTATGCGAAACGTTTGGGCGTTGACCAAACGTTTCGCATACATCACACTTGGGTATGAAACACCGAGGTGTTGAAGGAGAAGGAGAGAAAGGCAGAGGAGAATTTGAGTCAACGAGTTCACCCAGCGATCTGGAGGGAATGAGGAGAAGCATCATATAAAAAATCCAATAAAATTGCTCTGGCCTTATTCCTAGATTTATCGAAGGCTTTCAATACCAACAATCATACGCTACCTAAAAAAAAAAAAAAAAAAAAAAAAAAAAAAAAGTAGAAAGAATGGGTTTTAGAGGACCATTTTATGATTTTTTCCATGACTACCTCACAGATAGACTTCAAATAGTGAAAATAAAAAATTGTGTAAGTGACAAAACTCGGGTTTAGTGCGGTGTACCTCAAGGGAGCACTTTGGGCCCGTTGTTGTTTAATATTTACATAAATGAGTTAAGTCTTTTACCGCTACGGTCGAGAATCTTTTTATATGCTGACGATACGGTTCTATTATTACCATATGACATACAGAAAAAAGCAATTCCAATATTTCAAAAGGACGTGGACAAGTTATTGCAGTGGTTTTCTGACAATATTATTTCAGTAAATAACAACAAAACGAGACTTATGTGTTTCCGTAATCCCCATAGACCGGTGAAGCTTACGGCAGGCATTTATTTAAATTCAGGGCAAGGCAACTCTTGAAAAAGTATAGCACTTCAGTACGAACAGTCTGTAAAGTACTTAGGCATATTTTTGACAAATATATTTTATGGAACCATCACATAGAATTTATTAAAAAAAGGCTTCGCGTTGTATCAGCGTATCTTTACCGGTTAAAGAGCGTTTGTGGTGTAAAAGTTCGTAAAACTGTTTTTATGGCCTTAGGAGAGTCGATCTTGCGATACGGTATTACTGTTTTCGGTCAATGTTCAGGAAATAAAAAAACTAGGAATAGATAGACTACTTATACAGATTGCGAGTAACGTTGCGTACGGAACCAGATATGACGACCTAGTAGTAGATATGAAAATGAATGAACTAAATATAATGTCTTTTTCTAAACTGTATGAATATGTAATATTAACACGGCATTACTACGATAAGAGCTCGAAAATTGAGGTCAAAAAGAAAAATCTGAGATGCACTGAAAGGTACGCAATACCCAGAATATTTACGAACTACGGAAAGATAATAAAACGGTATTATATTCCTTCCTTTTTAATAATTTAACCGATAATTTGATTAGTATATCATCCATGCGAACGACTAAGAAAGCTCTTAAAAAGTGGTGTCTAGAGTGTAAAACCTGATTTCCTTGTTTAGTGTGTTTTTTCGTGAGTAATTTCTGTGTTATGCGATGTTCATGTTCAATTGTTGTTTATTATGGTATGTTTCACGTGAGGTCGTACGGTGTTTAGGATTTGTTAGTATTTCAGTGTTCAGCGATTTGGTTGATTTTCATATGGAGAGTACATTTACATGGCGCAAATATTGCTGTGTTTTACAATTCTGTTTATTTTCTTTATTTATAGTGCTACTTGCAATACTCTGTTCTATTCCTTTTTATGTAAAGATTTTGGTCTGCCTGGTCCCACGGACAAGCAATCTTCTTTTTTTTTTGTGGGCCAGTTATTGTGTTTTTTTTTTCAAAGGAATAAAAAAACATTATTATTATTATCAGAGAGTCAGCAAAGAGAGTCGACCCGTAAAGGGGGGGGGGGGGGGGGTGCTTGGGATTGCGTCGCGATTACAGAAATAGACAAAAAAGATATACCGCTACAAAAATACAGATACCAATTAGAATAATGATATATACCGATACAAAAGTACATATACCGATTACACGAAATGTATCGCGATACTGAAATATAAGTACAAAAATTATTTCGGAAGCACCATCGCGATACATTTCTATCGTGATACTGCCCAATCCTGATTTGAACCACTAAGCATTATAGTTTAGAAAAGTTCACTTAAAGGTACTTTTTCCCTGACATGTTATATATTTTTTTGTACAATTTTTTTAATAATTTTTTTTTTGTTTTCTGGACATTTTGGCTGGTTCAGGAGGTTTCATCTTAATGATCTCTTCGGGTAACTAATTGAATATTGTCACGAATGAAGGTGACGAGAAGACGAACAGTCAACTGCAAATAAAGGTTGAATCGGCGAACTTGTGCCGAACAAAATGAGCAAAGAACGAGCGTCTGGGCAACAAAAAAGCGGGTGGCGATGCGATTCGACGGCGTAAAAGAGCGAGAGCGAGACTGACTTGACAAGGTCATGGGGGCAGCTGCTTATCTACAGTGCGTCACTATCTCGAAAGTTCGGCAAAGGAAGGTTCGAGCGACACGCGCTTGGGGCGAGGATGAACTGGCAGTTTCGAGAACAATAAGGCAGGACGAAAGTTACGTCCGGTGCAAGAATGCACGCGAATCTTCTAGAAGTCCGTGACCGAGCGTTGCTTTCTCGGCTCTGCGGGCGGCAATATCTTTGGCACGTAATCATTTCTGTCGCCTCTCCCTATTTTGTGTTTATAAAAGCTTCAAAAGTATTCTACTATGCGTTATACTTTTTTCTTGATAAATTCAGTTTTATGTTTTTTTAGAAAAAACGAAATCCTATGGATTATGTCATAATTTGTTTGATATCTAGATAACATCTTTTCAAGTTTTTACGCGTACATTCGGCAGACTTGGGAAGGAATCTCTTACATGTAAACGATTACTTGTAATCCGTTACTTTTTCAAGTAATTTTGTATTTATTACGTTACTTCGGGGCAGTAATTTGTAATGTAATCTTGTTACGATATATTGGTAACGGATTACTTTAATCGCTCGTTACTTTTAAAAAATATGAATATAACACAAAAACTGGAGTCATGCGAGGAGGCAAATCAGAAGCATAAAATTAGCAAGTTCACAAAATAAAGAAAATTCTGAAGAGAAGAATAACCAAAAAGAGAACACTTTTTTTTTGTATCGCCGGTCACTAGAACAACTAGAAAAACGTGCAAGGCATATAGTACAAATATGCGAAAAACAAATATCAAAAAGACAACTTCTAGTGGGCGTTACCTTCTTGATCTCGTAGCGGAGGTAGACACTGCTACTGAGCATGCGCAACGCTTGGTTTGCAGAATTCTTAGGACAATTTCCGGTCGCCGTTAGCTAGCGGGATGTCGTGTCTAATTGCCGCTTTCGCTGCCTTGTCAGCTTAGAGTTGAGAGGAGTGCACCAACATTCTTTCTCTTAAATACTATTTATTTTTAGAAGGACAGCCATAATGCTGGCGTATAAGAAGTGAAATGTCGTGTTACATAACGTTTTTGAAGACAAAAAAAAAAGTCCTTAATCATTGTACAGGGAAAGTAACGTGGAAGTAATTTGTAGCGTAACAAGTAAAGTAATTCATTACGTTTCAGCAAAAGTAATTTGCAACGGTAATCCATTAAATTTGAGGCTTGGTAATTTGTAATTGCAATCCCTTACATTTTCGGGCACAAGTTTGATTTACTCTGCAATACCACTCCGCCCACTTTGTACTTCGAATTTCTTATGATCCTTTTCTAAGAAAATTCAATCTTTTCCTATATGTATGGGGAACAGTGTTCAATACATACCCGAGAACAAAATGATAGTATAAAAAAACTGAGATATCTGTCATAATTTTTGTTTATAAAGTCTTTTGTCATATCAGTCTCTCCTTCGTGGCGGCAGTGATCAATCATACTTTTCACAAAAACTGACCTAGTTTAAAAATTTGAAACATATTGAAATGGGGGTAGTTAAAAAACCGATATACTCGACCGGTGTGGGGTGGCATCCGTGGTGGAAGCGATCGATCCCCACTTACGCGAAAACCGACGTAGTTCGAGGAAATCGTTTAGTTGCTTTAGGCACATCGACAACGCTAAAAAGAATATACTGACGCTCAAACGTAGAGAAAAGAAAAACAAGGGTAGTCGTGGAAACGCAAGGGCAAAGCATACAGTGTGAAGGTACGTGTTAAAAAACAAAAAACAAAAAAACTATGGGTTGCAGAACTGCCGGATCGTCTCACGTCCACACCCACCCTTCTGTTTGTGATCACGTGGGGTACACTCAAACCCAATAAATTGAGCGATTCAACGTACGCGTTCACAAACTGCTTGCCTCAGCACAGGAGCGGAGCCATGGAAGGACGGCGGCAAGCGTTGCTCGGGGCCTGGGCCTTTATTTTGGCCCTGCACGTTACGCGGTTCAGACTGCAAAGGGAGATGGTGCCGGCCAACAATCTCTGAATATTGACTCTGTACGTAATTTTTTTGTTCCAATAGGGTCTGCATGGTAGGCATGCTTGCGTCTGAATAGACGCCGGTGAAAAAAGTATATTGTATTGTGGAGTAACTAGTTTCACTGTGGTGCTTGAAATGTACCTCTGACTTGTTTGTTTACCGCGTCTGTGTTTTGGTCTCTCCATTTTCGAATGACGACGTCCTGAAAGAGTTATCCTGTCGCGTGCCGCCATCCTGGCCGTGACACAGCAGCGAAGGTGGATGCGGAAGGAGCCTGCTCTGCTGTAGGTCGCTCTCCGGCTTGATAATCCACGGAAACTGCAGCAGCTGGGAATTTGGACGCTTCGACGACAGGGACACTCGCGTTAGCTCGTATGCTTTTTGCCGGAACCTCTCAGGCGAACTGCAAGGATCGCGACATGCGATCAGCACAACACTCCGGCTCCTGTGACGTTATTTGTTGATACTTGGGGCAACGTTCGATTCACGGGGGATATAGGAAGCTACATACACCCATTGAAGACGAGGTCCCGGCACCGTAGTTTCACATTGCTATTCTGAGAGTTCCCATGGGTGAGATCAAGAAATGAATCTTGGGCTGGGATAAACGAGATTAGATTGAAATTTTTGTAATCGCATATCGTGTAGTGTAGTGGGCCAAAAGAAAGAGGGTGGAAAGTCGAATTTCGGTACAAAAATATATTTAAGAAGGATGTATCGTGCACTTTTGTACCTTCTTTAGTTCAAAAGCTCTTCGCCTTTTGACTGTGATGCGTCCGCGATGCCCAAGCACGTCAGTCTACACCAGATCAGGCGTTTGACACGAGCACTGCGTTATTCTGACGTATGCGGTCGTCGACAATCAATCGGTCGACGAATATTTAGATTGGCGTTTGTAGCCAAGGGAGTGAGTGAATGAGAAAACGTATTCATTAATGAAACAGATACATCATGACTTTTGATAAAGTCATTCAATCGTGACAAGGGAAGGGGATTATGGGAAGCGTATTGTGAGGAGGCTAAATGTAACAGGCGATTCCTGACGAGCGGGCGAAACTAATCAGGAATTCGAGAATGTGTTTGTGTGCGACTGCTGGAGCCTGGGGCGGGCCTAGTCATCGTACATAGCTGGTTTTGCCTCTTCAGGGAGTGAGCTTATTGCGTTGTTACGATGCTCGGCGACCCCCTCACATGTCGAGACGAAATAGGTGCACGTGGTGGGAATCTCGCTGTGCCTGCAGAGCGGATCAGGGCCGGAATTCTCGGGTGCGAACGAGCGGTGAAACCTCGCCAGTCAGGCAGAGGAAATTGCTGTCTTTGATTGAAGCCTGCGTATTGGACTCCTGCGTTGTGTCCAGGAGGCGCTGCGAAAAATGACTTGTTAGGACTTGTTTTGGGTAGTACAAACTTGAGCGACTCAAAATGTCACACATATATGAGCGTGTCGGCTCTAGCGCAGAACGCGATAACGAGAAAAATACGAAGAAACAAAAAATGCTAACGTCGTCGAAACACAGGTCAAAGCTATGACGATAAGAGCATGAACCAAGAAACGCTATCTCACGCGCTCCAAAGAAAAAAGCTTTCAGCATTTTCACTCTCGTGAAGATGGAAGACCAACGAAACTGTAATATTGTAAGATTGAATTATTTACAAAAACTGTTCAGCCGGCGTGGCACCCTGTCGTTGCCGGGCCTCCCGCTTGCCTTTGGCTTCCGTGGCACGATCGTCGTCCGTGGCGTTGGCCCGCCGGCGCCGGTCACATCGTCGCTCCTGTCCTCGGCGGCGCTCCAAGCGAGCGATCTGCTCTTCTTTCGCATGGGATTCGGAACCACTCGACGCAGTGGAACTTGAGGCGATAGGGGCTTCGCGGCGTTTGCACGGCCATTCGCGCTGCTGTGCATGTCTCCGCCTCCTTGCGCTCCCGCTCTTCTTCCTCCGAGCGAACGGCACGCGGCCGACCCATCGTGAGTCTAAAGGGCAACTGATAAGAACGCTAGCGCGATCTCAATGTCATGGCACACAGAACACACACGATGGGTAGGTGAGACGATGACGTAGGGTGACGGTGAACTGGCTGAGTTATCTGTCCACACGCCGCTTGTCAGCGGACCCGATAGTGGGGCTACTAGCCCTTAACAGCTTCGCTGTAAAAAGAAAGAAAAAGAAATAAAGGGAAAAAAAAAAACAACGTCGGGACGTCAAACGTTTTAACGTCGCCACTAACGATCAGAGACGCGTACCCTAGCAATGATGTCATGAATCCGGAACTTTTGATTGTCTTGCGGCGTTGAATATATCCGATTTCGGACGTTCAAAGGTATTTCCTTTCTTCTGCACTACGCTAAAGGGAAAAAAAAAAATCACAGCGAAGCCGCCACAAGTAGTGGGTGTCCCAACCAGGTGAGCTTGTACTACCCAAAATGAGAGCGTCACAGTTTTTTGAAAGCTTCAGCGCAGGAGGCCCATGCAGACTCGTTCCCACGTCCTCTAACCAGGAGGGACAGGGTCGGCGTCGGGAGCGAGTAGGGCAGCGGGCTTGAGCTTCCTGACAGCCCTCTCCTCCTTGATTTATTCAATGCCAAGCGGGAGGCCCGAGTCTTCTTCCACGAAAAAAAAAAGGGGAGGGGGGGCGGTGGTCAGGTGAGGGTATAAAATTTGCATGTAGCACGATGTTGACTAGCGAACAAGATTCAACAATGATGCTCTTGATTTGCCTCACCGCCGGATTTCTGCTGTTTCCCGGCCGCATTATTGGAGGACTTCACAGGAATCAGTAAGGATCCGTGCTTCAGTGACCGTTTCTGGAAGGTTATGAGCCGCTTCTTGGATGGCGTGAAGGAGCGCTAGCAGCTCCGTCGTTTTCGGGTTGCTGGTCTTGTGCGTTATGCCATTCTATGTGATGTTTCTGGAGACGGAATTTCAGGCACTCGCTTGAGCGACCCTCGTCGTTCCTGGCAGCATCTGCATAGATGGCTTCGACGCCGGCCAGTGACTTGATCTCTTCGATGTGCTTGTCGGCCGCTTGCTTGCGCCTTACTTGGTGTTCTTTTCATTATTCTTGGGAGCCGGTTCGAGCAGGACGATGAGCTCATTCTTACATGGTGGAGATGAAGTTGACGTTGCTGCTGTGTTTTCGAGGAGCTCATGTTTCTCGAATTTGGTGTGAATGATTCTCCCCGGTGGAGATCAAGATAGTCGATTTTCTTGAGCAATGAGCATTTTCTTGGCGTTGTCATGGAGAGTATTGATATGTGTGGCAGCTTCAAGGTGTTCATCTGGGGTGAACTAGGGTAAGCCTGTAATGTCTCTCATTGCCTTTCTGCTGTTCCCCCTCTACCAAGGAAGAAGCCCCCTGATAGGGGTGCCTCCTAGGGAGGAGGGAAAAAAATGAAAGCCTTTTACAACTGCCTGTAACGCCGAATCAGAGCGCAGCTCTTGAGGAGGAGGAGGGAAGGGTACTGAGGGTCACGTGTTCTCGGGGGGGAGGGGTCACGTGACCTCGGGAGGGTCATGTGACCTTGGGGGTCACGTGATCTGAAGAGGGGTCACGTGACCTTGGGGGGTCACGTGACCTGGGGGAGGGGTCACGTGACTTCGAAAGTCACGTAACCTCGGGGGGGGGGGGGGGGGGGTCACGTAACCCTTCCTCTTCGAGGTCACCGAAGGTGCCCGAGGTCCTCCCAAGGTCCTCCCGAAGGAACCCGAGGTCCTCCCAAGGTCCTCCCGAAGGAACCCGAGTTTCTCCCGAGGTCCTCCCGAAGTAACCAGAGGTCCTTTCGAGGTCCTTTCGAAGGAACCCGAGGCCCTCCCGAGGTCCTCCCGATGTCCTTCCGAAGAAAGCTGAGATCCTCCGCGGTCCTCCCGAAGGAACCCGAGGTCCTCCCGAAAGAACCCGTGATTCTTCCGAGGTCCTCCCGAAGGAACCCGAGGTCCTTCGGGAGGACCTCGGGTTCCTTCGGGAAAATTTACCCATAATGCACCGCGCGGTTACGCCGACGGCGACGCCGCTCAAGCCGGAAACGGGCGCCTAAGAGCTGCGCTTTAAAAGCAGATATCACTACGGCGGCGGTTGTCCGGCGCAGGGATGCTCTCGACCGTCGACGACCCACTGGTGTCGCATTTTCGTGCCCCTTTGCGGGGTTGAGCTGGTGTCGGGCTCTGCGCAATCCTTTCTCCCTGTCGGTCCTTCCTAGGGCGTTCTTTTGGCGAGAGCCAGTTGTAGAGCGCAGCTCTTAGGCGCCCGTTTACGGCTTGAGCGGCGTCGGCGTAACCGCATGGTGCATTATGGGAAATGTCCCATAATACATCACGCGGGAAGGAGGAGGAGGGAGAGGAGGGCGAGGGGGAAGGGAGGAGGAGGGGGACAGGATGAGGGCGAGGAGGAAGAGGGTGGATTCAAATAAGGAGGGGGAGGGGGAGGAGAGGAGGAGTAGCAGGAAGGATGAGGAGGTGAGGAGGAGGGATATACCCCCTCAGTACCCTTTCCTCCTCCTCCTCAAGAGCTGCGCTCCAATTCGGCGTTACAAGGTCTTGTAAACGCCTTTCATTTTTTTTCTTGCTTCAGCTCCCAATTGGCTTTTCGGTGAAATTTCCACTAGATACTAGGCTTCAATTCGTTTATATCTAATGGGCTTTAAACGGTTGTGCTTACGATAGAAAGGCGACACCAATGGAGGCACTTTATTTTTCAATCTTTTTACAAGGCCACACTTTACCAAATGGCTTTCTGTTGAGCACGGTGAGCGCCGCTTCTTGGGTCTTGGTCAGGGGCACGTAATTCAGACCGTAGACGACCTTGGACGCCAGAAGGGACCTAACGAGTATCTTGAGAGGAACCTTTTGGGCACCCCACGCCTTGCTGGTAATTTTGTTGAAGAGGTTGATGCCTTTGTTCCATTGGACTTTGTTTTGTTTGAGTCAACTTGACGCGCCTTTACATCTGTAGAAGGTGACACCGAGAATCTTGAAGGTTTCAGTAAACTCGATTGTTGGCGCCATTCAGTTGGAGGAGAATGGGGTGCTTGGGCTTGCGTCGTGTCTTGGAAACGACCATGTACGCGGTCTTCTCGTGGTAGAGCGTAAGTTCGCACTGGACCGCGATTGCATTGGTAATGCAAGGGCGCGCTGCATTTTACGCTGTTGGGTTATGGCAAGGCCCTTGGTAAATGAGTGTGACGTCATCAGTATAAATGGAGAAATTGACGTCTGGGACGTGCTGCAGAGCAAAAGCCAGATCCGCCATTGCCATATTAAAGAGCGCGGAGGGATATGACTGCGCCTTGGGGAACTCCTACGTTATTGTACTTCAACCGGCTCCTGGTGCTGCCAAGGGCGACTTGGAAAAATCTGTCATTGAGAAACGTCTTAATGAACTTGAGAATCTTTCCCCGAATGCCCCTCCTTTGAGTCGCCTTGGTGTCCGTCTTGTGAGGTATAGAATGAAAGGCATTTTTTACATCTATGGCAACGACAGTGCGGTGTTGCGTCTTGAACTGTGGTTGGATGAAGAAATTGTAAAATTGCCGTGTGAAGCACGGCAAGGCTGTCCTGGGTGGACAATCCAGGCCTGAAGCCGGTCTGCGTGGGGTGCAGCGCCTTTCGGATTTCGAGGATCCACGAAAGCTGGGCTTAAACAATGCGCTCGAACATTTGACAACGGTTAAAAGTTTGCGAGATGGATCTCAATATTTTGACGGAGGTAGACGGTTTCGCGAGCTTGGGTATGGAAAGGACTATGGATTCTTTCCAGTCGGCCGGGACCTCACCGCAATCTTATGCGTCTTTGTATACTTTCAGGAGCTCTTTCGTGTCCTCCATTGGCAAGTTCCGAAGGGCGGCGACAGATATGCCGTCTGGGCCAGGTGCCGAGTTGTTCTTGGCGAACTCTAGAGCCTCGATGCGCTCGCCCCGAGTGAAGGGGTCGTCCCCTGGTTCCTTAAGATTGACTAAAGCCGGATCGTGGATCTCACTTGGAGGTTGCGGGGATTGTTGTGGGAAGAAGAAACTACAGACCTCATTTACTAGTTCCTATTCCGACACTCCGACGTGCAGCGCTAAGTTTCGACCAGTGTTGCGAGCCTTGGCCTCGCCCGCGAGGCCCTTGTAAGTCCGCCAGACCCGACGCAGGCCGGTACTCCTATTGATTGAGTTGCACAGCCCTCTCCATTAGTTTCGGAAGAGTTCCAAAGTGTCACGTTTGGCCCTGGCGGTTGCCAGCATGAGCTCGAGCTTTCATCTGACGGTTTCTTCGTTCTGAACGTCATTAGAGCCGCGAGCCTCGAAGCACAGAGATTTTTCAGTTGAAGATCTTTCTTCGGGGTATCATTCTTGACTATACGTGGTCTTGGATTGATTTTCTGCTTTCACGATTCTGCGATCAAGCGGAAGGTCTCTGAGGCGGTCCATGTTGGCCCGAAAGGCATCCCACCTGATAAGGGGACGGGTCTCTTGGGAGACACTCTTAGCGGGAGGTCTATGAGCATGGGGAGGTGATCCCTTCACTACCTAACCTTGTGGCTCTTGGTAGTCCCTTTTGACAGTCCCTGTCGAGAGGACAGGGACTGTTAAAACATGCATGCACTTTGGCTTGGGGTCGAGGAAATGTACTGTCTTGCGGCCTTTGTAACTCGCCGGTGATACTTGTCCTCTTTGGGTAACAGATGTTCTCTCGATTTTGTTTCTTGTTGAAGGTCGCGGAAACCCGGGGTGACCTCATTCATAGCTTCCACGAGTCACAGGCGTTATGTTGAAGTTCACAAAGGTTATTTTTACCGGCTTGCAGTTGTGACCCGCAAGCTTCTTTTTTATGCTATCGGGGGAGGAAAGGGGGAGCGGGGGGGGGGGGGGGGGGGGGGGAAGAACCAGGCAGCGATGTTTGTTTTGCCCCTCTTAGAAGTTTCGTGGTTTCCTTTGCGACTCTTACGCCGGGTCAGCCTGGCCACCCGTGGTATGTAGCATCAGCCTTGCAAGGCAGTATATCGCGAAGTTTCGGGCTCATGCAAGCTGATGCCGAAATGTTTATTTTAGGATTCTAAAAATATTTGGCTGTCTTTCGCTATATTTATGTATAATTAGGAACATAATTGCATGCATCTCCATGTATTTCTTTTTTTTTAGAAAGAAAATATTTAGAAAAATTCCACTTATCTCTCCCTTTCTGCACATTTCGTGTATTTGTTTTCCGTTCTATCATGTGAGCACAATTAAAGTCCTTTTTGACATACCCTGCAACCCGGTGTTTCACACTGCCACACAGGGAACAAACTGACTGACTGAAGATTTAGCAACATAAGTAAACCGCCGATCACCTTAAAGATATGCACCATAAGTAAATGCACCCCTAAATTATCCCCTGAAATATGCTCTGCAAATCTTTTCCAGCGTTTTTATCCTCGATAGGCACATCTGTTCATCAGAGCCTTAAGAAAGTTCTTTCGAAGCTAAGTTAAATAACTCTGTGTTCCTGACACATATATAACTTCTGAAACTGAGAGAAGTCTGTTATTGCCTCATTTATGTGATGAACAGACATTTTGTGTGTGTGGGCTGGACAAAAACAAAGTACACAGGGGCGCGTGGCGGACCACTACGACGATTCCGCACGAAAACCGTCAGAAAGTGACCAATTTAGTAGCTGACATGTCGAGTAGAGCATTACATACTACTTTGTTATATTTAAGCAAAAAAAAAAATCAATTGGTAAGGGGGATCCTTATTTTCATATTTCATTGAATGGCGTCTTGTCAAGAACAAACCTCGACAGCCAGACTATGACAGTTTATCTTCACTTGGGTAAGCACTATTTTAGGCCCGATTCGACTTGAGTAAGAGATTAGAGTGAACAATTTTAATCGCTCCTTTCTGCATGATCCTTCGCCTGCATCAGGAAGCTGAGTTTAAACAATTTGGTTAGGGAAACGAGCGTTTCGAGTGCCACACTGTGTTTCTATAAAAGGTAGACTGAAATGGGTTTTCCTAAACTTTCGTGACATTTTGGAAATGTTAATGCTTTTAGCTTAGCTAGATTCATAGAGTCCCGGGCCAGTTTATACGAATTGGTCAATATGTCGACTTGTAGCGCAGGTGACCCTTTTGCTAACATGTCGAGTGACATCATTAATCACACACGAATTGACTTATGCAGAAACCGAAAAGGTACCTGCAAAATTCCCATTCTAATTTCGCTTCCCCTAAATGGCATGCCTCGCAAATCGACAACTGCCACGAAAATCTAGAGCCCTCATTCTTGTTATTGTTCCAAATGATTGAAAGTGTTTTAACTTCTAACTAGACCTCTGTTAATTAATTACTGGTGTGAACAGTGAAAGAAGTGACATAGGCAAGAAAGAAATTTCGTTAGTTGAAGCAGTCTTTATCGGGATCAAACTACTTCATAAACGCTCTTCTAATAACTGAACCCTCGTTTCGCCAACAAACACAGACTTCCATATTTAAAGCATAGGAGAAACTGTGTGCGATTCTAAGACATCGACCGCTGTCGTTCGGTCACATTTGCATTTAAAGAATTTATCATGAGAATCGAGAAGTTGTTTTCTTTTTGTATCCACACGCTGTCTCTTTGAATGGGGAAAATGTTTCTCATCAGATTTAGTACTAATCTTGTTCTTTTTAAATGCAGTAAGTTAAACCTCGGCGGCCATTTTGTTATGTGACTCAACGTTAAAAAATAAGAGGTTATACCTCTGAGGTTGGTGAAACCAATAGCAGTATTCGTATCAGACGCTGGAAGGAAGAGTGTTCAGTTGCACTGGCAGACCAGATATCGACTCTAGAGCACTTCCTTGCAGTCAGTACCCATCGAAAACTGTTGAAGGGCGTCTTAAGAGCCAGCTCCTTGAAACGCCTCTTTGTTGGTGGCTATAGAGACGGTGTCCGAAGATTTACGGGCAGCTTCTCGCTTGTTCCAAACTTATCGTTCTGGAATAAGCTCCATATGGAGTTTCGCGAAAAGGTTTAAAACAACATGTGCGAACCATCTGGGTTGCTTGCTTAACGCTTGCTTAACTTCCTACCCACAATTGTCCGTAAAACACGCTAAGGGGGCCCCAGTACAAAAGAAAGCTCCATAACCGTCCTTCCATCAAGCTCCAATTAAAAAAAAAGTCTAACAAGGGGCATGGGATGCCGTGTTAAATTTTGTTCTTCTGGCGCGCTCTTGTACAACGAGCTCACAAACGCCAGCTGATCTAGAGACGGGAACTTGATGGCATCCTTGTTTCCTTCTTGAGGAAAAGAGAACGAGAAGGCCATTGCGCCAGAGGCCCTTTGGAGTGTTTCTTCTGCTTTCTGCCAAAACTTTCATAAATAAAAAAAAAACAAAAAAAAAAAACGACTAACATTTTTAAATTTTCAGGGGCCAGCATGGGGCCCCCTGACAGCCTGGGGCCCAGGGCTTCAGCCCCCTTAGCCCGTACCTTAATCCGGCCCTGTCTCGGCGCTTCGGCGTATTTCGGCGTGGCGTATCCAAAAGCGTATACGGCGCAGTGCCGGCAAATCAGCTCCCGAGTTGAGAGCCGGAAGTTGCTCGGAGATTGGCTTGCATAGCTATGTGCCGGCTGGTTGACTTCGCTCGGCCGCCGAAATGGGAGCTCTCTCGGCGCGTTTGACGACTTATCGGCGAACTATACGAAATCGCTATATCGTTTTGGAACGAGCGATAAAAGACTGAGACAGAAGAAAAATATTTCTATGATGCGGGTGATGTGAAAAAATTATAAAAGCAAGGGTTTTGAGCAGAGATCGCCGCCCTCCTACTGCCGGGACTTACTTGCAACTTCGCGATTGTAAGGAGCATTTGGAGGTTAGAACATTGTTGGAAGGAGACTAGGGAAAGCTGAAATTGGTAAAAGCAGCTAGCAAAACTGGAGACAGTGAACAAAGACGAAAATGGGGACTCCCTCCCGCGTGGTTCCGGCCCAAAGTCTCAACCCCGTCTCTCGGTGGGTGTGGGTTTGGGAAAGAACCCTTACAAAGCTACCCAGAGGAAAATTGTCGACTCCTTCGCTGGAGGGAGAAGGCGGGGGTGCGTTTTCCTTTTTTTTTTATTTTTATCTTTTATTTACCTGATTCCCAAAAGTTCAGTCTAGCGGTTCATTCTCCCGGCCCGGTATTAGTTGCAGGGGTGTAGAGGGGAAGAAATTGGGTATTTAAGTGGGGAAGAAAGCATTTTCTCAAGCTAGGTGGCTCAAGCTACCTCCCGTTACAAAGGGCATAGCCAATATCATCCATCCATTCATCCCTTTCTAAAACAAGCGTTAGTAAATTAGGCTTTCGTGATTGATTAACATTTAGTTATTTCTGTCCCATTGCGGAACGCAATAATGCAGCAGCCGATCTACATTTTGCCTCCTTTCATGAAAAGCGCGAGGCGGGCCACACTGTACAAAACGCCGAGGAGACAATGACGAAAAGCGCCGTGTGTGGTTTGGCGACCTTCCATTGTGTGAAAAAAGCGCGCCCAAATGCCGTGGTTACGCCCACTGAAACGCGCGTAAATATGTTGAGAATACGTTACATGCGGGTGGCGCTGACGCGCTTCGTTCGCGTCAACGTCACGTGCACGTCAGGCGTGGCGCTCAGTGCCGATATCTGTCCCGTCCAGATTTCGGCATCGTCCTGCGACTCGCATTGTTGTGGGTGAGAGAGCGCCTTCAGAGCGCGCGACACTAAAGTCCCGACGTTAGAGCGCGCGACATGAGGGCGCGGCGACAGTTGCACGCTTGGCACTAGAGCATATGTAAAGAGAGCGCATGACCAGTTGAGCGCTCGACACGAGAGCGCACGACAGGAAAGCGCACGACCAATCGAGCGCGCGACACGAGAGCGCACCCCAGTTGAACGAACACCGCAAAATGGTTATGTGCCCGCGGCTCCCCAGGCAGAACAAAATAAACCGATCTCATCAAGCGTTCCACGCATGCCTGACGCGGCCATAACTGTAGTTTGTAGGAGGCAGACGCCAGTTCACGAGAGAGCTCATGCTGCCTCGTGCTCTGCTCGCGCAGACCTCCAGCAGGGTTGTCGCGCGTGCAGAAAGACTACAGCTTCCACGATGCATGTCGGCAGCGGTGGCGTACTCAAACTACCTGGTGAGATCGTTCTATTGTGCGGCTCATCGGATCGGAGCATTGGTGATTTTTGATTGATTGAATACGCCTTTAATAACAAAATAAAAATAAAACGGATGCGACTCTTCCTAGCCAATTGTTTACTGATATCGGAGATAAAAGGAGGCGGGGGAGTGGGGCATATAGGTACCGGGAATGCCTGCAGTTAGGTGGAGCAGCGAGTCTAAGATTTCTTCACGGTGCTGCGGTACGCTTCTAGGGTGGTCTATAAATAGTTTAATTTTTGCTATATTCGGACTATTCTTGACAGCCATTTGGGCTCCGATATATTTGCTGGCTATTTAGACATTCCTCACATACTTTTGAATAGTATTGTGACGTCCATGTCCTTAATGAAAAAAATCTCACCGCTAAATAACTATCAGTAAAAAACTTGTCGCAGGAAAGCTCAGAGCAATTTGATCGGATGCAGAGCTTTCCAGCCTTTTGACGAATACAGAAAACCCTCCCCTGCAAATTTGTGAAATATATTTCAGAAGTTTTTTCCAACATCTCCATTCGTTTACGCGTAGGGTACGGTGTCGATGTCACCCTCTGTTCTTGATAGAACACAACTTTAGAGGGACACTAACAGGGTATTTAAGCTCGCCGAGGTTTTTAGTTGTACGGGACATATGAGAGCCCAAGTACCCATAACAGAAGTTGCGGCTCGAAATTCGTTTTCTTTCCGCCCGAAAACCGCCGATCGAGAACTGGCCGGTTTGAGTCGCGCTCACTCTCTTTTCCGTGGTCACGGGCCGTTTTCTAAGGTTTCGACGCGACCACCAAATTTAATCAAAGTCGTGGGTTTTGAAGGCACACAGTCAATATTAAAAATATAAAAAAATATGAAACCCATTTTTTTTTGTGGCTTCCAAAAAGCTGCAAATACGCTGATTGAAACAAAAAAGGAAAAAAAGGGTAGCACAGAAAACCGCAGCCATTCTGTGCGTTCACTGCATAATTCTCAACACGGTGTCGTTTCGCGTATCGTGGGACTAGCGGATGGCAGTGGACGACGTGCGTTGGACCTCTACTTCAGAACTGTCGTTCACGGCACCGGCGAATTCTGTCTTCCTTCGAAAGAAAACATTTGGACCGATCAAAAGAACTGATATTCATACCGTACGACACGCCCGACCAGCAAGCCGATTGCACGAACACGTCGACGAGTCTGCGTCGCTTCTCGTGGCTGAAAACATCGCTCGCACGAAGTGCGTATTTCGAGTTGAATACGCACGCGTATACGGTTTCTTTACGAGGTGCTAATGTGGCCTATGCGTGGTGCTGCCCGACGTCAAGCCGGGAATGTATGTACTGGAGGGAAATCGGCAGGAAACTTTCCGACATACAGTCGACTGGCTGCATTACTAAGCATGAAAGAGTTCCTTAGTAGCTCAATGCAAAGACGTCCGCTTCACACGCAGCGGGGACGGGTTCGATCCCTGGTGTGGGTGTACCAATATTTTTTTGTCAAGCATTTTGCGATGTTTACATTTCCTTTTTTCCAATTATCACTGAAAAAAACAATTGTTGTGGACGATACGTCGCTGAACTAAATGGTATGGGATTCCCTTTTTGACACCTGCGGACTCAATGTAGTCACTTTCCACAATACGCAAGGATCATATGAATCGGGTAGCGTCCGCTTTCCGAGCTTCGCGTAACTGTTCAACAGGAATTGCAGCCAGCCATTGATCCCGACCCGTTGATCTTTCGGAAACTTGTGCACTCTGCCGCACAATGCCACTTTCAGATGCAGGACATGTGATGCAGCTCTTCACGCAACATCTTGGGAGTATTTTTTTCGGGGCTGATAATGGGAATTCACCACGGGCACTGTAACTACTAATTGCCAACACCTAAATGTTCAAAAAAACTCATCTTGAAGCACAGAACAGCGAGCGGAACAAACATAACTGCAAAGGAATCTCACGGCGAACGGATCCCCTAACGCATTTCGTCTGCTACGTGCGGAGAACAAAAAAAAAGAACCCGCACGGTCGGGTGTAGCCACGTGACTTCTGCCACTCCACTCTCTCCTCTCCACTTCTCTGTGCGGTGCGGGAGTCTCTGTTTTGGTTTCGAGCAGTTGCGTTTTTGGCTTTATAAAAAAAAATACGTAACTCTGTAGCAATGTATTAATTGCGTAGTATTCCGACGCCATATTAAATCGCCTGACAAAAAAGAAAAAAAAATTGGGGGGTGTCAGTGTCCCTTCAAGGCAATGCCCGTTCCGCATGTCTCAGAAAAAAGTCTACAAAGAAAAAAAAAAAAAAAACACTTGTCGATCGCTTTGTCCGTTCTTTGCACTCTACAAAACCGTAGCTTGTCGACCTTTTTCTTAGAAAGTATTCCAATTTTCTAGGGCCGAACGAGAATGCTTTGATTAAGAAATATACGAATTCCAAAAATTTCAGAAATATATCAATGTAAGAAGAGACCGCAGCACAAACAGAAATAAAAGTTTGAACATAAAAGGTTTAGACATGAATAGACACCGAACTTCCACCACGAGGATACTGCCGCCGGTAGTAAATTTAAAGTATTTATTGTAGATTAGTAGGTCAGCTTTTTTCCGACAAAAACGTCTCATGAAACACAGCACCAATGCGTCAAGATCTATCGTGGCCAGATTCCGAGAAACGCATAGGAGACGGTGGCCTTGAACGCATTAGCAGGCCGCGTTTTTGCACGCAAATGTGCACATAAGACGCGGTGAATGCGCTTTGTGGGGTTCGACGGCCTTTAGTCATCTCTAAGAAAAGTCAACGTTTTCCCGAGAAAAACGTTTCCAGAGACACAGCACCAATTTGTGAAGATCTATCGCGGTCAGATCCCGAGAAACGCATAGGAGACGGTGGCCTTGAACGCATTAGCAGGCCGCGTTTTTGCACGCAGATGTGCACACAAGACGCGGTGAATGCGCCTTGTGTGGTTCGACGGCCTTTAGTCATCCCTAAAAAAGGTCAACTTTTTCCCAAGAAAATTGTCTCCAGAGAAACAGCACCAATGCGTCAAGATCCACCGCAAAGACTGTAAAGGTCTATTCACACGATGCATCTTGTTGGCGAATCTTGTGTCGCGAAACTAGGTTTCGGGAAACACATTCCCCGTCTCAACGCGACCGAAAAAGTGGCGCGCCTCTGAAAAAAGTGGCGAGTGTTCCTCGCTTCTCGAGCAATTTTTCGCTGAAACCTCACCAAGGCCTGTCAATCACCCGAAGGGGAAACGTGGACGCTGCCAATGGCCGCTCGACTTCGCATTGACGTCTGACCTTTGAGGAGGAGCAGCGAGCTTTTGGAGAAGTATGATTTTTGGCCGATTCCGTATCTGAGCCAAAGCCGAAAGAAAACAAACATGGCGAGCGACAAGCGGAGAAGCGGTGCTTACGGGAGACGTGTCTTGGTCCTACTCGGTTGCAGGTGTGTGAACGGCGCCTAGAGTACGGGTTTGTGGCGCGGTGCAAATTCATCAACAGTCGCGACGAGTGCAAGCACCGCATATAAACATGATGACGGGATAACTTTCTTTATTAGCGGTGCAAAAATGTCCGAAATGCTTCGCGATCATCTGCCTGTTCGTTGACGTTCGCGGTCTTTCCCAGGTTCGGCAGGACTAGTAAACCCAGTGAGCCAAATCTGACCAAGCTCATTGAGTTGTATTAATAAAACAGACTGTCTCTTCACGCCGTGCGTACTTCAAATCATTTTGATGCGAAACGCTTGGTATCCCGGTGCAGATGACAAGGTTTGGCGAAATTCTCGTGAGTCAATACGTCACAGGTTTGGCGCGTCAAGCTCCACGTGTGAACAGGCCGATTTCGCGAAATCTTGGTTTCGTTAAACTGTGGCGCGTTGAAGAGATGCATCGTGTGAATAAGCCTTAAGTGCGCAGGCGAGCTGGTGGATGTTGATCATGCTTGCTAAACCCATGCCGGAAATGCTCCTGCTTTAAGTCATTAATGAAAATGGCACGTGGCAAAACAGTGTTTCGAGGTTCCTTCAAAGAGTCTTAAATCTGGTTCATTTGGAGAGGAGTTTCGCTCTGAAGAATTCAAATGATCTCATCAATGTCCTTGAGGGTTTTCATGGAAAGGACGGCTCAGTTGTTTCAATGGACATACAAGGCCTATATTATTATATAGAGAAGACAATACTAATGCGACGAGTTTGAGATGTCTTGGAATTGAATCTGGTTAGTTTTCAATCAAAATCAGAAGTAGCGGTAGACAGTTTTATTTTCATTCTAGATTTGTATTTGTAAGCAACGGTTTTGTAGAGTGTAATGGACAGAGATTTGCACCTAAAGATAACGTATGTATAGGTTCGTCGGTTGCTCCAATGCTAGCAGAAATATACTCAAACAAATTGGACTCTACGGTCATTGATTCGTTGGCAGACAGTTCGTTGTGCACAGGCTTTGTAAAAATATATGTTGACGTTATACTGATTTGCGCGTTCCGGAAAAAGGATGTATTACACCTTTACCCTTGCTGGTGCAGGTATCTGTGCTCGTGCCTTGCACAGGCGAAGAGAGAGAGGAAGAGACAGGCACGTAGCCGGGGGAGAGGCCCATAAGGCCCCTCCCCCCCCCCCCCCCCCCCCCGAAATCTTCCGTTTTGCCGGGACCTCCTCTCCCCCCTTCCCTTCATACAGAATTTTGTCATAAGCGCCCCCCCCCCCCCCCCCGAAACAAATTCCTGGCTACGTGCCTGGGAAGAGAAAACTTTATTGGTCAACTAAAGTCCGTGTCGTCCGTTAGTTTTTGTCAGAGGACGGGGATGTGTCTTTCTCCTCTCCCGAGAAGTCGGGCCGGTTGGCGTTTGAGCTTAGTGAGGTCTGTTTGATGTGGGTGACGAGAAGCGGCAAAATACGCGGTTGTCATATTGTTGTCGCTCGTAGAACTCAAGCTTGAGGCAATGTCAATCTCCATACGGAGGTAAACAGCTTAGAAAGAAGACGCGTCCACCTCCCTCTCGGTTGTTCTTCTGCTAACGCGAGTGAAGCTAACGGCTCTTCTGCTACCGCGAGTGAAGAGCGTGTTCGCTCTGCTATGAAGCGTCATTCGCAGGCGGAAATAAAATATGAAAACACCAAAGGTCGACTTATATAAAACCGGAAGGAAACTTTATCGTCTGGTAGGAGCTGAGCGCTTCGCCTAAGTGTGATCCGATCGCGCGTTGAAATTGTTATAGTCTGTTATTTGACGTTGGCCGCCACCCGCCCCTCGTTTGCAAATATCGTTGTTTTGCTGCCGTATACACAAGCTCACAATAACCTGTTGATGAATAAGTACTCAAGACAAGCACGTCAGAGGCCGCGATGCCTCTCTCGCTATTTGTACGTTCGTGAGACGTTCTCATCAAAATATTGCCCGATTGTGAACTCACGAACGGGTCAAGAATGTCTCATCGGTTGATTATGCGACGGCTGCGGCGCCACGTCCAATCAGCAGTCGAGAAGGCTCTCACTCTCATCAAGACCAAACTCGGACGCGGCCGACTTGCTGATCAATGCGGGTATGCGGAGAGCAAGTCGTCTGCTTCTTATGCAGGAGTTGCGGTGACGTCAGAAAGATACCGAGCTCTGGTTGGCTCTGACTGAAGGATAGAGGGTAGACCTCAAAGCAAGCTTCCTTGAGGTCTACCCACTATCCTTCAATCAGAGCCAACCAGAGCTCGGCGTTCTGACGTCACTACAACCCCTGCATAAGAAGCAGACGCATTTGCCCTCCGCATAGGCTGATTAATATATTAGCGTCAACCGCTTTTCGCTGCATTAAGTCGTGCAGCACCGCGCCTCTCCATTGGCTCGTCGTAAGTGCCGCCATAGCAACCCGTACGTCGCAAGCCGTTAAAGTTGCACTTGATCGGACCTGCCGGGAGTGTTTGAATCGTACTTATGTCTTCCAGCGGTTAAGTCACCCGCGAGAGGAATATTGAGGTCACGTGACGGGCTTCATGGGGACAAGTAACTAAACACCTAGCGTTCCAGCCAAATGGCTGCAGCAGGTCCGTCCTCGCTTCGAATATTAAAGTCAGATTGTACGCGCAGAAGAAGGGTGAAGAGGCTATAAGTGTAAGTGAAATGAGCAGCATTCGTGTATTTTAGGAGCGGCAGGTAAAGGTATTTCTGGAGAAGGTCGGGTTAATCGAGAATAAAAAAAAAAAAAAAATATTAGTTAAGGCTTACTTCTGCTGAGCGGAATCGGCTGGGACGCTGCGTACTTTCTCTCAACAGAGCCAGTCACGTGAACCCAAAATCCCTCTTGCGGGTGAGTTGACCACCGGGAAAGATACGCGAGCTCTGATCAGCAAACCGGCACAGGCACCGTGGTTTCACGTTAGACTATACAACTTTTAGGGTTATTTCGTGTTTTAATAAAAATTGTCTGCACACTAACTTATTAAAAACGGCAGGGCGGTCTTCCAGTTGTCTGGCCTCTAGCGCGGGCTTCGTACCTTTGAGGATACTTCGGTTTCTTGGCGAACGCAGAGCGCGCATGCGCAGCTAAAGCACGACGAAAGGCCGGGAGAGAGCACTGGAAGTTGCCGGGTATCCTAAAAAGGCGCTCTATCGTTTTCACCCTGCCATGGTGACGATATACTATATCGTAGCTGCGGCTGCCCGCAGGTACGATTAGAAATATCGAGTGTCCGCCCGCATGATTAGGGGAAGTCTCAATCGCACTCTTCGTGACATTGTGAAAACTAAAGCCGCGGGTCTTGTCGTGGAAATACTAAATTTTCCAAATATATCTCTACAATTCTTCGCATAAACGACACGATTTAGTTATCTCTGGTCTAATAATAACGACAGTACTTTTCAGTATTGGCAGTCATCCGCTAATGTCCGACTCTGCAACTCGTGCCGTCAGATACAGGAGAACATCCATGACAAGCAAAACAAGGTTGTTCTTTTCTTAAAGGAAATGCCACCCTCGCATTGTACACAAGCACTCTCAGAAAAAAAGAAAAGAAAAAAAGATATGCTATTGCACCCCTTCTCTCATATAATACATCCCGAAACTTCAGTTCGACGTACGGTGCACAGACGTGCCAACTTTCACGAGCGGCTTGATAGCCGAGTGGTTCAACATGAAGAATGTACGTGTTACTCACTAAAAATATTTAAAAAAATCGTGTTTCCTTTTACTGCAAAATCTCAAAGCTTTTTGTTTTTTTGTAGTATTTTATACTACCTTTACCTATTTAATGAGTTATATCGTATCGTTATTAAGTCCCTCGCAAGACGTGGGGCCGTCAGTGCGCTTTACGTCGAACTTAAGTTTTGGGGTGTATTATATAGGACAAAAGGGTTTGAGACTACGTTCCTTTTTTTTCAGTGTCTACCCACGGCTCATAAATAAGTAAGGTTCCGTGTTTTCCGTCACTATCAATAAACCCCGACACAGTTTTATCAAAATCAGGCGAAAATAAATTCCCGAATTCGAGCTCTCAGAGCTATCTAGAGCTTTACTTCGTGTTGACACGGAAGTGGAACAGAGTTCTCCACTGAACTGTATGTGAGGCTGGTTCTTTCATCGGAACCTCATCTATTCTTTCGTTTCCTTTTCGTTTTTGTTATCGGTGTTAGGCGTTTTTTTATCTATATGGCTAACGCGATATTCTACCTGAAGGTTGGGGAATCCCAGACACGTGTTCTATTTTCTTCAACCTAAGCCGCGATTTCTTTTCCGACACAAAACTTTGATACCGAGAAACACCGAATCCATAAAAAAAAGAATGCCAAAAACATAAAGCCCTGTTCATAATTAAGTGCGCATGCCCCCATCAGCTGGGCCCTGTGCGAAACCACCTTCTTACTGTCAGAACCACCGTTTCATTGCCTTCGATGGTGAATAAACAAGATGCCATGTGCAGAAACACTGTAGGTAAAACAGGCCAGAACTTATTCATCTGAATGGAGTACAGTGGCCAGGCCACGGCAGATGGATGAATGGATGGATCGATGAATCCGTATACAAATGGATGGGTCGGGTGGTGGTTTAGGCCACTTAGCCCGTGTTTTTATTTTCAACTTGTGATATATAGATTGGGTCACGAGATGAATTTCAATGTTCGCTGAAGTGAAAACCGGAGCTAGGCTCTTCACTGCGTGTACAACTCTTATAACAGTCCGCAGCCAAAACGTCCGATCGCATTCATATCTGAAAGTGGCGAACCCTCTGTCACCGCCTCCTCTCGCTCCGTTTTCAGATGTTGGTGCACTTCAGCGGACAAAAGTTTTACGGGCAAGACACCACTAGTGACACAACACCCTCTCTGCTTGGGATAAACGCCTACTGCGTAACGATGGAGTTTCTAAGGACAGGGGTTGCAGAAGTGCCCAACACCCTCTTCTTGAAGTACATAGATGCCTCCGATCCAGCGAAAGATTATACCTGGACAAAAGCATCATTAGATATCAAGGTGGAATCAACGGTCAGCGTAACATTTACTTTCACCCTCACCGACAAAAAAGGTAAATACATACCGTCATTGGGGTCCCAAGGGCAGTGTTAACCGTCTTATTTTGATCAATGACCCTTTGCCAGTGATATGGCCTTTCTCACAACTTCGAGCTTCCTCAAAAGTCGATTAGCGACTTTAGCGTTTTTCGTCGTCGCTTCCACGCGTACCGGGATTTAGCATTTGTGCCCGAAGCCAATGGAGAGTTTTCGTAGATCGTTTTCGCCGAGCCGCAATGGCCCTCCGCAACCCGCTAGGATACCCGGAACTATACAGTCAAGGCCATCGGCGCGCAGGCGCAGTAGAAACTTATACGTTGCGGAGGGCTTAGCGGAGGGGCCAACGCGGTCTACGAAAACTCCCTAATAAGAAGCCTCCAGCGGTAATCACACTGTGCCACCACTTCTTGCATACTAGCGCCATCTCTCGCCATTGTTTTTAGCTATTGTGGGGCTTCAGGGATTAAGAGGCAGCATTAAGCATTTAAAGTCCCCTTGCGGCAGTGCCCCGTCCGAACAAAATGCGGCATGATCTGTAAGCAAAAGCTAAGCCACAACGGGGAGTGTGTGATAGTGATCGCCTTCACCACTTCGCCCCTCGCTTTGCCCTGTTTGTTCGTTGGCGTTTGAAAGGTTTGGAAGACGACAGTGTTGCCGTCCCTCAACCCCGTCATCTACAACAAGGCCTACTATTAGGATATTGCACCCCCTTTCTCGCCCCACCCCCCTCACCTCCCTTGCCGCCGCCGCTTCGGGCTTCTCGAACATACCAACATACTGCGCCCCCTCTCGCAGTATGTTAGTATGCGGGGCACTTGGCGAAAAACTTGGCAAGGGATTCGACGGCCGCGATTGGCCGGCGCTACGCTCGACCTTGGCGCCGGCCAATCATGGCGGTCGGATTCCTCGCTGACTTTTTCGTTGAAAAAAAAAAAAAAAAAGGCCCCGGCGGCCCACCACGTCACCTGCTCACGGAGGTCACGTGATTTCTTTGTGAGCGCATATCCGGCACTAATAACATTTTAAATTCGTGATATTGAACAGTGTTTGTTTGTATAACATGAACGGAATATACAGAGCATTAGCAAACTTTGAAGTTTAGTCTTTTGTCACGTTTCCAATGACACGATGCGGGAGCGGGAGAAAGCTGTGATGGCTGCACCCGAAACCGCCGACGCCTGGGAGAATGATAACAATAAATAATAATAATAATAATAATAATAATAATAATAATAATAATAATAATAATAATAATTGTAATACTAATAAATAGAATTTGTTTTCCATCACATTACATTCTTGATCGAAGGAGACCGAGGACAAAGCTGCACAAATGTAGCTTGACCGGTTCTCGGCCCCCTCCTATCGCTAAAAACCCGGTAGTGGATGTATCCGCTATTTATCCATCACTTTTTTGCAAATTTGTGGTGGATAAATTTGTAACGAATATATCTGGGTCCGCTTGAAAAAATGTTTTATCGGAGTCACCTTGGAGAACTTTTATTTGGGTCACCTCGAAAATGTTTTACTGGGCCTAAAAAATATACGGGGTGTATATTTTTTAGAGCGCAGCTCTTAGGCGCCCGTTTCCGGCTTGAGCGGCGTCGGCGTCGCCGTTGGCGTAACCGCGCGGTGCATTATGGGTAAAATTCCACGCCAAATTTAGCGAAAAAATTTCCCCGCTAAATTTAGCGGAATAATTTCCCCGCTGAATCTAGCAGAAAAATTTTCCCGCTAAATCTAGCGGAAATATTTCAACACATTCTAGCGGAATAATTTCCCCGCGAAAACTAGCGGAAAACTTTCCCCGCTAAATGTAGCGGAATAATTTCCCCGCTAAATCTAATGGAAAAATTTCCCCGCTAAATCTAGCGGAATAATTTCCCCACAAAATATAGCGGAATAATTTCCCCGCTAAACCTAGCGGAAAACTTTCCCCTCTAGACCTAGCGGAAAAATTTCCCCGCTAAATCTAGCGGAAAAATTTCCCCGCTATGTCTAGCGAAATAATGTCCCCGCTAAACCTAGCGGAAAAATTTCCCCTTTAGACTTAGCGGAAAAATTTCCCCGCTAAATCTGTCGGAAAAATTTTCTCTGGGGACCCCTCCCCCCCCGAGGTCACGTGACACCCCCAGGTCACGTCCCCCCCCCCCCCCCCCCCCCGAGAACACGTGACCCTTAGTACCCTTCCCTCCTCCCCCCCAAAAGAGGCCCTCTAATTCGGCGTTACAGGGAGTTGTAAACGGCTTTCATTTTTTTATCTGGGTCACATTAGATACTTTTTTACCTGGGCTGACTTGCAGAATAGTTCACCGCTACGAACCTCATTCGATGCTAATTGAACCCTTTTTTCAGCACCGCTAACGCCATCTACTTCACCTTGAACATATGTTTTCAATATAGCGATGCAGTCGGCACCAATGAAAACAGACATTTAAGTGTTGAGGACGACGCTAGTGACAATAAAAATGATTGAAGCGGAATATATCTGCAGCTTGAACCTTTCTTGCTCCTATTAGGAACTGTGTGCGATCAAATTCTGGAGCGGGAGCTATACCGTGTTGCATTAGTGACCATCTGTTTGTGTTTTTTTACGCTTAAATAAATGGGCCAGCAGTAAACAAATAATCCAAAATACTTTACTAATCAATTACAGAGAGAGCACTTACTGCGTTCCGGGATGCAATCTTGCATACAAATTGAAGCTATATAAGCAATTTAAAAGAGCCAAATTATATTTATAATACCTTTTTGAGCAATTTTAAACATTTATATTGTACTCATTTCCCTGTAAATTGCGTAGGCTTACTGGAAAAATTACTGAAGGAAATGAAAATAAGAGATAACTTGTATAAGACATCCTTAAATACTCGCACACCCAATGGTTTCACCATTTTCAAGCAGTATCGAAGCAAAATAACAACGGAACTACGATGTGCGCAAACGGAATATCACTCCTCATTTATAAATGATAAGAACTGTAGGCGTGACGTGCTGTGGTATAGATTAAATACAGTACTGCCCGTCGCGGTCCCTCACATGCCCCTCTTTCAAAACTGCAAGTCAGTGGAAAAGAATTATCCGGAGGAGAATTAGCTGACGCATTTTATGATTTCTTTACAAGCATGGCTGTCGGCGGTGCCTCGCCTGGCACATGTTGCGATTATGTAAATGTACAAAATGACAGATCTATGTTTTTGCATCCTGTTGCCGAGGAAGAGGCGATAACAGTAATCAAAAATATAAAAAAGCCGTAATAGCTGCGATATCGACGGCTTACAAATAAGCCCGTGAAGCACGTAGTTCATATCCTTGCACCGATTCTTGCTAAGATATTTAATCAAAGTATAGTGGCTGCTGCTTTTCCAGAAAGGATGCAAGTTGCATGAGTAACTGTTCTTTATAAAAAGGAAGAGAGAAATAATCTGGCTAAATATAGGCCAGTTTCTATTCTGCCAGTTTTTTTCAAAAGTATTTGAAAAAATTTACATTCAAGACTTTCAAACTTTATCGATAGATGTAACTTGTGAACGACATACCAATTTGCCTTCCGTAAAACAAATCCACTGAAATAGCACTACTTGAACAAATAAAAAAATACATACACAGTTTGAAAGCAAAGCAATTGTTGTTGGTACATTTGTGGATTATTCAAAAGCTTTCGGTTTGGTAAATCAAAATACATTGTTAAAAAAGCTTGCATGCTACGGTATTCGTGGACAGCTGTGGTTGCTTTTCAAGTCGTACTTATCTCATCAAAAGCAGGTCGTTCAAATAAATAATATGTGCTCCAAAGTTCAACACGTCCTTCGTGGCGTTCCTCAGGGTAGTATAGTGGGGCCACTACTCTTTAACATGTATCCTACTGACATTGTGAACATCGACCCTATTGCCAAATTTATTATATACGCGGATGACACAAGTCTGTTTTTTTTTTCTGGTAATGACATCCACAAACTGGTAGACAAATGTAATTTTACGATGAGGGCAATAGAAGAGTGGTCAGTTTCTAATTCCATGCGAATAAATAAAGTAAAAACTAAAGCAGTCATATTCAGACAAAAGAATATGAAAGCCGTTTACAATTCCCTGTAACGCCGGTTAGAGGGCAGCTCTTGAGGAGGAGGATGGAAGCGTACTGAGGGATAGGTGACTCCTTGAGATCACCTGACCTCAGGGGGTCGTGTGACGTCAGGGGGTCACGTGACCTCAGGGGGTCACGTGACTTGGGGGGGTCACGTGACCTTAGAGGGGGTCACGTGGCCTCAGGGGGTTCACGTGAAGTCACGGGACCTGAGGGGGTCACGTGACCTTAGGGGGGATCACGTGACCTCAGGGGGTCACGTGACCTAACGGTTATGCCGACGCCGACACCGCTCAAGCCGGAAACGGGCCCCTAAGAGCTGCGCTCTAAAAACAAGCCAGTTCCACCACATAAAAATAACATCCTAAATGCACGTCCTATAGATATTGTCGAACATTTTAAGTCTCTTGGTGACGTATTTTCTTCCCATATGTCGTGGGATAGCCACATAAACCATATAGTAAGTAAAATAACTCAGATCACAGGCATTGTAGGTCGTATTAGGTAGCTTCTTTCCACGAAAATTAAGTTGTCAATCTAATCTACTCTCAATTTGTATGGGGACCAACAACATTTTCAAACCTACAACTTGTTCATATATTACAATAAAAACTGCCTTCGGCATATTTAGAATGAGCCTTATGGAGCGCCATGTGCTATCTTGTTCTACCGCTCCCATGTGATTAGAGCGTTCAACTTGTATAGATATCGATTAAGTTCGAGGTATAAATTAGAAACACGAAACAATATTACTAACCTACGTGATTTGGCTCATCTTCAAATAAAGAACATAACTAGTTACTCAACAAGACAAAGAGACAATTGGGTAGTGCGTACACCTCATTCGAACTATGGAAAAGATTGCTTAAGTTTTATATTACCGTAATTATTAAATAGATATTATCTTGTGCATTTTGATCTATTTTCCTGGAAGTACAGTGAACTCCGTAGAATGTATGAAACCGAAAGAGTTGGATGTTTTTTTAATATGTGTGCCCTAAACATTTATGATGACAATGAGTTTTTTCTGTGAGTGTGTTGTTGCAATGCATTGTTACGATTACTTTTCTTCCCGCCTTTTGTTTTTGTTTTTTACTTCTGTGAATACTTTAGTACGATGCTGATTAGGTGCCAATATTAACGGTCTGTGGGTCAAGCTGCAATGCTGTAGCTTTTCTCCACAGCTCCTGCATCTTCTTTGCACAAGGTGAAAAATAAACTGATTTGATTTGATTTGATTTGATGCACGGGGAAATCCAAAAACTTCAAGAATACGTAAGAAGCAAGAAATAAATGATACGGTGTTTCACATACGATGCTCTATTTTTGCATCTAACATTATAAGAGAAGGACATGCCTCGTTGCTATATTATGTCACTTAACAGGCGGTTGTCGGCAGTGAGTTCATCGGATCGTTCTACGCTATCTCAGGCACAATATGTTGCTGTATGTAAACTCCGAGACACTGTGAGCACGGGTACATCAGCAATTTCTTGTACCAGGGCTGTTTTTTTTTCGGCTTCCGAGAAATTATGTGAAGAAAATAGAAGCGATTAAAAATATATTTGTTTGGCCAGATTGCAGATACATGCTTTAGTCACTTTATCATATAATCATCGCATAGGTTTAGGGAGCCATTATGCAATGGCACAAGCGTCCGTATGCTCCACCCCCCCCCCCACCCCCCATAAAGAAAGGGGGGGGGGGGGGGAGAGCATACGGAAGGGAGGAAGCATACAAAAGCGCGTGCCACGTCATAATGACTTCAAATGGGCGATTATTTGTACGAGTATCTAGAGTATGTATCTACATTCTGTGTGTAAGAAAATATTTTTAAACACTCTTCTTTTGTCTACTCAGTTCATTAGAAGGGCTGACAGCCCCTGCTGAAGCCCCCTTTAGGGGGAGGAGGGGGGGCATCCACAAGCTTGCACCACGTCATATGAACTGCCTTAAACTGTATGGTGATTATGTAAAATGTAGTCAGATTTCAAGCTACATTTAGCGTATATTCAAATATTTTTAATCACTCTTACTTTTTTACATATTTAGTTAGAAAATAAGAAAGAAAAAAAACCTCATACTTCATTTGGCAATGTGTAGGTATAAAATATGAACGCTTAGTTTAGTGCCCCCAAATTAAATTTTTCCACCAAACCACTTGATTTGAAGAGAACCATTAAACTTCAAAAAGGAGAAGAAAAAAAACACAGCTGTCGTGTGTTTGTGCAGTGTTGCACTGTGTACTGAATCAGTTTTTTCTAGACACTATACCAGGGTGTCTACCAATACGGCGTTTACATATTCGCCGAATTTGCCAGGCTTCCCCTACTTTATCGTAATTCCCTTCCTGATTCCAAGGACACAGGATGTATCTCGACCCTGAAGCACAGTTTTAAAGCTTCCCTCTCTTGGGCTCCTCCCTCGGCCCCGTCGTCGCCGCCTCTTCGGACTTCTCGAACATTCCGACATACTCCGGCCCTTTTTATCTGCCAGGGCTTTAATCTGGACACTTGACAAAAAAGTCGGCGAGGAATTCGGGTGTCGTGATTGGCCAGTTACGCGCTTGACCTTGGTGCCGGGCCACGGCCAATCACAGCGGTCGAATGTTTAGCCAACGTTTTCGCCAAGTACCTAAATTAGATTCCCTGCAGGTCAATCCCAGAGAAAAGAGGCAACTTCGCGAGAAAAGGGTTATGACCATTCATTTCCCGTGCGCCCTACTTGCTATGTAGGAGGAGATGCAAAGCACATCAAAAGAAACAGCACTGCTGTTGGCGGTGGTGATTCGCTCATGCCGCGAAAAAGACTGAGCGTGCACGCTGCCTCCTTCCACGTCCTGGCAGGTGAATTTGTATCGATCAGTGAGCGATGCCATTGCTACAAACAGGAAGAACCGGAAGAACGCACCACGCATCGCAACTTCCGGCAAGCGCTGATTAGCTCGCGTCAGGAGAAACACGTCGCTGAGCGACGAAGATTGCCCTCGGACCGTTCCGGAAAATCCGCCGGCGATGAGCGGAAAATGCCACCCGGAACGAAAAAACGCTCGTCGCCGAGGCGGATACGTCCTTGGAATCGCAAGTGTAGGCTGGCCATTATGCTACATTAACACTGGCGTTTGAATCTACACCGCGAAGCGCATCCGCTTGTTTTCATCGTCAAATGGGTGTAAATTTGAGCTGCTTCTTTAAGCAACAGCGCTCACAACCGCTTTGTGAATGCGGTTCAGCCGCCAGTATTAATACGGCGTTATACTAAAAAGGGGCCCCGGCAGGGATTTTCCTATACCCCCTCCCTTCCACCCAATTGTATTTATAAAGGCACCCCTTGATTCGCAACGTCTCCTCTATTCTCAATGCCCCCCATCCCCCCTAAAAATTTAAGCCCCGCCCCCCCCCCCCCCCCCCCCATAATTTTAATTCCTGGGGGGGGGGGGGGGGGGCGGGACGACGCACCCTTCGCCCCAGTGGCCTCGGGTGCGTCGTCTGCTTACGGAGGTCACGTGAATTGTTTCTTCGTTTATCCTGTTCTTTTAGCCATCGAAATACACGGTATTGCACAATTTATTGTTTTATGATGTAAACCTAGTATACAATGCATTAGCCAAGTTTAAAAGCGACTTTCCTTGCCAGGGGCGCTGCTCAAAACTTGAGAGCAACTGTATCATGTCTATTTGAACGAATCACCGACTCGGTCGCGACAGTTTCTTTTAGCATGCGGGCTTCAATTTTGGCGAATTTACGTTGTGTGTGACCCGCTGAGTGCCTGAAAAAGAATCCCGAGACATTCACCCGCTGAGTGCCTGAAAAAGAACCCCGAGACATTCAATGCAGAACAGAAGGGATACGAAAAATTCCACTCATTGTCGCGGGGAGCGAAGAAACGGGCAAAGAATGTGCCAACCAGGACACCGTTCTTAAGCCATTCAGCTGACGTGGTTTTCGTCTGTGTGCTTATTAGGGCTGGGCAATTGATCGATTAACCTTCCGATTAATCGATTAATGCTTTAATCGCGATCAATTTTTTTAACCAGTTAATCGGTTAAAATGAGGCGAACAAAAGTAAGTAAATATACGTTTTTTTCCTTTCTCCTGGTGCCGTTCCCTCTAAAACGAACATACAAACTTGCTCCTTGTTCACCTCGTAGGTAACACCCAACAAACAAATCATTCGTCGTGAGTCACGCGGGATTGGAAGAAAAAAGCGAAAACAGAAGCGGAATGAAAGTAGGCTTTACGGAAGTCCGGTGACCTTGGTCATGATTTGAGCACACGCAGCAGTTTTTTTTTTTGAAGGCACGCAAGCAGGGGGGGGGGGGGGGGTGGGGGGGTTTGGCTTACGGGTTTGCAGCGACAAAGCTAGAGCTCTTCCGAAGGCTGCCTTGATCCCCATTGTGGGTTATGCTCCGTCCTTGCGGTCACTACAACGTGACCTCGCTCGTCTCTCCGCTCGTTCAGCGTGGTGCAAAGCCGGCCGTGGTCGTGGCTTGCTTCAGTATTCGACCCTGTCTTTTATTTGTGTGGTTGGAATTTCTCTCTCGACTTCGCTTTTGCCTCTTGACGCAACGACCTTGGCGGACCCGCACTGCCCGTGGCAAAGTGCTTCCAGATGTTCCCCCGTTCTCTCGTCGTCTTTGACGAGTTGGCGCCGCGCGCAGCCGGATGGGCTCGTTTCCCTTTTCCCCGTAAAAAGGGGTCGTTCCTTCGCCGGGGGTTTTCTGTTTGTTGAAAGCTTCAAGGACGTCGTGGAATTAGAGCGTGCTGGTAAAGTTACATGAACGACGAGGATGTTTCATCCTGTTTTTGTCCTTCATGTACTACTCCTATAACACCTTCAGGGACGTCCTCGAAGGATCGACGCTCCCCAATTATCCCCGTCTCCCTTGCCCCGTCTTTCCCCTTCCCTTCACGTCGCGCCGCAGTCACTTGTTTGAGAAGTATCTCATCACAACACCCTGCGCAGGCATGGACGAATACAGGAGTATGAAGGGCAACCTTTCAGGGAAATTCGGGTTTAAAGTAAACTCCGCGGGCGAAGTTTCTGACTTAAAGAAAGTTCACTGCCTCATCTGCAAAAAAGCTTTCGCATATAGCGGAAGTGTAAGCTCGCTTCAATACCATCTCAGAGCTAAGCACCCAAGCATCTCGCTGCAACAAGAATCATCTGCAAAAAAGCAGACGACTATCGACGTTTTCTCTTCGAGGCCGGTTTCTCTGAAGAAAGAAGAAACTATTGCACAAGCCCTTACATCTTGGCTTGTTTCTTCTAGCCGGCCTCTCAACATTGGAAGATCACGGACTAGCGAAAGTTCTTCAGATTGCCTTGGATTCTCCGTCTTACCAGCCGCCGTCCCGTCGTGCAGTGAGTGCCAAGGTGGATGCCCTGTATACCTCGAGACGGGAGCGTCTTCAGGCAGAACTCTCGGCAGCCAGCTTCATCAGCTTAGCAGCGGACTTCTGGACCTCCATCGCCAATGACGCCTACCTCGGGATAACGGCGCATTGGATCGACGACGACTGGATGCTTCGATTGGCAACATTGCAGGTGAGACATGTACCTCAGCGCCATACGGCAGAACAATGTGCCAGTGAGGTATTGGAGACTGCTACAGATTGGGGAATCGTTGAAAAGGTAGAAGCTGTCTGTACCGATAATGCCCGCAACATCGGTCTTGGGGTGGAGAGAGCAAACTTTCAGAGTCTGAAGTGCGCAGCTCACACGCTTCAGCTGTGCGTCCACAAGGCGCTCAGCGTGACGGGCGTGGAGCGACTGCTAGCCGCCTGTCGTCCTACTGTGGGTCACTTTAAACACAGTTCGAACAACCAGGCCGTCCTTTCAAAACATGCCGCTGAACTCGGAGCACCTAAGAAGAAGCTTCAGCAGGACATCGCAACACGGTGGAACAGCACGTACAGTCGCCGGCCATATGAGCTCCCCCGGCCGAACGCCGACCGGAGCAGCGAAAATCCCGCATGCGGCGCGTCGAGCGTTGCCGCGTTCTGGGAGCCGGGCTATTGGGACCAAACCATTCCGTTGTCAAAGGGGTGGGCGCAGGAAGTTTAATAGCATTCCGCGTTTTGGAACGTGAATCTGGAACACGGCCGATAACACACCCACCTGCGGTTGTAGGTAAACGCAGACGGCTTATCGAAATTCTTCACTGCATGATATCTCTGACGTGTTCTATGCCACAATTTTATTTGCAGAACCTGTTTGTCATTTTAAATATTTCCTACCCGAAGAGTAATCCTGCACACAAGCTTTCTTACAATCTTTCTTAAACCTAGACTAGACAATGACAAGTGATTTTGAAATATTTTATTTAATCTATAAGGGTATGCTATAAATAAGAAAAAGAAAGATTTGTGTCGAAGCAGAATAAAGATTCAGGCACTTATCATGAACGCGTTTTATCGAGGAGACTCTATTGTTCTGCGCTCAGTAGCGTGTTGCTTCGCCAAGGGTAATTATCTACACGATGACTTTACCGATGGCTTCATGGTCGGCCACTTCTCGCTTGCCGAGGGATCCTTATTGTCATGCCTAATATGATATCAAACATGTTTTTTTTTACATTTGTAAGCATCGATCGAACACTGCTGCTTTATCTACGCCTAAAGCAAGCTCCAGTTTATCAGCAGTTATAACATCATCTCCGAAGACTGGCCCACACCCGAAGACGGCAATTTAATCAGCCGTGTTTTTGTGATTCACACTTCTAAAGGCTGGAATCCCGATAAAAGCTATGCGTCCACCCCTTTGATAACGGAATGGTTTGGGCCCAATAGCCCGGCTCCCAAAACGCGGCAACTCGACGCGCCGCGTGGGGGATTTTCGCTGATCCAGTCGGCGTTCGGCCGGGGGAGCTCATATGGCCGGCGACTGTACATAATGATAACCAGCCTGCTTGAACTGAAGGAGCCTTTGCGCCGCTCCATGGAGGACAGCAGTACCATTAAATCGTCGATTCCCCACCTCACAGACGTCGATTGGGACATGTTGGAGCAGCTTCGGGAAGTTCTGAAGCCCCTGCTCGACATTACTGAGCTCCTTGGAGGGGACAAGTACGTTACTCGGTCTGTACTTATTCCAGCCTTAAAACTGCTAAAGAATAAAATGAGGACAAATGACTGTGACCCTGCCTTCATCTGCCGCTTCAAGGCCATGCTTGTGGACTCTATCGATGAGAGGCTTCGCGCGTGGCCGCGGTACAACGATTATGAACTGGCAACGTGTCTCGATCCTCGTTTCAAGAGCCTCGCATGCATCGAAAAAGATCGCCGCGAACTTGTGTGGGAAAGGCTTTCCCAGCTAACACATGCGTCTTCGGACGACGGTTCTACTGATCTGACGCCCAAGAAAAAAAGAAAATACGTTTTCTCGGAGGAAAACGAAGAGCCCACCATCTCCTGCCAAGTGTCGCTTTATCGATCGATGGCCGAGGTGACGGACGATGAACTGGACCCCCTACAGTGGTGGCGAGCTCAGGGCTCCCTGTTTCCTCAAATTGTGCCAATTGTGAAGAGGGTGATGTGTGTCCCAGTCACCTCAACGCCCTGCGAGCGTCTGTTCAGCGCAGCAGGGATGATCGTCAACAAACAAAGAAACTCGCTCCTGCCGGAAAATGTCAACAAACTTCTTTGCCTCCGCAGCTGGGGTTGTGATCTGTGAGTGCGTTACATCAACGTTTATTCTCAATTAAGTTTGTATATATGCGCCGTTTATCATACAATAAAACAAATTGTAAGGACAAAATGTCTACTTTTGCTTTTTACTAAAATCAACCGATTAATCGATTAATTAATTGATTAAAGGGTGGCGATTAATCGGCTTAAAATTTTAATCGACGCCCAGCCCTAGTGCTTATTAAATGCATTGGCTTGTTTGTTGTTGAAGCGATGTTTATTAGGAAATTGACGTTGTTGTTAGTTACGCTCTGGGCGCACTTGTCACCGTTGATGGGAAAGGGAATTAAGTGAAAAAAGAGATAGAGGAGAGAGGGGGAAGGGGGAAAAGGATTTCTTCAGTGTGTTGACTCGCGACTCCTGGAACTCCTGAAAACCTCTGGATGTAAGATCTTCAAGAGCCCCAGGAGCCGCAAGCAACCCAGATCTCTTGGAAGTCCTAGAGGATCTCGAGGAGTTCCGCGCTCCTCAGGAAGCTGACTACACTCTTGAGTGCCCTGTCCGTAGTAGCTCGTGAGGCTCTTGGACGCATGAGTTCTTCCAAGGTGGTACTAGGTAGCCCTAGGCGGGAAAAAGCATCACGGAGGTTGGTGCGCTCCTCTTCGTGATCACTGCAGTGCAGGAGGAGATGTTCGGCGTCGGCCGTTTCCTCGCAGGTCTGGCATATGGGGTCAACACTGAGTCTGAAGCGACTTATCCACGCCGGGGTGAAGGCGCTTCCGGTCCGTAATCTGTGCATTACTGCGGCAGTTTGGCGGTCGAAGCCGCGGGGTACCCGAGCTGGGAAGGCACCCGCCACCACTACGGGGTCCGGGTGCTGTAGGGCGATGGCTCTTCTCACAAGGAGTTTGGCGTCTGAGAAGCGGGGAACGGTTGAAAGGGGGCGCTCGGGGTCCTTGTGAGCCCGCACCGCTAGAAAATCAACGACCTCATTGCCTCTAATGCCACAGTGGCTCGGGAGCCATTGGAAGGCAATGTTGTTGCCTTCTTGCTGAAGCTCGACCGCATCCTGTGCGATTGAACGGGCCAGGGGCGTTGCCCGTTCGAGCCTAGATAGCAGCTCGAGGGCTGATCTTGAGTCGCTCAGGATGACCAAGCGTAAAGCCTGTGTGCAGCCCGTCCGAATACCCCAGAGGGCGAGCCGTATGGCTGCTAGCTCTGCCGTGGTGGAGGATGCCTGGTGATCCAGGCGCTCACTGGTACCCACAGCTGCTGCCTCGAAGAAAGCCGCTGCTGTTGCTGTGCCTCCGGAGGGGTCCACCGATCCGTCGGTGTACACTCGGGTCCACCCATCGTACTGGGTAACTAAAAAAAACTGAATAAAACGGTGATCGTTTGCTTGCGCTAACAGTGTTCGCGCGATGCACGCACTAATATCCTGCCATCCACTCGCTCATGATGCTTCTCTCGCTGCCCGTCGTTATGCCAAAGTTTCGTCAACGCGATGAAAGTTTAGATTATGGGTGTCCCTGTGGCGAAACTGAAAATCAGCACTTTTGGCCGAACACTTGTCGACCATGTTTATGTCCACGGCGGCCAAGCTGAGAATCAGCTCTTCTGGCCAAACACTCCCCGGCCGTGTTTATGTTTCCGGCGGTCAAGCTGAAAATCAGCACTGCTGGCCAAACACTTGCCGGCCGTGTTTATGTCTCCGGCGGCCAAGCTGAAAATCAGCACTGCTGGCCAAACACTCGCCGGCCGTGTTCATGTTTCCGGCGGCCAAGCTGAAAATCAGCACTACTGGCCAAACACTTGCCGGCCGTGTTTATGTCTCCGGCGGCCAAGCTGAAAATCAGCACTTGTGGCCAAACACTTACCGGCCGTGTTTATGTCCCCGGCGGCCAAGCTGAAAATCACCACTGCTGGCCAAACACTTGCCGGCCGTGTTTATGTCTCCGGCGGCCAAGCTGAAAATGAGCACTTCTGGCCAGGCGCTTGCCGGCAGTGTTTATGTCTCCGGCGGACAAGCTAAAAACAGCTAGTTTGTGGCCGGACCCTTGCCGGCCTTGTTTATGTCTCCGGTGGCCAAGCACTTAAAGTGGCCAAGCTGTCCAGACACTGGCCAACCGTCGGCCGATCGAAATTCACTTTTTGGTGCTGCTTGGGTGGCTCTTCGAAGACAACATTATGCGGACCGTTGCAAATTGGAATTTCCCTCTCTCGCTGAGTCTGAACACCTGCACTAAATGCTAACGCATTTCGTCGAGAATCAGCATATACCGACAGCAGCGAATTTTAGTGTTTTTTTTTTCTTCTGTTCTGTGGCTACGGCATTTACGTAGATGCGCGGAACAAATCCTGATCCGGTGAAAGTGATATTTGGGGCATCGAGCCAAAGACGATACTGGTGGATTATCGACTACTTTCCGCGAGAGTGTTGTGAGAGTGAGTGCTCACTTTCCTTATAACTGATTTTGCGGGACGTGTGAATACGATGAAGATGTGATAAATAACTTATTTAGTTGCTTTGTAGGTCGTGTATAACGCGAGCGGTATGGCAGAGTTGGTGTCTTGATTATGGTGGTGGAATAGAATCTTGTTCTTTATCGTTATTTGTACTTAAATACGTCGTCGTCAGTGGCCCACGAAGAGAGCGATAGCTTATTTTATTACGTTCTTTTAGGCTTCTTACCTTGCCACATGGGTGCACAAGAACATGTGTTGCTTCACTTGTACATTGCGTCCAGAACATAGAAAAATAAGCTATATAGAAACTCAATACAGATTTATATAAAACAATATTAGGCACTATGTACTGTGAAGTTTTCATTCACCTGTTTTAAATAAAGAAAACATGTTTTCCCGTGGCGAATGTCCACCTAAACGGCCTCTCTAGCCTGAAATGAAAATCGTTAGTTTAATATAAAATCCTTGTGGCATGTGCCAGGACCTTGTCGTGGAAGTGTACACGAAATTTCAACTCGCGATTTGAAGAATCAAGTATATAAAACGAGTCTGGAAATTCTCGCATTGCAACTCACTCCATAAACTAGCAATGACGTAACAAGATAAGGATGCCGTCTCCTTAGGGCTCTTCTTGCTCTGCCCTCTTAGGTCCCGCCTGTTGTCAACGCGTGGGTAACGTCACTCAACCCATTTTAAGTTCATATTAGCAGCAACAGCGCCTTACAAACAAAGACAAAAGGAGAGGACACATAGAAGGACAAACACAGTGAAGAATTCCAAGTAACGTTTTTTTTTACTTCCTTGTAAGGAATAGGATAATAGAACAAAGAGAGAGAGAGAGAGAGATAAAGGGAAAACTTTATTTATCAAAGGGCAGACGCTGTCTTCGTCTCATAGTAGGTGGTCTCCTCAGTCCAAGAGACCATGGTCCTTGGCTGCCCGCCGGGCCCTGTCGGTCAGCTCGACCTAGTCACCAGGGTCCACGCTGGTCAGCCGGCTTTCCCACTACTCTGTGGTGGGTCTTGCGATGGGTTGTATCGCCGTGCTGCCCTGGCATCCCCCCCCCCCCCCCATGCTGTAGAGTGTGGTGGGCACCTTGTATGCCAATGCAGTCAAATTCGTAGCAGTCTGGATGACTCAAGCGGTAAATTGCACCATGTGGATAGGGTTTGGTTTCAAGCTGCCTCAAAAAGACTGCTTTCTCCCTGGATAGCTTCGGGCGGGATGGTGGGTAAAACTTTCTCCCGAGACGTTATAGTGTTCTACACCTTCTATAAATTCGTTCTTGAAAGGGTTTTCGACACCCCAAGAACTCTTTCAGGTCGTGAAGAACGGTTTGGATTGAAGCACTATCGTCCTCTGGCGAACTAGGAAAGCAGCTGGGCGATGAAGAACTCTTTCGCATCAAAAAGGAGCTTAAAAGAACCCCAAAATGTTTTTTTTTTCACACAGAACACTTTTAGCGGTGCTGAAAATAACTTTTTAGGGTGCAAAATTTGAACAACCCGAAGAACCCATAAGATTTCCTTTACGGCCATATTTCTTTAATGTAAAGTCTCTGGACCTCTTGTGTAGACGCCTTCATCCGGGTTCAACTGGGCTCGATCGATCAGCAGCAACGCCTGGATTGTATAATATCGAGCCAAGGCGTGGGCCGCCTTTTTTCCCACAAAGTCCTCGTGCCCCGGGATCCGGGGACCAGACTATCTGGATTTCCAGAAGCTCTGTGTGTCTTGTAAGAATCTGGAGAGCCTGACGAAATTTACAACCCTATTGGAAAAACGTACAAGAAACAAACCTGCTGCTTGTACAGTTCTGGTATGACACCACATTAATTTCTTTGTGTTACGCATGCAGCTAGTTTGGTTTGTCGTTCTGCATAACTGGAGATACTGGCACCGCTATGGCTCCGGGTCTGTCTATACTGGCAGCCACTTTGCTTGCCGATATGATTCTGTGTGGCTGGTATGATTTTGCGTCCGATGACGTAGGCGACTGCCGTCTTTCCAACAAAACGCTTATACCACAGGACCACCGGTATACCCAAATCATACATGCAGAAAGACGACCGCCATCTTCCAACAAAAACGTCCATCGTTCACCGCCGCTATCGTTACATACACCATACATGTCGAAAAAGAACATAAGCCACGTTTACACGAATGCGACTTAGTCGCATTGAATCCAGTTGCCGCATTCAATATGCGGTCATGAAAACGGCATAATGCGCAAAGCGCATCGCATTTTGGAACGGGGAGGATTATCGGAAGGCGCTCGCTGCGGTAGCGAGTGAACAGCTGAGAACATGGCGGCGGCCAACATCGTCGGCGGCGCGGAGAGCGGTCCCGCAATTTTTTTCCCGAGAACGCAAGCTTTTATTGCGATCATAAGTAAGCGGAATATAGCGGAGCTGCTCGGTGAGGGCGGCCCCGTCCAAACCTTTGCGAAGTACGACTTGCGCGTCCGAAGGGGTCACAAAGGCTTCGGTGCAAGCACGAATGACACCGAGAGCTCCGAGCACTGTAGAGCACTGCATGGTAGCGCAGAACGAGCAGCTCCTACCTCGGTGCAGTTCCTGGCTCCGCAAGAGCCTCTCGGACTCGGGGTCCGGTTGGTCTGGTCGCGATCGGCGAGGTCTAGCGCGGCGAAACGCGGGGGCTTCCTCAAAGCGTGCACACACACGTCGCCTCTCGTTCAGAGTGAACCGGCGGCCCGGCCTGGAGTCCTAAACGCCTTCCGTCTCCCAACTTCTTCCACAGCGCCGAAGACAGCGGGCACGATCTTTACATTCACTGAATGCGTCGAAAGGCCTCCACGTGCGATGCACCGGAAAACGTGGTGCGGCTGGTGCCGGAACGGAACTGCATAACTTCGAGCTTTGAGTCAACGTGCACGGCAACAAACCGATCGTGACACCAAGCCGCGGATACCTCATCACCGGTCGACAGCGGCAAACGGCCCGTTGCTCGTATCGTGGGCCGTGACTCGTACTCGGCCAACTTGGCGTCTTTTCGTGGCCCCTCGCGTCGTCGCAACCAGCCACAAACCCGACAAACCCACCAGCCCGAAACCGTAGCGACCGTAGCCTGCGTTGGAGAAAAGCGAAACCGAAACTTAAAGCTTCCGCCTAGTGGCTTCCGCTGTCGCGGTTTTTATAACTTTGCGGCTTCCACTTCCGGTCGTCGCGGAGATGGCGAAGATAGAGCGGTGGTGGGGGTCGTTGGCTCGTTTACGGTTACGGGACAGATGTTTTGCGGTCCCTTTCTACTGCGTCTCTGGCTCTCAACTGGACGGCAACTCTCATAGTCCAACCAGGCGTGGTCAGCCTGCGTCAGGCCGGCTCGACCCGTCCGATCGCCAGACCGCAGGCGACTTCCAAGTACGGCCGTTAGGCCTAGGATCCGAAGGCCTAGGATCCGTGAAGCGGTAAGCGAATCTCGTCCCGTTTTCGTTCTACTTTTAAATTACGTTAGGTGCGCTACAGTATAAGCATGCGTGCCAAGTGTTCGTGACATTTTTGAACTAGAATAATTGTGCTTCATTGCGGTCATTTGCCGAAAATGTAAATCGGGCAATGAACGAGGAGCCATGCTTGAAAACGGTGTATGTACGATGTTAACTTCTACCTGGGCGGCTAAAAAAAAAAAGACTGGTTACGGTTGGATGCGAGGCTGGTCCCAATGCAATGGTACACTCTAAAAAAAAGGGGTGTAGTACTTACACCCAGTGGGGTGTATGTGACTTGTCCCATATACGACACCCCCATGGGTATATATGCGACACCCCAAAAAGGGGTGCATACATGCACCTCATTTTGAGGTGCACATGTGCACCTCAGCGGGTGCATAAGACACACCCCACCCCGGGGTGTACATATACTCCGTTTCTCACTTACTGGGAATACTGATACACCCCATTTTTAGGTGTACATATATTCCGTTTCTCACTTGCTGGGAATACTGATACACCCCATTCTTAGGTGTACATGTATTCCGTTTCTCACTTACTGGGAATACCGATACACCCCATTCTTAGGTGTACGTATATTCCGTTCCTCACTTACTGGGAATACTGATACACCCCTCTTTTAGGTGCACATATATTTCGTTTATCACTTACTGGGAATACTCATACACCCCATTCTTAGGTGTACATATATTCCATTTCTCACTTACTGGGAATACTGATACACCCCATTCTTAGGTGCACAGATATTCCGTTTCTCACTTACTGGGAATGCAGTTACACCCCATTCTTAGGTGTACTTATATACCGTTTTCCACACCCTTCTCACTTACTGGGAACCGATAAACCCCACTCTTAGGTGTACATGTGCGAAGTCAACAAAACTAACACTAGAACATTTTCTATCAAATTGACAGTAAATGTCTTTGCAGCTCTTTTCCAAGCTTTTAACCGTCAAACGACGGTGTTTTGTGTCATTTGCATGTCCCATTTGTCAACCCGAAAACAATTAGGCTGCCAATCCCACATTCTATCGTCATTTCATTATATGGCCTGGCATCATTTTGACGTCCTAACTGTCAACCTGAAATACAATTGAGAGCTTTTGTGTTACTCCTGCGAATATAACATTGTCAGGATCATGCAAAATTTTATAAAATAAGCTACGAAAGTTGGTATCTGTTCCTACATATTTATTGCTCATAAACACTGGGTGAAACATATACTACAAAAATACACATTGAATGCATGCACCAGAAATGGCGCTTGTTTTTTTTTTTTCTTCTTTTTGCATGTCTTGTTTTTTAGTCTTCTGCCTTGGGTGTTGACCACCAAAAAGAGCCATGGAGCATTCCTGAAAAGCAAAACCCAGTTTCATACCATGATTAGATACATATAGGACACTGTCAAGGCCCCACACCTTACTTAATGAGCATTACGAAAAACCAGGAACTCAGCCAACTTCATAAATATTTTGCACACCACTGAATAATAGTGGGGGGGGGGGGGGGGAGTTTACCACTTTAGATACAGATGCAAGGCTGGAAAACCGAAAACAGATAAAAAGCATGTGTTTTCAATATACTTAAACAACTGATTTTGGCGGTTTTCAACAATGCCAGCCGGTTTCTTATTGCAACTGTGTTTATTTTTTACTAATAAAATGCACAATTAGCCGAAAAATGCCATAAGCAACCTTGTACTCAGTGGCGCCTAACCAGATCAACGAATGCCAACATCAGAGGTGTCCTAATGCAAGCTTCCTTTAACAAAATTTTGGACCATCTAAAACAGTGCTCTCAAACACAATTGAGTGTAGAGGCCAGATAGCCCACCCCCAAAAGATCGAGGGCTTCTGTAAGGCATGGGGGTCAAGAAATTTGTTAAGGGGACCTTGCGCTCTCCACATTTTGTAACTTGCAATCTTGACAGTGACATTTTTAGCCGTGATTCATTTGTAGTGCTCCCCTTATCCCTTGCCTGATGTAATCACAATAATTAAAGTGGTACTGCCGCCAACATACTGGCATTTTGTAAGAGGACAAGAGAAGAAGTACACTGTTGTTGCCGTTGCTTATTTCACTCAGGATATATTCAAGCTCAACATGTCTCGAAAGAATGCCTTTTGCTTTTCTGGGAATTTCTGATAGCACCAGTCTGAGCGAATGCTTATATTTTAATGGTGATATTTTCTGAGGGCGAGAATCCAGAGCTCATGAATTTATCTTTGGTGGTTGCTTCTGACAAGCGAGAGTTCATGCAGTTGAAGTGCATCCTTGGGCAAAGAGCTCGTCTTTGCAGCCTACCAGCGGAATTGTCGTGCAGGTGCTAAATACTAAAAAAAAGACGGGAAGGAAAAATAGAGACTAAACACCTAAAAAATAAAAAAAACGAAACTACATTAACTATGTGGATATATTACAAGAGCATAGCTACGTTTCCAGCGTAAATGAATAGACCGATCCCACCAAGCGTTCCACGCATGCGTGACGCCGCCATAACTGTAATTCGTAGGAGGCAGACGCCAGTTCACGCGACAGCTCATGCTGCCTCGTGGTCTACTCGCGCAAACCTCCAGCATGGTCGTCGCGCGTGTAGAAAGACTACAGCTCCCACGATGCATATCGGCAGCGGTGGCGTACTCAAACTAGCTGGTGAGATCGGTCTATTAGCGACATATTATAATGCATGCCATTTGTAATGCTCGTTATAAGAACGGGAGCTTGCAGCTGGTTTCCTGTGGGCCGTGTTCAAGCAAGTCGCGAGCTGCGTCTTCAAGCACTGAGCAGATTAATTTTACCCAGTTATTACCTGCCAGTGCATCATAATCTGTACAATGGTGAATATATTCCGAGACACTACTTGCTAGCAGCACAGGCTAAAACACTGCCCGAAGAGGGGAAAGGGCAAGCGCTAGAAAGGCGGGTGAGGAGAGTAACTTCCTCTCCTATCTAACATTCGTAGTGCTTTCCCCCTCTCCCCCCTCCCTGCCCTCCCCTCCCACATGCCTTCCTAGCGCTCGCCTTTTCTCTCTTCGCATGGCATTGCATTCACCTGCACTACACACAACTAGTGACACTGAGTATAATTGAAGGACGGTACACTCACAGATGTCAAAGCACTTGAAGAGTTCGCAACTTCGGTGCAATGCCACTGGTTGCACTTTTGTATCGCACTTCAGATGGGTTGATTTGCCTGAAGTACCTGGAAAATAATAAGAATGATAGAATAAATTAATGTGCCATAAACCAGGGCTGGGCAGACACACTCCAAAAAGTATTCGGGAATACTGAGATACATCTGCTTTAAGGCCAAAAATACAGATACTGAGATCAGACTTGGACGTAGTTCAACTACTCTACTCAAACTACTGTAGTTTAACTACTTTTTCGAGTAAATTGGTAACTTTCAATTACAACTTGATTTGGGTAATTAGTAGTTTAATTTAACTACTTTTTTCAGGTAACTTCTACTCAAATTACTAACTACTTTCGAAATTATATAGTGCTAATTTTGCCCATCACGGAAGTTTGAGCACAGAAATGAATAAAACGCCGGCAGATAAAGTGGCATTCCCGAACAAGGGGCCCCCTTGTTCGGAAAGGCGTCCTTGGGCCAAGTTGGCGACGAGCAGCCAAAATATAACACCGGCACGCACGAACACAGGAAGAGATGCATAACAAGCCTTGGTCGGGTATTGATCTAATCCGGTAATGCACGCAGGCGCCGTGTTTTCAGCTGCAACCGTGAAAGACGGGGACACTCCGAGAGTTGTTGTTTTCGTGTTGTCTGTCTTTAGTGAGTTCTGACTCAAGCGGTAGGTTCTACGGGAGGCGCCACTGGAATGACCTCGCAGCTGGGCGCCTGTTCCTATGGTCGCCTTGTCGTCAGCGCATACGCCTTTGCAAAGCCGGACTCCCCCGCGCACAAACCCTGGCACGGATAATCCGTTCATGGGAGCACGTTCCCGCTTTCAGCTGCAACTGTATACACGTTTGCAAGTCCGGTCTCAGGGCGCCGCCATCTTCCTCAGTGGGGTGCGCTCTTGGGCGCGGCCATAATCCGATTACGACGCTTTAGCAAGGCTTCGTAATCGGATTATGAGCCGCCTAAGCGCACCCCAGCCAAGCAAGATGGCAGCGGCCTGGAGCCGGACTTGCAAACGTGTATACGAGGGACGATGCTTCTTCACGTAGTCCTTCGCGTCCTTCCGAATATCCATGCCTGGGAGACCTCCTCTTTGTTAAAAACGAGGCGCTTCAGAATATTGTAGTCGCCGGCGAGGATTGCGAGTTACCCTTGGGCGATCCATTTGTTGGACCCGGCGTCAGCGGCGAAGTATACTTCTTTTCATCTTCTGTTAAATTTTTTTTTTTTTTTTTTTTTTTTTCAGTAGCGTAGCACTAGCACTACAACGGGACGCGCAGTCGTCCGGATGATCGCATCGTCGTGCCGCGAGACTTGAACCCTTGGCGGTCTGGTGCACTCGATCAGCGTACTCTCAGAACGACGTCGGAATAAAGAGGGGCCAGTCATAACAATCTCAACTTGACGAAGAAAAAAGGAAAAAGGAGGAAAGTTTGTTATAAAAGACCCTCTACCCGAGGCAAACCTCACGTGTTTAGTCATGGACACCTAAGATGCCGACACTCGCTTACCCGACCCTGCACAGCCTGTTTCTCAAATTCAACGCTGCCGTTTCATCCAGCCCATCGGTGGAACATCTATTTAGCTTGGCTGGGGACGTCCTTAGAAGGAAAAGTGGAAAACTCTCCAATCAAGAACTTTGAAAGTCATTTCCTTCTGCGAGCGACTAAGCTATTTTGACGAAAACGCAAGCCATGAATAGACTGCATTTATTATAGGCTCGCAGGGTTTTTCATTGATCAAAACTGCTGTACATTTTGCTACCACAAAAATATAAAAAAGTAACTTTGAAAGTAACTTCAAAGGAACTCGCTACTTTTTAGAGTAGTTAGTAGTTTACTCAATTACTATTACAAATGTGTAATTTCTACTCTACTCCAATTACGTTTGGCGTCGATACTCAGTAACTTAACTTAACTACCTTTTTTGAGTAATTTGTACATGTCTGACTGAGATACATTGTCTTTTATGCAATGGTATATCCCCGAGACACTTCTGCGAAACTGGTGAAAAAGTATTCAGGAATACAGATACAATGTGTAGTTGTATCTGTATTGTAGAGGGTGTAGTTCGTGGGGAATATGTACGGTCAGTGGCGTTCCAACTTGTTTTCGAGTCAGGAAGGGGGGGGGGGGGGGGGGGGGGGGCGGGGGAGTGCTCTTGGTATCCCTTGGGCGCCGCCGGCTAGTCTTTAACCTGCCCTGACATGCCTCGCGCCCTCCTTGCCCCCCCCCCCCCCCCCCCCCCCCCGCTCCCCGGTTGGTACGCCCATTGAATGGTATCTATGCTCTGCTCCTTTTTGTGCCATTTTATATGCGGTCCTTCTTACTTCAAACTCTTTATTTATCATTAATGCCGCTAAAGAAAACTAGTCGCCCCCGTTGAATCAAATAGTTACAAAATGGTAAAGACTGCGTACCATGCTTGACGAAAGGCGTCTGCCAAAATTAAACCTGTTTTGCCGTGAGGGCAGCCTGTGCTTCAGGGATTTGAGTCATCAGTACATGTAATCTAACCAAGTACCAAGCCTAATCACACAATATAAGCCTAGCAGTCTGACAAGTAAAGAAGAAAAGAAAACAGGGTCCACCGGATAGTCAATTGCTCACCTTGCCAGACGGTGTGACAAAGTGTATGCTTCACAAATGAAAAATGCAATAAAACGTGTAGTCTAATTTTACAAATTTTGCCCAAGAAAGAGTCTGACAAGTAGGGTACCAACATGATAATTCAAAGTTAGCCAAACTCGAGCTTCGCAAAAGTTAGCATCCGCGGGTACAGCCACTACACATGTTTCCGAATAGAGCTCTCAAAGTAACGCCAAACTGAGCACCACACACACCGAAGCTGGTGAATGCTGTCCTAGAGTTCCTGCATAGGCTCTCTACGGGAGTCAGAGTTGCGCGTCTGTTATCCACACGCTGACACGCCGCTATTCACCTAGATCCGATCATGTGAGGAGCAAAATCCAAATACTGTGCAGGAAAGCCGCCGATACGGCCGTTTCGCCGACGTTGCAATCTCCTCAGCGTACGTTCCCCTGCTTTTGTCTCCTCCTCCTTTCCTGTTTTTCAGGGAAGGAGAAGGAGCACGTTGCTATTCGCCCAATCCAGTGAGATGAGGAGCAGAATTTCGTCCCCTGCAGGAAAGCCGGTGCTCCGGGGTGAACGCGCAGCTCTGGCTCAGGGTTGGCAGGTTGGGTTATAAACAGCCCAATTGGGCTACTCAGTTTTGTAATAGGCAGGAAACTCTGGTGGTTGGCTATTAAGCTATTTCATACCCGATATTCAACAATGTTCAAAGCCTTAAACATGATATTTCTGCGCCGGGTAGAGAAAATATCCAAATCACAAGGGTGCAAATACAATATGTGGACCCTCATTGGTGTTGGTTGCGGAGGTGCAATATCGTTTTTTCGAAGTTTTTTGACACGATTTAATACCGCAGGCAGGGGTGGAGGCACGTGTTTCCAGAAGGAGGGAGGAAGAGGAGTGGGGGCAGCTTAACAGATGTTTGAGAACCCCTTTCTTTCGCTGCACTAAAATATTCGCAACTCCAGCGCGCCGCTCGCCCTCCCGCGGACGAACGGAGAACAGAGGAGCGGGGACGGCAGCGGCGGCGGCGGCAGCGCGGAAACGGTGGCATGGACTGTCGGCCTTGATACGTAAAGCTGTTTTAACGAAAACACTGAGCGCGTTAAATGGGGAATTCCTGTGCTCCACCTTGCAGTAGCCTTGCACGAGGGACCGGGGTGTCTAATTTCATTAGGGACTTTTCATGTATCGCATACGCTGCGGATTTCTCGTCTTGTGCATGGCCGCCAGCTGAATCTGTGCTCAACGTGACGGCGGGCTTAGCGGAGGGGGAAACGCGGTCTACGAAAACTTCCTATTAATGAAGAACTCTCTAGTACGGAAAAACTATTCTTTGCCATAAGTAGGAGAAAACTCGTCTCGCAACGGTATGTCGAGCAATAGAAATCGGGAATGGGTTCGCGTTTTAAGGCCGTTACAAGGAACTTGACCCTTTGTTCCAAGCACTTTAAAAAGACAGAATACCCACACTTGCTTCCATGTAATTACAAAGCAAATAAAAAACAAATGCTCGAAGCATTTCAAGCGCGTCTATGTTAGCCAACCGTTCGTGACGAGAGCTTAGAAGGCGTAGTTTTAGCCAGAGGGACCGCAATGTTGCAAATAACACGGTACAAAAATGTACGCTATATTAAATTTTTGATAGAGCAATAAATAAAACCCCTAAACATGCCGATTATGTTAATAGGCAGTTTTTGCATAGCGTACGACACCCCTAAGCTTCAGTTGCACGTACAGCGCACTGACGTTCAACCGGCGCTACCAACTTTCACGAGCGGCTTGATAGCCGAGTTGCGCAACTTATTAAAATAGCTTAAGTAAGTGTAAATGACTGTAAAAGAAAAAAGTAATCGGAATTTTCTTGGCTTTCCTGCAAAACCATGGTGTTTTTTTTTTTGTTTTTTTTTATTCGGTACTTTTTGATGCGTACATTAGCTGTTTAATATCTTATATTGCGCCGTCATCAAGCCTATCATAAAAGTTGGGGCCGTCAGTTTTACGTCAGTGGGCTGCACGGCGAACTGAAGTTTTGGAGTGTCGTATATGTGACAAAAGGTGTAAGGACTACGACATTTTTTTTTTTAGTGATGAGCACGGCAACGCTTCTGGCGCGCACTAGAAATTGTGCTTCAAAGGCGCAGCGCGAGCTTGCGGTTGTAATGCTACACCGCACGGTAGCCTGCGGTAACAAACTTTCTATCAATAACCATAGAGCAGTTTGATTACGTGTTGCACGGTCAGCAGCGAGTTGTATGGCTGTAACGCGAAGACACCGATACTGTGAACGCTGCTCTTCCGAAGCTTGACTGTCACCGTTCGCGGCTCACTTTTTAGAGCACTAATGGCCAGCAAAGCACAAACATAGTATCGTCATCACCCTCAAAAATATTCTGTCATAAACAGTAACGCGGCCGGTGCCTAAAACGCGCTCGCTCACCACAAAGCTTCGCACTTTGAGGTTTCTGCAACTTTTAAATAACAGCATGCTCGTTTTTCTAACGTGCATCAGCATCTCCGTCACCTGTAATATGATCCCTCCTTACCGCTTCGCATTTGTAGACAAATAAATCATTTTTAGCGCGCTGAACAGCGTCAGCGAGCAAGCGCACGGGATATTCTGGAGAATCTTCTATCCCCGTCTCTTCCGCCAACTTGGAACTACCGCCACGCCACCTATAGGGCGTTGGAGTTGCGAATACATGGGGACGCTTTATCCTCCTATTGCCTTCTTCTGTAAATAATTGTCTTATGTCATGTATCATGTTACCCCTGTTCCAAAGAGATGTAAATACCTTGTATGAAATTTTATGTGTTGGGCTATTTTTATAGCCCGACATTTGGCTATTCTTGGGCACAATATCAGGAAAGTTTGACGGGTTAATCTGCAAATACCTGGCAACCCTGCTCTGGCTACCGTAGGGGGCCTACGCAGGAACTCCATGCTGCCCTAGAGTTCCTGCAGAGGCAGCCTACGGGAGTCAGGAGTTGCGCGTTCATCCCAGTAGCTCCGACTTTCCTGCACTTCAAGTCGGCTCCTCACGTGACTGAATTCGGGGAATAGCGGCCGCAGGGGCTCTACCTCCTCATTTCCTGGAAAGCAGGACAGGAGGAGGCAAAAGCGGGGGTATGCACACCGAGGCGCTTGCACCGTCGGCGAAGCCGCCGTACCGGTGGCTTTCTTGCACGGCATTTGGAGTCTGCTCTTCACGTGATCGGATATCGGCAAATAGCGGCGCGGCGGCACGTGGAAACCAGACGCGCAACTCTGGCTGGAGCCTATAATCTCAATGCTGCACTGGAGTGCCAGTTCCTGTATAGGCTCCCTACGGGAGCCAGAGTTGCGCGTCTATTTTCTACGTGCCGCCGCGCCGCTATTTGCCGAGATCCGACCACGTACCGTGCAAGAAAGTAACGTTGCACGCGCCCCGCCGTACGCACCCCTGCTTTTGAGCGCGCCGCGCGCCTCGTCGGTTCAAGAGTCAATGGTGCCAGTACCCTCTCCCTCTTCGTAGTGGCCGAGCAGGGAGGGAATATGGTTTCGTTGTGTCGACCTCGGGGGCGGAAGATTACGCACGATGGGGACAAAGGCGAGTTTGGGGGAGCAGTATCTAGGTCACAGCGCCTCAATGGTTGAACAGGATGTAGCTGACGTTTTGGGTGTGGAACGGGTAAGAGAGGCCTTGAGCGCGCCTTGTTTTCTCGACACTTAGCCTAGTGTCGAGGTGGCAGCACATATTCGCCAAGAGGTCCAAAAGTCGCGTGAGGAGCTGGATCAACATGCCGTGCAGGAAAGACGGCGCTACGAAGATGAACGCGCAACTCTGACTCCCGTAGGGAACCTATAAAAGAACTGCCTTGTCCCGAAGCGCCACCTTAGTTCCATCATCCCCACTGAATATCGCATTGCACAACCATACGTGCGAGCAAAGCCGGTAACAAGCGCGAGAATGTTGCTCTGCAATCGAACTACGTTTCACCGACAGATCGTTTTATAGATAAGCGATGATTCATCGCCAGAATGCTTCATCGACAGCACAAACTACCTTTTTTCTGTAAGGAGCTGCCTCACACTGTTGCCACGAAGCGGATAGTACGTGTAGGATACACCCGCGACGAAATGTCCCTACAACACTAAATCCGCGTAACGACTGTCGATGGAACGGTAGTGTCGACGAACGAGAGTCCATGTAACATCTGTCCACAAAAAGTGTTTTTTGGTGAAACGAGAGAGACCCGTTGCTCTGAATGACGCCAGCTCTACACGCAAGAATAATGTCTCGAAGCTGCGATGCCGTGCTCGTTTGTACACACAGAGAACCGGGCACCGCCACCGCGCACACATGCCACAAATACAAAAGCGAAGTAACTCTGACATAAACAGGAGAAAAAGGAAAGCACGTCCCCAGCTAGCAGGCCCCATGCCTCGCAAAACGCAGCATCCAACGAGTGCATGTAAACGGCAGACTTACCTTCATCGGGCGGGCACATCTTGGTTTGTGACTGCAATGCAGCTACGTGCCAAGCATCGCTTCGTGAACACGATCCGCTTTGTCGAACCACCTTCTAAAAAAACACGCAATTCAAAATAGCGCGAATGAACAAAGGCGATGTCACCCGCCAGCCGAAGCAAAAGTATGGCCGCCGAAGCACGCCGAGATGGAATGCAGGAGGTGAGGAGGTCAAGTCTCCTAGCAACACGAAGGCCAGATAACGCGCGAAACGTGATCGCTATCGCGATAGGTTGTCAGTCGGATGACGTGTAACCAGTGACTGCTAATCAGGACGCGCGCTCTACACTATTACCGCGCGCATTTTGTTTGTTTTCTTGCGCTCTCCTGATAGCACTCCCTCTCCCCTTTTTGAAAAAGGAAAGGGGGGTGTAATGGTGCCCCTGGTAACACCCTCGCCTCGCCCGCCGATTCCTTTGGGAGAGGAGGATTCGCGTGATGGGAGTACGATTACGCTCGCCGGGTGTCTCCAGTCGAAGGGGGGTGTAAGGGTGCGCGATACACCCACATACACCCTTTTTTTCTGAGAGTGTAAGCACTTAGAGCGCCTTTCTGAACGGCATGTAAGCAATATAGCGATCAACGAGACGAGCGACGGCGAGAAGCTACGAGAGCCGGCGCCGAGCGCCGAAGATTTCTCACTCTCGTTGCTTGCGCCGCTCGGTTCTTGGGCTTCTAGAAAACGTCGCTCATCGCCTCGGTCGCTCGCACCGATCGCTTTCATAATGTGTGTCTCGTCGCGCGGCTGACTGCCGTGTTTATTCAATATAAATCGACCTTTTTTTTTTTCTTCTTCTTCTTCTTCTTTTTCTTCTCGGAAATTGTGACTAAAGAATTTCGACACCTACATTCGCGACCAAATTTTGCGACCCTACCGGAGGCATGAAGCTATCGAGTCACCAAGCCGGCGTTGCCGTAGAGCCGCGCCGCTTCTTGTTTCAAAAAGCTCTTGGTTGCCGAAATGGCTCGCCGCCCGCGGTTGCCGGTCGGGCGTCGGATTTCGACATCGCGCCTCTAGCGTTCCCCTTGCTGGGCAACGGGTAAGGAGAGGAACGCGATGCGCCATGCACTTTACCCCCAATCCCCGCAGGCGGCTCGGCTCGCGTGTTGCTCATGGCGACACGGCGGCTTTGCTTGCGTCTTTGTAGTTTGTCTTCCGTCGCTTCGCACCTTTTTTCGTTTCTTGTCGTCATTTTACAACGGTGTCAGTGAAGTATTGCTGCGAATTTGCGAGGATGTCTACCCAGCTGACGAAGCTTGGGACGATGATAACATGTCCAGAAGTTCTGACGGTGATGAAGTTTTTGGCATCGCCCCGTGATTTAGCTGAGAGTGATGTAAATAAAGGTTTTTTTGTTTCTTTTGCCCAAAATTTCCCCTGTTCTTAAAAATAAAAAAAAAGATCGACCTATATTTCAATTTTTTTTTTCTTGGTGGATACAATAAATAGGGTTCGACCTATTTTCGAGTAAATACGGTAACTTTAATTATTATTTTGGGTTACGTCGGACGCAACTCGAATGCTTGACAGTTACGTTGGGCGTAACTTTAATTTTTATTTCGGGTTCCGTCGGACGTAACGTTAGACACTCCGTTACACTTAAGGAAAATAGGGGCTGCTGGTTCATCATATAAAGTTATAAACCAACCATTTGTGTTTAATTAAAATGCATCACTGACCTCAAAAAAAAAAAAATACTGCTATCCTAGAGTTTATGCTATAGGAATGTAGCGCTTCAGATAAATTTGTTAATTTTTACTTTTAGTCCCTGCCCCCTCCAGATACAACATCTGGCCTAAAGCAGTGTTCCGGATCTCCTTCCAAGACCTCAGGCGGGTCGTCATTCAATCCATGAGTCGGCGGCGTCTCATGGGCGTGTTGCTGGTGCTTACTGGATGGTGCTACCGAGGGAAAAGTGGTCGTGCTTGGGAAAGGCAAGTATGGCCGCCGTAAGTATAGATATTGTTTTTACCTTTGCTCGAATCCACTTTTAAGAAATGCACAGTTCGCATGTGTGCATCTCTCAATGTTTCCACAGTCGGCTGTTTTTTTTTTTTTTTTTTTGAGTGCTCCAACTCTGTCAGCGCTAGTTTCTCTAGATCATGCAAATGGGATGCAAAACTAAACCACATATGCTCTCGCAACAAACAGTGCTGTGAGAAGCACAGTGGAATTTACTCTAGCTTTATAATGCAGCACAAAATGGTTGACTCCAAGTATAGCTACTTTTGTGACTCCGTTTAACCAAAAGCTCTGCCGAAACAAACTTGCCGCCTTATAGGTAGTGCAAAAGAACCTCGCGTGCCTAACCTGGAGAAGGGCATTTTTTTTCATAAGTCAATTTTTCCTTAAACTAATACCTTCAGCCTCCTTGAAATGTTAACATTATGTGACACACGGAAGAACAGTAAACTCTTTAATGTTGGCGAACCTTTAATTTTCGCGGCCTTTAATTTTGCAGAATTCAGTGGCTGCGATTATGTCCTCTGTGACCGATTCGAGAAGAAATAGGGGCCACGAAGATAAGGGGGTTTTACTGTACATCGGAGGAAAGAGGAAGTCACTTATGTTTGTATGCAGGAGTAAAACCAACAACAACAATCATGGTGTCGACACTTTGTAAGCCTATCTGTGTCTATTGAACGATATCAATTTTGTTTTAGTTTGTTAAACATTGTTGCCTGTACATTGTGGGATGTCGTCTTCAACATGAGCAGTGGTTTTCTTCTCAAGCAGGCAGCATGGACGCGTGCCGCAGCACAACATAGTTCATTTGCAGGTGGTACCGCAGGTTGAAGGATGGTTGGCACAATATGGGGGAATCACAATTCAATGTTCTACCTCGGGCATAGACAAGATTTGCTTATTCTAAATCATTTTGTCTAAAAATCTGGGATTTGCGATGAATGTACCCGCATGGTTGGAAGGGCCAGACAAGCCTTGTGAGCGCTTCATTTTCTAGCGTCTCAGTCCTGAACCCACTCACGCACCACATGTGTAGATGTTCCGATAGGTGGGAGCACTTATTTGGAAAATGGTGAATGGCAACTGTTATCTTTATCAGACTTATGTATTATGGTCAAAGTTGGACTGCATATTTGCAATACTTTTTCTCACTTAAAAATATGTCATACTAAAATATGTAGAATAGCCGATGACAAAAAGAGAATGGCTGGGCGTCCTCCAGCACGTGCTTGTGCTTTTCACCCCACTTTGGACAGATGTGCTTGCTCCAGGCTCATGAGGCGCTGAAACGTCATCGAAGGTAGCAGACGGGCTGGTGGTGGAACAACGGAGACTTCTCCCTGCCTTTCTCATGCTGTCAGTGAGCGTGTACCTCTATACTCTAACTTAGCTTAACCTGCACAGAGCTGAGGAGAATAGGCTTGGCGAGTGCCCTTACTGCATATGCATTTGTACAGCTGAGGCACTTTCTGAATCAAGAACATTGTGTATCTTACCTTCAAAAACACATCATTTTGGGGGTGTAAAAGGAATTGTAAGGCATACCTTTGTTTGTATTGTCCTATTACGCATCGCAGGCACGTAGCCAGGGGGAGGCTTATGGGGCCCGGCCCCCCCCTCCCCCCCGATATCTTCCATTTTGCATGGGTCCTCCTCTCCCCCCTCCCCCTCATACAACGTTTTGTTATGAGGGGGCCCCCCCTGAAACAAAATCCTGGCTACGTGCCTGACGCATCGACTCCAACTTAATGCGGAGTTGACCCACCCTGTTGATAATTTTAATGCCTGCCAGGTAATTTGTTTTGCATTCAGTTAATATATCAGTATTCAGTTAGGTATCCCAAGTCATTAGTCGTTGAGATACAGTCTCTCTGCAAGTCAGTCATGTTTAACATTCATAAAACTGCTTGTCAAATAATGGCACTGTCGAGGACATGTACTCGGCTCGAGCGATCGCTGTGCACAAGCTGGTCGTGTGGTTACAGGCAGCAAACATCCCGGTTGGAACGTCCTACCTCGCAATGTAGCTGAAGACTAGGTCAGGGCCCCACTCACAAACGTCTATACTTTGCATCTCTTTAAGCTGGACCACTTTTGACACTACAAGCCATTGCAGCAAAAACAGTGTGAGACATGATTAGAAGCTCGACGTACCATGGCATCCAACTAGAAGGTCACATGGCTTGCAGCTTCTGCCGTGGTTAACTTTAAACTGAGATAGTTTAAAATAATGCTCCCGGTTTTTAGTGTTGCCCGGCACTGTTAACAATTTGGTGATAAGTGCTGCATTGAAAAATCTGCATTCGTGACTGTATCACCTTATGAATGCATACTAGCTATTAAACTCTCCATTCTGCAGAGAAATGAAATGCACTTTGCTTCCAAGTGCAGCTACTTCTGAAACTTCATGGTATGAAGCACCTTATGGCTGCAAGCTCTGACCGATCTTGTTCTCTGGTCTGCGCAGGCCCATTGCAGGGAGTCACTCCGAGAGCCTCACCAGAGGTTCCTGCCCGTGGTCGTTCTAAATTTTTTTTGTTGTAGGTATGCATCCTTTCTGTCTTTCCCTTAATTGTATTCGGGCGTTTTCTTTTCATTGTCGCAGATTTGCCTCAAAATTGGTTCAGCACAAAAATGGATGCTGTACAACTGTATCCCGCATATTTTGTTCAAGATAGCTTTTCTTTGCGAAAGTTAGATTTTTTTTTATGAAGGTTAGTCTTTTTTTTTGTTTTTATTCACAAATTTATTTGAGTTTCCATGGGCAAAACTAAAACGTTATGCCAAGGGCAAGGACAAGTTCACTGCTCTAACTTGTTCTCAACTGATTGCAAGAAATTTTGTTAATGTCATGAAACCTCTTTCCAGCACTTGGTTTGCAGCATGGAAACAAATTATACATGGGACATACTCTTCTTTAGACTGCTTGTTCATTCTGCAGGTCTGCCTTCTATAGATGTCGTGCTACTGGAGAGCAGGCGAATTCGATTGTTGGTTTTGCCATTGCTTTTTTTTAAGCCGTTGTCTATTTTGACTAGTTAGCTGAAAATAATGATCTAGTACCCTTTAGTCGGTAAAATAGATAGTGTGTGCCGCTGTTAGTGTCAAGTAGAGATGCACGCTTTTTAGGCATTTTGCGCAGAGTGGTACCCATTTTTATTGGTTAGCCTCTTGGTGCGCCAACTAAACTCTTTCTATCCAGACACCTGCCCTTTGCTTTTATTTGGCAGGCTCTGGCAATAAAATAATATAGTGTTATTCCACGGTGGCTTAAAAACCTAAAGAAAGAAGTTTCTCCATGTTTAAACGCAAACTTTTATAAAGGCAAAAATGAATTAAGCCAGTAGCAGACGACACATAGCCTCAGCAGTGCTCCGTGCCAACAGCGTTGCGTCAAAAAGTGCGGTCGTCTCCTTTTTTCTGCCTTCATTCTCTTTCCTTCGGCGCTCTCCTCCCTTTCCTCCTCTCCGGCACCTTTGTCACCACACCCACTGGCTAAACTCTCCCACTATACGGCTCTGCATTGCAGTAGTAGGTTTTTTTTTATAGTCTTTAGAGTTAAATGTGAATATTTGACAGAAATCTCCCAGGTTGGGGTGAAAGAGGGTTAAATGAATGCATTTGATCATTCGCCTTAATTCGGTACCCATCATTTCAAGGCCTGTGTGGCCTTGTCCTTGGGTGTGTCTATGACTGTGGCTGTGAAGGAGCAGTTTTTTAATAGGTACAAGTACAAAGTATAAAAACAAAAGGATCTATGTGCTGATCATGAAATAATGTTCTAGCCATTCTAATGTAGCTCTGCCAAGTACTTGATTGTGATTTGTTTTTATTTCCAGCTACTTGGTTGCCTCAAGATCTGGAGATCCTAGTGGCCACAAGCTTGGACTCAATCTTCTTCTGTGGTTCGGCCAGGACCATGGGGGAGGTAATCCCAGCAACAAGAGCATCACAGTATCTCCCTGCCTGTGACTTTCGATTAGCATCACGACAAGGGAGTCCTCATGCCACCAAGTGTTAGGTATGCTACTCGAAATAAGCATTCTTACCTATTCTTGAAGTGAAACAGCAAAAGCACTACTAAGCCTAAAATGCAAAAAACATTCAAATCTCGGGTTGGTTTGAGTTCCAATTACAAAAAGGCGTCTGCAGACATGATTCACATGTGAACTTAAAGCCCACGGATGTAGGTTCGACGGAGTCACAGAAATAACTTCCCGCAGATGGCTTCGCTAGTGCTATACCCAAACAAATTCTTAAAATAATCATTGTGTTACGTTGGTGTCATTAATCTTATGTACCTACCCCACCCAGCAGTCGGGAGATGTGAAATATTAAAAAAAATGGGAACTTGCACATTGTCAGCTCTGCAAAGATAATATATTGAACCAAGCATAGCACGTTCAACTTAAGAAAGCAATTCAGTGCAGGCCTAGTTTTAAGCTTCACATATTTGTTATTGCCCTTCATAATGAAGTAAAAACTGCTTAAGTTGTGGCCCACTACAGGCTTTCTATTAGTGTTAAAAAGTGTTATGGCAGTTTAAACAGCTCGCTCCAAATATTTTCTTGAAATGCATAGGTTTATTATTATGTGGATGTTTGCAGACAGTCATGGTGAGACCAATCTTTAGTGCCAAGTGTTCCACTTATTAAGAGTTGGTTGAGTCTGTAAATATTGTAGGTCGCAAATTATATTTTTATGGTATGCAATGGGCACAATCATCCGTAATGACTAGCTCTACCTAGGGGAACTTTATACGTTTACTACGGCAAGTAGGTTTCACAAAACTAAGTATTTAGTTTATTCAACTCCTGCACTAACCTTATCTCTAGAAACTTTTTATATTCTTTACGATGCTGAGTTAGGATTCTGGAAGTAGTTTTTCTAGAACTACGCTAGACATTTCCAGTTGATAATTTTTCTCGCAAAGCATTCGAGAGAGCCAAACCCTGTAATATACGGATGAAATTCCAGAATGATGCGACTGGCAGTTTGAAACATTCGGCACTGTAACAGTAACAATGACATGTCACTTGCCTATGTAATGCTCATTGTCGCAGATCAAACTGCTTTTTCCGTCTGCACTCATTTTCAGTGGACTCATTCAGCGAACTCGCACCCGAGACTGCAGCGCTGGGTTCTGCGAAGTAATTTGCATGAATATAGATGCAACAGGTTTCTTTGAGCGTGCGTCTAACACGTATTCTTCATATTGAATCTGCTACTGTATTCATGACCATGTCCTTAATTGTATCCACATTCCAGCTTATTTTTATTTTGACATTTGAGTTTTCTTCAGTACTTTTCTCAACATCTGTGCTTGTCGAGCCGTACTCACGACCGTTAATCTTGTCTTTCACTATTACATTAATATATAAAACTGTTGATGCCGAGTGAGAATTCAAGGTCCCGAATCTGTCGTGCGAGTTAAATAAGAACCAATAAAAAGCTCTACAAAAGAAATTTTGTTAAAGGAGGCTGTATAAGCATTAAAATAGCACATGCCATGCTAAAAAAAAAATGCAAATTCTTGTTAGGTATGCAAGGATGACACTGCTGTTTCTGATGTGTCACAAAAAAAATCAGTGCCATACAGTGTTCCTTATGGAAGTACAAACTGTCGAATTCAAAGCCCAGAAGTTTTATTCAAGAATGTTCCTCAATACAAATGTATTTAGAGATCTGAGCCACTGACTCATACATGACTATGTGGCGAACATTCATTTTCATGTGCATTATAGTTTACAAGGTCTAGTCTGCATTGATTTATTGCATTCATGCTGAAACTGGGAGGGGTTCTCTGGGTATGAATAAAGATATAAACATTTCTTGAAATCAAAACATTTGAGAACGGACAAAAGGAAGGATCTGAGAACGGTATCTTAGATTCTCTTCTCTTTTTCTTATCTCTAATTTTCACCTTATTTCACCTGATGCATTTAGTTTTTTTAGCGCAGCTCTTAGCACCCGTTTCCGCGTTTCGCGGCGTCGCCCTCGCCGTAACCGCCCAACTAAACTTGGCAGGAAATTGAATTAATGTTGCGGTCATGTGACGTTAATATTTCCGCTAAGTCTAGCTGAGAAACTGAATTTTTTATGGATGACATGACACGGTCATGCAACGTCATTTTCCCCGCTACTTTTAGCGGGAAAACTGCATTTGTGTTGAAGTCATGTGACATCAATTTCCGCACTAAATTTAGTGGGAAACTTAACTCGCTAAATTTAATGGGGAAATTTTCCCGCTAAATTCAGGGAAATGTCCCGCTAAATGGGAGGGAGCAGAAGAGGAGGAGGGGAGGGGGAGGAGGGGCATACACTCCCATCCTCCTCTTCAAGATCTGTGCTCTAATTTCACGTTACAGAGAATTGTAAACGTCTCATATTTCATCTCATGTTTATTCAACTTTTATATTGCAGGTGCGCTTGCAGCACAAATCTGGGTTGTGCTGATCCTCTACGCACAAGTTAGGAACTCCTGAGTGGCAAGAGTGGGAGTTTGGTCTGACAGCTCAAGGGACACCATTGTTCAGTATTGAATTTTTAATTATCTTCTTTTGAGCAAAGTTAAGCTTTGTTGCTTGCAGGTCTTCTAAAAATAAATACAACCAAATTTACCACGTCACAACATTTTGCCTCTGCTCTTAGTGCTCCTGGTGAGCCTCGGATAAGAGCTTACTGGTGTGCAAACATCAAGCTTGTTTGAAACCACTCACTGATGTACACTCGCTGACATCCAGCATTCCAATGAAACGCTGGATGTCCACAGGTCTTTCTTGAACAATGCAAGCGGGAAAGGGACCATACAATCGTATCGTATTGGGGGACATTCTAGAGAGTGTTTTTTTTGTATGTTTTACAGATTTGTTTTAAAAAAGCCGTAAAAGCTACATTTACGCGGTCTGTGCACGTGAGTTATATGCCAGGGTGGCATAGTATAAAAGGCTAATTTGTAATGATCAGTCAGCTTATTACAGAGATGTGCCAGTCTTCTTTCAGAAAACTAGATGGAGGTTCATTCTAGCATAGTTTTATCTCGCGAATCTGAATATCCCGTTCGTTTTCCGCAAAGATATAACTCAACGTGAGAAAACAAAAAAACATCCTACCGATAGTGACATCGTAAGAAGACCTTTCGGCCGCCAAGCGCGTCGCTTAAGGGCCGCTCGTCCAATCTCAAGTTTTCTAGGTATATTCTCCCGCATTGGCACCAGTTGTGACACATTTTTCTGCCCTTTTAAAAAATAGCACGTGCGTGCATAGCTTTGATAGGTGCTGAAGATGCATGAGCAAAGATTTCGAAAGCCACTTTTGTGACGTTGCTCTCCAGGGAAGTGCTTTCACAGCGCTTTAAAAATGACTCTATGCAGCCTCGATTCATAAAATTACCAAATAATTTTGATATTTGAGATTCTGGAGGTCATATGAAGAAGATAAAAGTGTTTTCTCAAATACAAAACCGCTTCAGCCTCTCTCTAAGTATAGTATGTTCCTGAAATTTTTAATCAGTGAAAATAGACCCATGGTTCCAATTAGAAACTTGCTAAGCATCATCAAAACACACTAAATCAACTTTCTTTGTAAAGATATAAAACAAGAGCAGCATTTTATGGCGTTCTAAAAAAATGGTCAATTTGGACGCGTTTCCAGACTTTGGTTTCTTACCAGAGCTCATCTTTGCACCTGCGGTTTTGCTGCCCGGTGGCCGCAGTGCGAAGCCGCCCCCTCGCCTCCCTCGTAGGATGGAGGGAAGCAAGGCGCACGTGCGTTGCGTGTCTAAGGGGGAACAGGACCTTGGGCGCAGAGATGAGCTCTGATAAGAAACTGAAACCTATAAACTCGTCCAAATAAAGCGTTTTTACAGAACGCGTAAAAGGTTACCCCTGCATTATATCCTTCTAAAAAGAGTTGATTTTGTGGTTTTCAATGACTCAGCAAGTTTCTAATTGAAACCATATTTTCATTTCCACTAATTAAAAAGTTAATTAACAATTGTAAACATAGAAATTAACAATTAACAAATTTTATTTAATTATCTGACTGATTGTTACGATTAGGTCCCTATACTACGTACGCCTGGCCATATAACTCGCCTGCACAAACCGCATTAATTTAGCTTTCACGACCTTTCTAAACATATATGTAAAGCTTAAAACTAAATCGCCCTGTACAACAGTGAAAATGCGAAACCAGCATGTTGGAGCCATATGGCTCCACCGTGCTGGTATCGCCTTTTCGCTGGTATAGGTTGTCCCATATTACGTTATGCATGTATGGTTCCACATGGTTCCGCCATATTCCACTACGCTGGTATAGGATGTCTCATAATACGACACGCTTGTATGGTTCTGCCTACCTGTATCGTTCCGCCTTAATCCACTATACTCCATCCGCCGATTCGCTTGTATAGAATGTCCCATATTACGGTTACGCTTGTATGAGCCTTTTCCGTCATCTTTCCATCATCGAAATTTTCCAACAGGGAACGAAGCAAAAAATCCTGAAGATCCCCCCCCCCCCCCCAAAAAAAAAAAAACACTTTGGGAGTCTGCGTTTACTTCGCCAAGTAGTATAGTACTTTGGCGTATAAAGAAAAACTTTCAGCCTTTCCACTCTGGTGAAGAAGGAAGGCCAGCCGAGCGGTACAATGGAAAGTAATGGCCTGCCGCAAGTCGGCAAGCCAGAGTGAAAAGGCTGCCGCCATCTATGAGCGATGGCGGCAACCAGATGCGTGTCTTGCCGCCGTCGCTCATAGATAGTGGTAGCTGTCCAGAGTTTGGTGTCTTCATTTCTTTGCGGGAGACATGATCCCGGGGAAACTAGCCCTTAACAGCTCCGCTGTAAAAGAAAGGACGCTGATACACTTGTCATGGAGTCGCGCGATCTCTGCTTTAATACTTTCTCTAATTAAAGGGTCGCCACCCCGCGCCAATACAGTGCATTTTGTGGACTGTGAATCGCAACCACAGTCTCGGCAGTGAATCCCTAGATGGCCAGAGACAGTCCTATTCGTGTTATGATGATTTTGCAGTCGATCGTTGAGACATCTGCCAGTTTGTCCCACATAGATCTTGCATGTCTCGAGAGAGCGGCTCGATGTTGGTAAATAGAAGAACCAAAAAAGCGTGATGCCACGATTAGCGGCTGTAGTATTCCATTGCGTCACAGATTTCGTCGAGTAAATAAACGAAAATGTGTGTATAAACATGTGAGCTTCTGGAATTAATGTCCGAGCGAAAGCTCAGTTATCTTAGTTTGACAATTTTGCAGCGTAATTGAAGGTGCGTAAAATTGTGCGAGGCGTGAAGAGCTACGATCGCTATATTTAGGCTGGGGAGGCTCTTTGAAGCTACAGCTTCATGGGCATATCTTAGGCGCTAATCTTAGGAATGATATTATCTTTCATCACCAGAATTTGCATATTTAGAAAAATAAGATTAAGAAAAATCCGTACCAATAAAATGTCTTGAAAAATCAATTACCAGTATTCATTTTAGACAAAACAAAAATTATTTGAACAAAAATCTTACTACTTTTATTCATATGAAACTAATTTTACTTACATTTTTAATGTGAACATAGGACAGCATGTACACAAACATTCGAACCTACTTTACGTGGTTTGCAAAAATTGTTTTCGCAACCTATCGCTTTGAAATTTGCGGCTAGGTGGTGGAAGATTGGAGCGAAAATATCAACAAAGAAACTTTCCTTGCAATGAAAATAAAAAGCCTGTTTTGGGCTATCGACAGTGACGTTAGCAGCCGACGTCTTGACCGGGCTCACCTATTAACATTTGCCACCGACAGATGTCCGAAACGTCGAGCGTGCCGGCGCCGAGCTTAACAGATCTTTAGAAACATTTCACTATGCCAGCGCGCGTCTCTCTAATGTTAGGCTCACAAAGTGAAATTACTCATTAATTAAAAATTATGAACTTAAAAAGAAAACAGGGATTTAAATCCTTCATGACTCCCCATTTTCGATACGGAGATGGTTGGTCGAGGCACTGCACTACTCCACACAGCCTAGATTGAAGAGAGGGTTTATCTCAAACCACAGGGAGCGTTTGCAATTTAATGGCGGGAGCCTCCTGCGGAGATCGGTCGCAAGTGCTCATGCGCTGCGTTTTTGCGTGGCGAGTAGAAAAACAGGAGTACAGTTAAGACTGCTTATGTGTAGGAATGAGACATTCCTACACTCAGCGCATTCCTACTAGCAGTGCGCCCCGCTGTCATCGGCAAAGGCCGGCCGGTCGGTGCGACATGGCTGAAAGCAGAGCGTAGTAGAACACGCGATAGGGTAGTGCACAGGAAGAGGGAGTGGGTACTTCCCGCTCCTCCCCCACCCCTCCCCCTCCGGGCCTCCGGTCATGCCTGACACGTGAACGAGAGAGGAGGGGGATGAGGGGCGGCCGCGCGCACGCCACCCTCTCCCTTTTACCAGCACGCGGGCCGCAGCGCCACGGAAAGGGCTCCTTTGTGGGTTGGCGTTCCTCGGAACTAAGACGCGTCGCAGCCAGTGGAAGTTCAGGTGCCGTTTCGCTGGGCCAATGGGAGAATGGGAATTTCTTTCACCTTTTTCGCGGTTACAGACGCAGCCGGCTCTGCTCCGTGGTGTTGTGTATGTATAAAGCAGTGTAACAGGTTCCTATTCTCACCACCAGGATGCGCTGGTCTTTGCCCTGTAAAATGTGTCTTCGCCATATTAAATTTGTTCTTTGTGTGCTGTTGCTCTGCGTGGGAGCTTCTGTTCTTTGGCGCTTCGGCGCGACACAACAATGGCGACTTGGATGGGATGGAAGATCGAACGAACCGAGTAACAATGTGGCGAACAGCACAATGCCGAAGTTCACGGAGTTCAAGCCGGAGGAGGACGACGTCAACGAATATCTCGAACGCTTCGAAATTTTCCTTCGAGTGAACGCTGTCAAGACGGAAGACAAGGCCGTGACGCTGCTGAACTACATCGGGAAAGCGTCGTACCAGGTTCTGAAAACTTTGCTCGTCCCAGACTCGCCGGTATCGAAATCGTACGACGTACTTTCCGAGGTGCTGAAACGCCACTACGCGCCCAAGCGCTTAGTGATTGCAGAGCGCACGAAGTTCCATCGGAGAAATCAAGAGGTCGGCGAGAGCCCTGCGGACTTCTCCTTGGTTACCAAGAAGCCCAGACATGCGCGTTCAAGGACTACCTCGATCAGGCTCTTCGGGACCGGCTCGTGGCGGGGTGTCGCGACCCTGAGGTACAGCGGACACTCATCCAGCTCGACGACGATTACTTCGACGAAGTTCTAAAGGTGAGCCTGGCCAAAGAACTTTCTCTGCGCAAAACGGACGAGATACGACAGCCCGGCGTTCCGGACTCAATGGACGTGCACCGCGTTCAAGGTGATGGTGAAGGACACTCCGGGTGTCCACCTTCCGCCACTGCATCGCCACAGGTCCAGTATCAGCGTACGGTAGGCCCTTGTTTTAGATGCGCTAGTACCGTGCATGCTTTCGAGAAGTGTCCGTTTTCGAAAGCAAAGTGTTTCAAATGCGGGAAGCAGGGGCACACTAAGGCGGTGTGTAGGGCCAAGCCTAAGCCTACTTCGAACACCAAGCGCGGACCTTGGAGCGTAACCTGTATGCGGAAGAATGACCCGTCTGCAGCATTCCAGAAGGTTTTGGAAATCGAAGGAAAATCGTTGACGATGGAAATCGACACTGGTTCAGCAGTTACTTTGATGCCAGAAAGAATGTATGTGAATTTGTTTTCTCACGTGCCCCTTGAGGCGAGTGACATGCGTCTCCGAACGTACACCGGGGCTCTAGTGCCAATCAAGGGTGTAGCGAGCGTTAATGTAAAAAACGGGGAGCTACCAAGCGAAAAGTTACCTTTGATTGTGGTAAAGTCCGCGAATGCCCAGCTGCCAGCTCTTCTAGGCAGAGACTGGATCGAGCAGTTAGAAATTAACTGGTCGGGCGTAGGTCGTATTGAGAACGAGACGATGACAGACTCATTGAAAAGGTCGTTCCCTAGCGTCTTTGAAGGTCCAGTGGGGCCGATAAAGGGTTTTCAGGCAAGGATTGTACTGAAAGAAAACTCTCAACCTGTGTTTTGTAAACACAGAGTGGTGCCATACGCATTCAGAGAGCAAGTAGAGAGTGAGCTTGAGAAAATGGTGGCGCAGGGCATTGTGAGGCCTGTAAAAAGTAGTGAATGGGCAACACCCCTTGTTGTGGTTCCCAAGCCAGGGGGTAAAGTTCGCATCTGTGGTGACTACAGTGTGTCCGTAAACCCACAGGTGACGGTGGATCACTACCCATTACCGAGGGTAGATGAGGTGTTCAACAACTTTCCGGGGTGTGGCCTCTTTGCTATTTTGGATCTAAAGACTGCATACTTGCAGTTAGCCCTTGACGAAGCGTCGCGGAAACTGCTCACAGTGACCACCCACCTAGGATTGTTTGAGTTTTTACGTATGCCTTACGGAGTCTCGAGCGCACCAGCAATTTTCCAGAGTGTAATGGATAAGATTTTGTTGGGCCTAACCAAGGTAGCGTGCTATCTTCATGATGTACTGGTGGGTGGCGTAGACCAAAATGACTGCAACCAGAGAGTCTTGGAAGTGTTGAAACGCTTTCAGGAACATGGACTTTAAGTTCGTTACTTGGGATACTTGTTGATTGACCAGGGTTTAAAGCCATGCCCTAAGAAGGTAGAGGCTATCAAAAGGGCACCCGCACCGAGTAACGTGACGGAGGTTAAGGCATTTGTGGGGCTGCTAGCTTTTTATGCTCGTTTCCTCCCAGACTTAGCTGCCACACTGGGACCTTTGTATGAACTCTAAAAGAAAGGCAAGAAGTGGTATTGGTCGGAAGAATGCCAACAGGCTGTAGACAGAAGCAAAGATCAGTTGTGCAGTGCTGGGGTAATTGTCCTCTACGACCCTAGTCTACCACTTCGAGTGACGGCCGACGCATCCAGCTACGGCCTCGGAGCAGTCTTAACACAAGACATGGGAAACGGGGACTACAGACCTGTGGAGGTTGCGTCTAGGACGCTTACTGTGGCTGAAAAGAACTACGCACAAGGGGAAAGAGAGGCCTTGGCACTCATATTTGCGGTCAAGAAATTCCACCGGTATCTCTTTGGGCGTTCGTTCACCCTGGTAACTGACCACTACCCGCTAACGTCGATCCTGGGACCTAAGTATTCTACCACAGCCATAGCTGCTGCGAGGGTCCAGAGGTGGCGCTTGTTACTTGCAGAGTACAACTTCAAGATCCTGTACCGCAAGGGCGGGGAGCTCGGGGATGCTGATGCCCTATCGAGACTTCCTCTGAAGACAACTGTAGGAGAGGAAAGTATGTTGAAATATTTTTCACCCACAGAGCAGCCGCTTCTTTCAAGTTCTGATGTGGGGAAAGAGACCCTCAGCGACCCCTTGCTGCAACGTGTCCTTGAACACACTAAGAGAGGTTGGCCAACATCCGTGCAAGATCCAGGGTTGCAACCCTTCTGGCACAGGCGGGAGACGCTGTCAACGGACCAAGATTGCCTACTCTGGAGGATTAGAGTCGTGATTCCACAGGCACTACAGGCTGCGGTCCTCAAGAGCCTGCATGAAGAACATCCAGGAATGGTGCGTATGAAACAACTTGCGAGAGGGCATGTGTGGTGGCCGGGAATCGATGCCATGATCGAGAACAAGGTGCAGTCATGCGAGATCTGCCAAACGGTTCAAAACGACGTTCTTCCAGTACCACTCCAGCCATGGAAGGTGACCTCGCGGGTCTTTGAACGTGTTCATTTGGACTTTGCAACCAAGTCGGGAACCAACCTGTTTGTTTTGGTTGACAGTTTTTCTAAATGGGTTGAGGTCCTGCCCATGTCTTCCACAACCGCACCCCAGACAGTCGAGAAACTTATGGCTGTCTTCGCACAGTTTGGACTACCCGAAAAAGTGGTGACTGATGGAGGCCCCCAGTTTCGAAGTGAGGGGTGTTGTAAAATAAAAAGAAGAAAACGTGGAGATGCCCGAGCCGGGAAGAGGGAAGGAAGAGCGACTTCGAAGACGAGCAGAAACCGAGGCACCAGCCCCTTTCCGGGAAACCGGGGAGAGGGACGGAGAGCCGCGGGGTGAGCGCGCCCCACCGTGGGGTCATAAACGACGAGCCCCCCTCTTGGACCGACGCTTGGTGGGGGGCGACTTCTCCCTTCTTGTTAGAACGACAGTCGAAGGAGGACGTGCCTTCTCTAACTTTGCTTAAATTAGTTTTCAATATCAATAAACCATGTTCTGTTATTCTAAAAACCAACGAGTCCTTTCCCTAATTCCACACTGTTAAAAAGTTGGTGCCGAAACCCGGGATGAAGGAAATTAGGGCATGACTTCAACGCAGAACATCCAACGACAGAAAAGTGAAAACAACGAACGAGAAGAAGGCAGGAGCCATCTTGGATAGCCATCTTGCATTCCCCAACTGCTCAGGCAACGAGAAGAAGGCAGGAGCCATCTTGGATTCGCCAACGACTGAGGAAACGAGCTCCGGATCATGGAACGACTCAAGGGGAAACGAACTGCACTGCGAACACAGGTGACCAAACTCCTTTCTGAAATTGATTCGTACATCAAAAGCAACGAGAAAAACGAAGAGAACCTCAGCATCTCCTCCGCAAGGCTTGGCGCCCTCCAAGCACAACTGAACGAGGTGGACGCCGCCATCGAGCCACTAGTGCCGGAAGGAGAAGCCGAGCAAAACTTTGTGCGAACAATTGAATACAATGATCGGGTCGTCACCTGTATTGCAACACTTCAAGAAGAGTTGAAGAGTCCGAGCAAGTGCACCACGAAATTTGGATTCATCGCCGATGAGCAACAACGAAAACGCGACAACGACTGCCTGCCGAGTGAAGCTCCCGAAGCTCGAGCTACACAAGTTCGACGACAAAAGCATCTCTTGGCAAGAGTTCTGGGAGCAGTTCGAGCAAGTAATACACACCAACGACCAGCTAACGACTTTGGACAAGTTCGGGTACCTCAGGGCTGCGGTGACCGGCGAGGCGTCAAGTGCCATCAGGGGTTTGCCTCCCACATCACGGTGCTACGAGGACGCCGTGCTTCTGCTGAAGAAACGCTTCGGAAATGAGGACGTCCTTGTTGAGACACACATGCGGAAGCTCCTAGATCTACAGCCAGTGCGAGACGCCGACGACGTCCGGGGTCTCCGTCGACTCTACGACACCATCATCTCGCATCTCAGAGGACTTGAGGCACTCGGACAGAAGCATCAGACCTTCGGTGCTCTTTTGTTTCCAGTGGTTCAGCGTGCGCTGCCAAAAGAAATCTTGCTGGATTTTAACAGAACGATCGTGAACGAGCAAACATCGGACGTGTCGACGCTGGACGCTTCAGCCGGAGGGATGTCCACCAGATCCGAGGACTCTCAGGAACGACCGACGGAGACAAGCACCACTGAACGAGGTATCGTGACACTATTCTCACGACTGCTTGCCTTTTTGAGAGCTGAAGTCCAGAGCCGCAAGAACCTAGCTGCACAATAAGCTATGGACACGAGACAGCAGCCGCGTGGATTCAGTTCAGAGAAGAAAAACGGGAAGAAGGGAAGTCCCAGAGAATGCTATCAATCCTCCGCAGCATTACTGCATCAAACAACGAAACCTGATAGCTGTTTCTTCTGCAAAGAAAAAAACCACGCGACAGCTGCCTGCTCTGCTGACATTTCAATCGAAGAGAAGAAAAGACTGCTGCGCTTGGAGAGACGATGCTACCGTTGCACGAAACCTAATCACCGCTCGAATGAATGCAGAAGCAGCATGCAATGTACGAAGTGTTCGAGACGACATGCGACAACGATGTGCGACCCAGGCTACACGTCAACAAAGGTAGAAGCAAACCGAAATGCAATAACGAGCGTCCCAGTGAATCTGGAAACCGCCACAGGCGAAACTGCCGGGCCAGCTGTCCTTCTCCAGACTGCAACAATCTGGTGTGCAGGAGAAACCAACGGGATGATCGTCCGAGCTCTCTTCGACGGAGGGAGCCAACGTTCGTTCATTACAAAGAGCGCGTCCGAACGTCTCGAGTGCAAGATCTTGGGACAAGAGACACTGACCGTCGGAGTATTCGGCGGACACCAATCAGAACGAGTATTTAACAGGGTACTGGTTTCATTAAAGGCCGACCAACGAAGCCATTTTCCGCAAGGTAGGAAAATGCCCCTCGCATTCTCCTATTTTCACCCTCTCCCAAAAATCACGTGACGGCAGAGGCTTCTTTTGTGTCGGCTTTTTCTGTAGGGATAACCCTCAAAAAGCGCGAAATGAGCGGCTAGCTGCGAGCGCCACAACGACCTTGAGACGTCCAGGTGTCTTCCCTCGTTGACGCGGGCATGCTCAATCCGCGAGATTGAGGAAGCCAGCGCGACCGAACGCCTTTCCCCATGAGCTACAGGTCCGAGGCAACTCGGTCAGTGGAGATCGAGGGGCCGTGGTATGCTGAGTTCGCTCCAGCAGCCGCTCTCTGGCATCGCGCGGCTGCTGGAACCATTCCCGTGTCTGCACAAGGATTGGCTTGCGCAATAAAGGGTTCAGGTCGTCGATAATACAGTTATTTCCGAAGCTTATAAATCAAGTGGATTTCCCCCATCTCTTCATTACTGTTTGAAACGCGTCTCCTCTCATCGGTTGCTCATCCCATTTAGGACTCTTTTGCGTATTTATTCGTCCTTACCTCTGCTTGATGACTGTTTTATAACTTGATAAAGACCTTTAAATATTGGCCCGGGCTTGCGTGATGAACACTGTCCCGGATTTATCCAAAATTGGAAAGATTGGCGTCAGGAGGGGTTGAAGAAGCGAACCGAAATTTTCACTTCTAATGAAGACGGCACAATCGTAAGATAGGTCTTTGCTTCACTTGCCTCCGCAACGCCCCATCGTTTGCACTATCGCAACTTCTCAGTAACATAGCTGTGTACCACATTTTACTCATGGTTACTATAGATGTAGCCCCACAGGCTTTCCCGTTATCAGCGAGTCGACTTTTTAACGACCGGCGACTCTCCTGAGTGAGAATAAATATTATCACCTTCCCGTAACATCCATTCCTTTCTCTCTCTCTCTCCAACCCCCCCCCCCCCCCCCTTTCCCGAGTTGGGGAGATATCAGGCCACTCCTAGAAGCAACCTGCAGACTGCGCTTTTCGGCTACTCATTCCCAACACATGCAAACGTGGAAGTAAACACGTCGCATGAACGACGCCCAGTTTATTTGCAACCTAAGCAATGTGGCTCTACTGTCGGGACCCAGTCAATTTCATCATCAATCATTATTTGTTACGATTTCATGGTGAAAGTGTGTTCGTCGTGATGCCACAAAAGTGGTCGATTCAAAGGGAGAAATAGTTCCTCGTATTTATTTTGCGGAACTACTCGCTCCTGTGACGCTCCAGTGCGTAAGGTCAACGCACCCGAGGCAGTGAGTGATACTTTAAAACTGTCGTTGACGATGAAATATTTGTGGGAAGTGCGTAAAATTGTTTACACCACAAAAGCATACCTAAACACAACAAAATATCGCCATTGAAAATATAAAAAAAATCAGCCTTCGAAAACCGTTGCTTTCCCCCCTCTCTCTCTCTTTCTCTTTTTTCGCGCCACTACCAAAAATAGCGGCCGAGCAACGAAATTCTATCAAAACCTCGCTTCTTGGAAAAAGGACCCCAGGCTATATGGTAGTTCATCTGCCAGGGAGTTTGTAGAAATAATGGGCGACCATTGAATCTAGCCTTCTGCACGAATCATGCCCGGGATATTTCCATTTTCCTTCCACGCGATTAGAAGGCAAGATTCTGAGGGAATTTATGTGCACTAACATGCTGCTTCTAAAAGAATGTACCAGATTTCTAGTGCATGTCAATTTATATGTAAATAGTTTAATCAGTGTGCACAAACATTCGCGGCCTGGAGGATGACATGGAAGCATGGCGGAAAGCAGCTTGCTGGAAATAGAAGTCTCTATTGCATTGCACTAGTGTGAAAATTTATACGTATTTTTGTTTTATTTCTGTGCGAAAATAAAAACAGCGTTTAGAAACCGAACACTGCGTTTTCAGGAGCGCCGAAAGGACATGGAAAACCGGGACAACCTGAACAATACGAGGCGCCTTGCGTCACTCAGCTTTTCCTGGTTTCTTGTTTTTCCGGAGCCTTTCAAAAGGGGATGAAAAATTAATGAACCGACTGACCCGACTTGCCACATAGAGCAGTTCATTTTTATTATGACAGGCTCTCTTAGAGCGTCTTGCATAGTTCAGCTTGTACTGGTCCGTTTTTATTTTCGGTTCCTTTCAAAAAGTGAGCTCTAAGCCACCGGACCAACCTACAACATTCAAAATTTACGGAAGCGGAGAAGTGGTTGGGAGGGCCAAGCGGGCAAGGGTTGCACGCCTCTCGAACCACCGTCCGTTACCTTTGCTAAGTGGCTGGGCTTTGCGAGTAGAATGCGAGCTTGCTCGAGTATCTTGGATCCGTTCAGAAGATAATCCCCTCTAAACGACAATCTCCGCCGCCTGGGAAGAACGTAAGTGGGCGAACGAGACGCCTCTAGGTTTTGCGTCACGCCTGCATTTCAAGGGTCAGACTTACTGGTTCCCGACACCAGCACGATTGACGGCACCGCCCGCGTCTTTAATTGTATATTGATACGGAGAAGAATGAGAAGAGCGCGACGGCCCGCGGCCGTAGTGCGTTCTGGCTCGCGCTCTGGCGGGCAATCATATTAAAAACTTACCGCTGAAAACCACCCCGTGTACATAGTCGAAAACATGATAAGCATTGAATGGGAGTGTACGTAGACGTGGACGTAGTGAACGTAGACGCTTGATTCCTAAACGAATAATGCCATAGCCAAGTACACCTTCACAACAAATTGTTAGACAGAATTGAAGAGAAAATTGTGTTTCTTGAAAGAGATTTCGGCCCCCTTCTATCCGGTCCGCTTTTCTATAGGACTCAAATAACGTAGGCGAATCATTCACTTTGTTGCATTTCCACTTCTCCGCTTCCATAGATTATGAATGTGGTAGTTTGGTCCAGTGGCTTAGAGCTCACGTTTTGAAAGGAACCGAAAATAAAAACGGACCAGAACAAGCTGGACTATGCAAGACGCTTGAAGACAGCCTGTCGCAATGGAAATGAACTGCCCTAATGTGGTAAGTCGGGTCACTCGGTGCATAATTTTTCATCCCCTTTTGAAAGGCTCCGAACAAACAAGGAACCAGGACAAGCTCTGGTTGTCCCGGTTTTTTCTGTTTTTTCGGCGCTCCTCAAAACGCACAGGGTTCGGTTTCTAAACGCTGTTTTTATTTTGGCACGGAAATAAGACAAAAATACGTAATAATTCTTCACACCAGTGCAATGCAATAGAGATTTCTATTTTCAGCAACCTGCTTTCCGCCATGCTTCCATGTGATCCTCCAGGCCGCGAATGTTGGTGCACAGTGATTAAACCATTTGCATCTAAATTCACATGCACTATTAATCTGGTACGTTCTTTTAGAAGCAGCATGTTAGTGCGCATGAATTCTCCCAGCGTCTTGCCTTCTAATCGCGTGGAAGAAAAATGGAAATATCCCGGGCATGATTTGCGCAGAAGGCTAATTGCAATGGTCGCCCATTATTTCTACAAACTCCCTGGCAGATGAACTACCATATAGCCTAGGGTCCTTTTTCCAAGAAGCGAGGTTTTGATAGAATTTCGTTGCTCGGCCGCTATTTTTGGTAGTGGCGCGAAGAGAGAGAGAGAGAGAGAGAGAGAGGGAAACAACGGTTTTCGCAAGCTGATTTTTTTTTCTTTTTTTTTTCCCATTGCGATATTTTGTTGATTTTAGGTATTCTTTTGTAGTGTGAACAATTTTTACGCACTTCCCACAAATATTTTATCGTCAACGAAAGTTGTAAAGTATTACGCACTGCCTCGGGTGCTTTGACCTTACGCACTATAGAGCGTCACAGGAGCGAGTATTTCAGCAAAATAAATACATCGATCACTTTTGTGGCATCACGACGAACACACTTTCACCACGAAATCGTAACAAATAATGATTGATGATGAAATTGATTGGGTCCTGTAGGGATCGCTTGAGGATTTGGTCGTTTCCTGGAAACTGAGGTAATCGACCTTCAACCGTTCGGATGGGGGCACCCCGACGGCTCGCCCCGAGGGTAGGGGGATGAGTGGCTTGAGCCCTTTTTAATCTTTGGCCCGGGAAGGAGACAGACATTCTTGCCTGTCGACGCGAGGTAGTGGCGACTTTGTCGTCACGGCGCGTTTCCAGTGACTGCTTATTCAGTCGGGAGACTGTTACAATGAGGTTTTAGCGATGAGGGTCGCCGGTCTGGGTCCACTTGGACTCCGTTACGCTTTACTCGCTAACTTAGAAGGACACGGCGCCAATTTGTTTTGACGCGTCGAAGCGGGGGGTGTTTTCCCCGTAAAGTAATATAGTATCGCCTCGATTGGAGAGTTCCCCCAGGGGTTTACCATTGTTTCTCTTCTTAGAAATGGAGATAACGAGTTCGGTGGCCTTTTTGTGATTGGTGGAGGACCCGCTGGCACTGGGGCCATTAGAATTGTTTAATCGTACTGATTGGACAGGCCCTGTGTCAGCGGGGAGTTTTCTCGTCCTCGCTGGCGAGGAATCGTTGAGTTTGAACAAGCCCGTGCGCGGAGCAAGTTATCTCCCGCGGTCCGCCGGTCCGCGTAGCTTTGTCGCGAGCGACGAGCAGTTCCTTTGAGCCTCACCGTGCGCGGTGGCACTTTGCGCCGAGGCGCGTTTTTTTGGTATTTCTACTGCCGTGAGCGGACAGTAGAGTTCTGTAACCAAGTTTGCCGTTGTCGTTTTAATATATTTGCTTTTATCAATCGTTGCTCTCGACTTTGAGCGTCTTTCCTCGAGGATCCGCCACCACCAACGAGCAAGAAGCGACCATCCAGCGCGGCAGTCCACGATCGCCCGGCCCTGACCTACGACTTCTAGGAAGGACCGGGACAAAACAACCTGACCCTCAGGGAGGGGCATATTCTTTACTGGTCCGAACAGTAGAGCCACATTATTTAGGTTGCAAATAAACTGGGTGTCGTTCATGCGATGTGTTTACTCCACGTTCGAATGCGTTGAGAATGAGTAGCCCAAAAGCGCAGTCTGCAGGCTGCTTCCTGGAGTGGCCTGATATCTCCCCAACTCGGGAAAGGGGGGGGGGGGGGGGTTGGAGAGAGAGAGAGAAAGGAATGGATGTTACGGGAAGGTGATAATATTTATTCTCACTCAGGAGATTCGCCGGTCGTTAAAAAGTCGATTCGCTGATAACGGGAAAGCCCGTGGGGCCACATCTATAGTAACCATAAGTAAAATATGGTATACAGCTATGTTACTGAGAAGTTGCGATAGTGCAAACATTAAAGCGTTCTGGAGGCAAGTGAAGCAAAGACCTATCTTACGATTGTGCCGTCTTCATTGGAAGCGAGGACTTCGGTTTGCTTCTTCAACCGGTTTTGACGCCAATCTTTCCAATTTTTGGATAAATCCGGGACAGCGTTGACCGCGCAAGCCCGCGCCAATATTTAAAGGTCTTTATCAAGTAATAAAACAAACATCCAGCAGAGGTAAGGACGAATAAATACGTAAAAGACTCCAAAATGAGATAAACAACCTATGAGAGGAGATGTGTTTCAAACAGTAAAGAAGAGATTAGGGAAAGCTACTTGATTTATAAGTTTCGAAAATAAATATATTATCAACGACCTGAACCCTTTATTGCGCAAGCCAATCCTTGTGCAGACACGGGAATGGTTTCAGCAGCCGCGCGAGGCCAGAGAGCGGCTGCTGGAACGAACCCCGCATACCACGACCCCTCGATCTCCACCGACCGAGCGGCCTCGGACCTGCAGCAGAAAGCGTTCGGTCGCGCTGGCTTCCTCAATCTCGCGGATTGAGCGTACCCGCGTCAACGAGGGAAGACACCTGAACGTCTCAAGGTCGTTGTGGCGCTCTCAGCTAGCCGCTCATTTCGCGGTTTTTGAGGATTATCCCTACAGAAAAAGCCGACACAAAAGAAGCCCCTGCCGTCACGTGATTTTTGGGAGGGGGTGAAAAGAGGAGGGTGCGAGGGGCATTTTCTTACCCTGCGGAAAATGGCTTCGTTGGTCGGTCTTTAACGGCACAAAACGGCAAGATACATAAGCTTGAAGTTCTAGAAACGGACGTGATATGCGATCAGAAGATCCCTATCCCTGAACCCAACCTGAAGAGACTACTGAGGCAATTGAAGATGGCCGACTCGACTAACAACAAGCAACGTGGTGACATTGACCTTCCCATCGGCTCAGAGCACTACTGGGACCTTGTGACGGGGAAATCCAAACCACTAAAAGAGAAACTAAGAGCGGTCGAGACCGCGTTCGGATGGAGTATCCAGGGTCCTGTGAGAGCAACAGTTCACGACGTACATTGTACGCAAACGATCGCCCTCAACACATCTGTGGCAGAGGCTGAAGCAACAGACTGCATAGAGCGGTTTTGGACACTGGAGTCAATCGGAGTGACTGAAGACGAAGGAGTTGACTCGGCAAAACAACGGCAGCTAGACTCCTTCGAGGAGACCATCAAACGAGTTGGTTCCCGATACGAAGTTGCTCTTCCCTGGAAATCAAACGTGAATCTCGACGACGACAGGGAAATAGCAGAAAAACGACTGACCCAGCTGACGAACCGTCTCCAAAAAACACCGGACCTGCTTCGCGAGTACGACGCTGTAATGAGACAGTACTGTTCGGAAGGAATGGCGGAACCGGTAACGAGGAACGACGTCGACGAGCAGAAGCCGACCTACTACATGCCACATCAAGCGGTGCTCCGAGAGTCAAGCAGTACGACGAGGTTGCGCGTCGTGTTTGTCGCTTCATCGCATGGCAACAGGTCGAGGTCACTAAACCAAAACCTTGAAAGCGGACCTAACTTGACCGCTGACCTCGTTGGTTTGCTACTCAACTTCAGAAGCCACAGGATCGCGTTGGTGGCAGATATCGAAAAAGCATTCCTGCAGATTGTAATACAGGAAGAGTACCGAGACGCATTGCGCTTCCTGTGGTACCAGACGACGCCAGACGCGAATGGACCGCAACCCCAGGTACAAGCTTGGCGCATGACGAGAGTTCCCTTCGGACCAACAGCCAGCCCATTCCTGCTCGTGGCAACCCTCAGGCATCATCTGAAGAGCGTGGAGGAAGACTACCCAGACACAGCAACGCTTCTTGCGGATTGCCTGTACGTCGACGACCTCCTGACGGGAGCAGAAAACGAGGAGGAAGCTCTGAGGCTTTACAACGACGCAAACGCCATCTTCGGGACTGCTTCCATGACACTCCACAAGTGGGCCTCAAATAACCAGAGTATGAACGAACGCTTCGTGAATGACAGTTGTGAGGCCAAGCACCTAGGATATCTCACGGGCGTCCTCAAGGTGTTGGGACTGACGTGGAGCCCCCACACTGATCACCTGACGTTCACTCCATCGACGATTACGCAACCAGATTCTGGAATGATCACGAAGAGATCCCTTCTCAAAACAACGGCTCGCCTGTACGACCCCCTTGGATGGTTGTCACCATTCAGTGTTAGGGCAAAAGCTCTATTCCAGCAGCTATGGCAACGACATGTGGAATGGGATGAAAAACTGCCACAGGACTTGGACGGGAAATGGATGCAATGGTGTAGTGAACTGAACAATCTGCAAAACATTCGGGTGCAGCGCTACTACCAAGCCGGCACGACTGGAAGTGCGGAGAAAACTACCCTGCACGTGTTTGCCGACGCCAGCCCGATCCGGTACGGAGCAGTGGCTTACATCTGTGTCACAGATGCGGATGGAAATACTACATCGACCATCCTGGTGAGCAAGTCACGAATCGCTCCAGTCAAGCAACTGACACTACCGCGACTGGAGTTGATGGCATGTCTGTTGGTGGCCAGGTTGCACAGCTACGTCATGCGAAGCTTGAAACAAACGCCAGACGAGTCACACTTCTGGACGGACTCAACGACAGCTCTGCATTGGATCACAGGGGAGCCATCTCAGTGGAAACAGTTCGTGCAGAACCTGGTGACTGAGATTCAACGCCTCACCGACATCTCTGCGTGGAGGCACTGCCCCGGACTGGAAAACCCGGCAGATCTCATGACCAGAGGGATTAGTACTGATCAGCTCGTTGACAGTTATCTTTGGTGGGAGGGAGCTCCGTGGATCAAGATGAACGAGAGCTCTTGGCCACACTCCCCACTAGGGGGTGACTCTCCGCCGACAGCGTTGGTGGAGAGAAGGACGATTGAGCTGCTCCAGGCAACGAGCTCCACTGCAGTTCCTTCAGTGCTGAACACTGAACGCTACAGCGATGCAGCACGCCTCTTTCGGGTGACAGCGTGGATTCTGCGCTATGTCGGCAAGCTACGGCATGTAAACAGTAACACCGGTCAACTTACAGCCATCGAACTGGATCAGGCCGAAAAATACTGGATACGTCAAGTACAGCGGGAAGAGCTTCAACGGGAAATCGAGAGTACACAAAAAGGGGAGCGTCTTCCATCGGACTCGCCTCTACGAGACATCCCAGTGCACATTGACGATGACGGCATTCTCCGTGTCACCGGTAGGCTTCAACAAAGTGACAAGCCGTACTCTGAACGACACCCCAGCGTATTGACAGGCGGACATCGCTTGGGAGAATTGCTTGTCCGACAGTCGCATCGTCAGGTGCTACACGGGGGAGTTCGGGACACCCTGGCCCAGCTCAGAGAGAGGTACTGGGTGGTGCGAGCACGGCAATTGGTGAAGAAGATAATCAAGGGATGCGTGACGTGCCAGCGCTTTAATGCCCGTCCGGCGACGGAAGTGACCGCTCCGCTTCCACGAGACCGAGTGACACAGGCTCAACCCTTCGAGGTCAGAGGCGTCGACTTTGCAGGACCACTGCTGGTAAAGGGAGAAAACGGACTGCACAAGTCCTATGTGACTTTGTTCACTTGTGCCGTAACGAGAGCGATTCACTTGGAGCTCGCCAGAGATATGTCCACCGAGTCATTTTTGATGGCGCTGAGACGTTTCATCTCACGAAGAGGTGTCCCTCGGACCATTTACAGCGATAACGCACTCTCATTCAAGAAAGCCAACAGAGACCTCCAACAACTATGGAGCGCTATTCGTGATCCCGAGGTCCTTGGTTACGTTACCAACGCACGAATCGAGTGGAAATTCATCGTCGAGCGCGCCCCATGGTGGGGCGGGTTCTACGAGCGCCTCGTCGGATCAACGAAGCTCTCACTAAAGAAAGCGATTGGTGCCAGATGTTTAAATTTCGACGAGTTGGCAGCAACACTGACCGAGATCGAGGCGGTATTGAACTGGAGACCGCTTACTCACGTCTACGACGAACCCGGAGAGCCCGAGCCACTCTGTCCGTCTTTCTTTTTGACGAGCAGACGACTGACGACGCTGCCAAGCATGGGGAGGAAAGATGTCGAAGGTGTTCACACCGACCTCCGCAGGTTTTGGACCCACCGACAGATAATAACGGAAGCCTTCTGGCGCCGATGGAGCCTAGAGTACCCGGCGGAACTGAGGAACGTGCAAAGCCAGAAACAACGTCGGGGAAAACTGCTGGAAGAGGGTGATCTGGTTCTTCTCCGTGACGGCCTGCGGCCCCGACAGCAGTGGAGACTCGCTAGGATCCAGAAGGTGTTTCCGGGAAGAGACGGCAAAGTACGATCATGCCTGCTCAAGATGCCTGGAGGGTCAACGCTCAAAAGACCCATACAGTTATTGTACCCTCTAGAGATCGCATAACGGGACAAAAAAATGACGCTGTCATTTTGGGGGGGAATGTGTTGTAAAATAAAAAGAAGAAAACGTGGAGATGCCCGAGCCGGAAAGAGGGAAGGAAGAGCGACTTTGAAGACGAGCAGAAACCGAGGCACCAGCCCCTTTCCGGGAAACCGGGGAGAGGGACGGAGAGCCGCGGGGTGAGCGCGCCCCACCGTGGGGTCATAAACGACGAGCCCCCCTCTTGGACCGACGCTTGGTGGGGGCGACTTGTCCCTTCTTGTTGGAACGACAGTCGAAGGAGGACGTGCCTTCTCTAACTTTGCTTAAATTAGTTTTCAATATCAATAAACCATGTTCTGTTATTCTAAAAACCAACGAGTCCTTTCAATAATTCCACAAGGAGTTGAAGAACTTCTTGAAGGATCAAGGAGTGGTGCACACCATGACGCCACCCTACCACCCGGCTTCGAATGGCGCCGCAGAGAGGGCTGTGCAAACAGTCAAGCGAGCGCTGCTCAAGCAAGTACTTGAAGACGACCTCCAAGGGAAGAGAAGGAATATCCAGGAAAAGTTGTCGTGTTTCCTGCTTGCCTACCGGACAACACCACACACAAGTACTGGAAATGCACCTGCAGAGCTCTTCCTGGGACGGCTTCCGCGGACCCGACTGTCGCAGCTCAAGCCAGGTGCAACGTCCCTTCCACAACGAGAGAAGCAAAACAAGAAAAAGGAGCTGGCTGACAAGCGCAGAGGTCCAACGAAACTCTTTCAAGTGGGCGACAGAGTTTGGGTCAGAAATGTGAGGGGGGAGAGAGTAAACTGGACTAAAGGAATTTTAAAGAAAGTAATCAATCCGGTTACATACCTGGTGCGGGTGGCTAGCCAGATTCCTTATGTGCATGCTGATCACTTGCGTTTTCGAAGTGAGGGCTCGTCCCGATCAGCCTCTTCGGAGAGTGGATCGAGTGACAGTGAGAGTGTTGATGAACCGGGCGAATGTGAGGTGCCAATGCCACAGAATTCTGACAGTGCCCTAGCTGCTCAGGAAGTTCGACGGTCGAGCAGAGCTCGACGCCATCCAAATAGACTGGTGTACTAGTGTTCTTTTATGTAAGTGTGGAGGAGTGTTGTGTATGTATAAAGCACTGTAACAGGTTCCTATTCTCACCACCAAGGTGCGCTGGTCTTTGCCCTGTAAAATGTGTCTTCGCCATATTAAATTTGTTCTTTATGTGCTGTTCTTCTGCGTGGGAGCTTCTGTTCTTTGGCGCTTCGGCGCGACACAACACGTGGGACCAGTTAATGCTTTCGCATTAAAAACAGACAGAAAGCCGGAAAAGTTTGCAGGCGATCAACGCTTTCGGCGTTTCTTCGCAGCTCGTGTTTTAAACACGGCTTACAAACCACGTGACCCCGATCGAGCAGTTGGAAACTGTTTGTAATATAAGCTCTTAACTACTCTCGTATCTCACGTTGCGCCACCTTTCGGCAACTAGGCGAGCATGTTCATGACGCCATCTGCGAATGCCGCGGCCGGCAGATAGCCCGTAATAGGTTTTTGTTTTTTGAACAACGTAAGCTTATTCGCTTCCACCACGTAGCCGCACCTTTTTAATAAATCGCAGCGCGATATGTTGTGAAATATGCTGTATAATAGATAAAGATCACTCTTAAATTAATGCTTATTCTAATTGTATTTCTTCTTTTAAGTTGTAAGATGTGACAGATTCAATATCAGTTGTGTCAATTAACTTGAGGCTTCAAAATTGTCATCGAAAAATATTTTTAAATTTAATACGCCTCCAAGAAAAGCTTACTTCGCTACTCTGTACTTTTCCAAGTACGATGACCTTATTTGTGTTTTAAACGTCGGTGAATAAGCTTTAACTGCCTTATTGCATCAAGATATCAAAATGTAATGGGTAGTTTCATTTGAAATCGAACACGCTTGTCGGGATGGGTCTTCTGATTTTTTTTTAAAAAATATATGTAATTGCCCCAATTCTGGAAAGAACAAAACCGTTTCCCAAAATTAAAAAAAAAAAAAAAATTTCGCTTTACAAAAAGTTATTGAGTGGAGCAGGGTGAAAATCTGTTTTTTACTCCGTGATTTTTCTACCCAGTTCTGTACGCTGGTATGAATACGGGAAGCATACAAAACTCGCAGTAATTTTTTATGCTCTTGTATGTTATTTGGACTATTTTTTGTTTAAAGGAAAATACTTTTGTAGTTTTCTTTATTGAGGTAAAAAATGCCAAACATCGTCTCTTTGACGATACGGTGACATCTTCAGAGCCTTGTACCTCATGAGTTATTATATTTGTCACTTACTAAATACTATGCGGGTGTAGCCCTATACATGGGCTATCGACGGGCATAAGTTTTGTTTATTTTATTTTCACTGAATTTTTTATATAAAATTTGAAATATCGCCGAAAATGAAATTAACCGATATTTTGAACTCCCTTTATCAAAAAAGGCCATTTTTTTTTCGTTAATTTTTTTTATTATTGCTGCCGATTATATGAACTTTCAATTGGCTTGATGTGATTTCCCCCTTTTTTGTTTTATTTTCTCTAGAAGTGATCGAAATTGCTCCCACGAGACAATGCGGTGACAACTTCAGAGCCTTGTAACTCACGCGTTATTATATTTGTTGCTTACCAAATGCTATGCGGGTGTAGCCCTACACATGGAATATTGACGGGCATAAGTTTAGTTTATTTTATTTTCACTGAATATTTTATATAAAATTTGAAATATCGTCGAAAATGAAATTAATCGATATTTTGAACCCACTTTATCGAAAAAGGGCATTTAATATTTCGTTCAATTTTTGTATTATTGCTGCCGATAATATGAAATTTCAATTTGCTTGATGCGATTTTCCCCTTTTTTTTTTGTTGTATCTTCTATAGAAGTGATCGAAATCGCAACCACGTTCTCAGAAGAGCCAAACGCAGTTTCCGCAAGTCGCCTTCGCTGCAAAGACTATACTGCTTATTTGTGTGTTCAAATGCAGCGGTTAAATTCATTTTGATTGAGAACACTCGTGCTTGGCTACATTGTATTTTATTAATTTTTAATGATGGCAATTGACATTCCTTAGTCTGATATTTAGCGGTGCAGCGGATGTTCCATTATCCGATGTTTAAAGCCAGGGCACAAAGGGCGGAGAAAACGGAACGAGCTCTTCATGTAGCCAGACCGGGGCCATATATCTGTTACTGCTATACACAGTTTGTAAGGCACGTACAGCACGCCCGACCCTTCGGGCTATAGGCCCATCTTCGTTACACCCAGGAAGCATCCGGCACGGGCGCCAATCTATGATGTGTCTTGTCGCGTCCGATCAAATAACCATGTAATCACCTGTTCTTCATTGTCAGCGTGTATATCAAAAATATGTAATATCACATGCCCCTCTTGAAGAAGAAAAAGCAGTTTGCTGAAAAAAAGTCAGGAAAACGGACTGAGTTTACTTGAAGCGAAGACAATTTTTTACAGAACACAAACACCAATTGGCGATAAATAGTCACTTTTATTAATTAACGCTAATATATTTAGGATGCACTTGTAAAACAATATGTTGTTGTGCTTTAAATAGTCCAGTTCACGAGCAACGCAATATTGGAACTTTTTGACAACGGCATTGGCTTACCTGTGGAGACGATCGAGCGCGGGGGCGAGCTGAACTTTGTACCGCAGCGGTCGGATGCACCCGAGAAGTTCAACAGCGTGGTAAGTCGAGACGAACAGAACGAAAACTGGAGCCAAAGCGAGAACCTGAGACGGTGGCCCTTCTGTTTGAATGAGTGTGTGCAGTTAAAAATAAAAGTGTTGGGTTTTGTTCAAGACTGATCGATATCTCTGATGCCAAGAAGCAAGGATTCCCACATGCACAGAAGGCAGCGAAAGCAGTCACTTGATGTCTCTGTAGACTTTTAGTTTCTCCACTTTGTCGCACCGAGCTTAATGCAAAGATTGTACAGGTATATGACTCCGGTCTGGCTACATGAAGAGCTCGTTCCGTTTTCTCCGCCCTTTGTGCCCTGGCTTTACACATCGGATAATGGAACATCCGCTGCACCGCTAAATATCAGGCTAAGGAATGTCAGTTGCCATCATTAAAAATTAATAAAATACAATGTAGCCAAGCACGAGTGTTCTCAATCGAAATGAATTTACCCGCGGCATTTGAACACACAAATAAGCAGTAGAGTCTTTGCAGCGAAGCCGACCTGCGGAAACTGCGGTTGGCCGTTCAGAGAACGTGGGAGCGATTTCGATCACTTCTTGAGAAGATACAACAAGAAAAGGGGGAAATCGCATCAAGCCAATTGAAAGTTCATATGAGCGGCAGCAATAATAAAAAAATTTAACGAAATAAAAAATGGCCTTTTTTGATAAAGTGAGTTCAAAATATCAATTGATTTCATTTTCGACGATATTTCAAATTTTATATAAAAATTTCAGTGAAAATAAAATAAACAAAACTTATTCCCGTCGATAGCCCATGTATAGGGCTACACCCGCATAGTATTTAATAAGTGACAAATATAATAACTCATGAGTTACAAGGCTCTGAAGACGTCACCGGATGGTCAAAGAGACGATGTTTGGCATTTTTTACCTCAATAAACAAAACTACAAAAGTATTTTCCTTTAAACTAAAAAATAGTCCAAATAACATACAAGAGCACAAAAAATTACTGTGAGTTTTGTATGCTTCGCGTATTCATACCAGCGTACAGAACTGGGTAGAAAAATCACGGAGTAAAAAACAGATTTTCACTCTTCTCCACTCAATAATTTTTTGTGAAGCGAAATATTTTTTTAAAAAATTTTGGAAAGCGGTTTTGTTCTTTCCAGAAATAGGGCAATTACATATATTTAAAAAAAAAAAATCTAAAGACCCACCCCGACAAGCGTGTTCGATTTCAAATGAAACCACCCTAATTTATTTGAGATAAAGACAAACCTTTTGTGAAAACTGCTTCTGTTCTACGAGTATCTCCGAGGATAGCCGACGCCACAACGATGTCACAAACGTTCCTTCTTAAAGGGTTCGTGAAACGATATCAAGTTGGAATGTTTATGAGTTTGCAGAGGCGTACTGGTCCTAGTCTGGCCCACGTATGCTCGCACAAACCGCCACTGATTAAGGAGCTTCTTTGTCGCGGTGAAATTGCGAGGATAAAAGGGGGCAACTTCTTTCAGTTTTGCCATCGCAAAGCTTGATGACGTAATTGTGGGACCGAAACCATCCGCCTGGTCGGCAGTCGAGCGCGACTCATGGATTGGACACGAGAACTGCGTGAGCACTCCTTTTCGGCTCGTAATAATCAATGCCTCGGAGGACACTCGGCTACTGGCTGTGATGAAAATAACCGAACCCTAACAATGACCGGAGCTCAGCACCCGTTTTCTATTTTGCCAACCCCAACGCGTGGCTATGATGAAAGTGGCGATGCGACGAATTTTGTACTTTGCTTAAATGCCGCTTAGAACGGATCCCTGACGTTAATGACCTGTGAAACACCTGTTCGTTTTTCACCACACGCAATCCAAGTCGCAGAAAAAATTAAAGAAAATGGAGTGGCGTTAACCCTCTCAGCTCGCAGCCAGAACTAGCAGCCACGTGATCTGAAGACGATTATATACCGCCAATGTTGATCATAGCCACGCGCTGGGGTTGGCAAAACGCAAGACACGCTCTGAGTTCAAGACATTGTTATGGTTCGGCTATTGCCGTCACTGCAGCGATTGGACACGGGCATCTACCCGAATGCTTCTCAAGCTATCGATTATCACGAGCGCAAATCGAATGCCCACGCAATGCCCGGGTCCTATCTATGAGCGGCAGTAAAATATCGTCACTGGGCGGTACTGCAACCGCTGAGCTACGTCATCAAGTTTTGCTAAGGAGAGATTGAATCAAAATGTTCGCTATTGTCCTTGAAATTACGTAGCAACAAAGAAGTTTCTTTAACCAATTTTCCTCGTGTGCTAGTATCCTTGAGTACCCATTAGTGCCAGTAAGGTCGTGTAAAGTGAAAAACATTCCAATTGAATACCGTTGCACCGCCCCTTTAACGATGTTGCCATAGGATACCAGTGCACATGGCCGCTTGTTCTGGCTCCCAGCTGAGGGGATGAACGATGCTCATATTTGTCGAATTGTCTTATAAACTGCCACTGCCTAAAAAAAAACAGGATTAAGACAAGTTGATTTGGTTATTAGCGTTAGGGAGTGAATCTTAGTAGTATTTAGCGAAAGTAGAAAAATCGTTTCATCACCGCTTTAAGTGCTGCCTACCAGTTAAATAAAAAAGCGTCAATGCCTGGTGTAAGTAAAAAAAAACCCTAACAGGGCCTTATGCGAACACCGCACGCTCAAGCGTACCAAGCGTTGATCGGGGACAAATGTTTCTGGAATTTCTGGAGAAGTGAAGACTGCGGGAGCACAACTGTGATGGGCGCTAAATGTGTGCGAGCGCACGACTCCCATAGTTTTGGCTCCATCACCAAAAAAAGGTTGTCCAAAATTTTTTATTTTTTTTTGCATAGGCAAGCTATAAAGAAATTTCAAGAGTAATGTGGCTAGCCGATCAATGCTATACCTGTTGATGGGGCTAGAAGGGAGGGTTCGAGAGATCGCCGAACACTTTTTTTGTCACCTTTTACTTATATTATTTAGTTTGAAACACAAAATAATATTGAGTGTTGAGTTTGATTTAGGTAAGAGCAAAGTGAAGTGGCAACCAGTGTTGCACACGTTCCTCAAAAAAAAAAAAAAAGGAACGAACGATCGTTCCTCGTTCCTACTGATTTTTGGAACGCGTTCTCATTACAAGTTTCATATGTGAAAAAGGAACACGTTCCCGTTACAGTAAAAAAAAAAATGGAACGTATCGTTTCATATACGTTATATTTGTATTTTGATGATTACCATACTTCGATAAATCGAGGGAAGTTTTTATTAGTTTTTTTTTTATATTCATTCTACCAAATGGGAGCATACAGCTTTGTACTCCGCAATAAAAAAAAAAAAAAAACACTGCTAGGGATAAAAAAACAAGCGGAAGCAAGTTTTTGTTATATATTCACCTTTAAAAATCGAATCGTTTACCCAAATTTATGTTTGGGGGAACGATCGAGACGAGCAAAATGTACCGTTACCCCACATTGCACGAGCGTTTTACAACAACCTGACACGTCTCAATCTAGCAAAGTCGCTTGTTAGAACTTAAACAACCGTTGCTTCTCGATGTTGCTGTCCGCAAGACGAGCAAGTTAGGGGATGTGGGCTTTTGAAAGGTCAGTCTTAAAAACTACGAGTCCATCTTTGCGAGGGTTGAATTCGTTGTTCAGTTGGAATGTGGGGTACAAGGACAAAATGAATAAACGTTAATATTTCTGTATCTTTTAAGTGACTAATGGTCGGGATACAAGGGTGCGTTCTAGGTCTGGTAACCTGCTCTTCTGTCATAACTTTTTGTCTTTTTGTGGAGGTATGATGGTTGTAGGCGGCCTTAGATTTCTAGATGTATGAGGATTCGTGGAAGCAAAGAGGGTAGCTGAGTTTGAGACGTCCCTCTTTCGGTGTCTTCTTTCGACTAAGAGTTGCTTTTTGTACCGTAGTCTCGGGCACTAAAACAAAATAAAAAAAAAAAACAAAAAAAAACAGAAGAACAAAAAAAACAAAAAAAAAAACTCGATGTCTACTAGCTTTTCTGCACCGACTCTTTTATGTTGGGACCACAAAAAATAAACCCCAAGATATGTAACCAAAAAGTTCACGAGATCCTGCCCTTCGTAAAGATATTATTTCTGTATATTTAGAACTTCCCTCGTTGAAATAAAATTTAAAAAAATTACCTCACCGGACAAAACAAAAAAAAGGAACCTCGTTTTTCTTGTTCAAGTAAAAAATTTAACGCCTTCCCGTTCCAGTGTCACCGATGCAAAATGGAACGGCGGCGTTCCTTCGTTCCTTCTAAAACGAACGCGTTCCAGGAACGCCGTTCCTTGGGACAGCGTTTCCTACAACACTGATGGCAACCTCAACACTGATTTATTTTCACCTCAGAGAGTGATCACTTTAGCTGTTTTTCCTTCTCTACCCTAGCAAGAATATATCTTATCTAATGATTCTTCTATGTAAGTAACAAATACATATTAATCGGAAGAGCCAAATGGAAGGCGCACCAAATCTTAATAAATAATTCTTTCGGAAATATTTTTCCCGGAAAAATCTAATTTAAACCAATGTGGTAAAATCAATGTTCTTTGAACCGTGATTTAAGCGATCTTGGTTTCAACCACCATAATGTTTGTCTTCGCCTTTCTTTAAACCTATCTACATGTGTGTTGTTGTTTCAGGGCTCATGGACAGGACAGTCCAATATGAACTCCTGAATGTAAAAAATCAAGATAGCACCTATTGCAGCACACTACAAACTTCAAAGGGACAATCAAGTAAGGCAGTCAGCTTCATTATAATTGTATAGGAGAATTTTCATTCGAAACTGTGCAAAACCTGGTGGCTAAAATAACTTGAAATAAATGCTTGGCCAATTCTTGAAGAGAACGAAACTGAAACCCCTATTTTTGGCAAAGGTTTCTTTGCCGAGTGTATCGCTTAAAAAATACTGAAGGAAAGCTTTGAGACTTGGGCGATCGTCACACATCGTTCATTTAGATATTTCGCAGGGTAGGATTAATTTCTCATAAGAAAAAGTTGTATATGGTTTTTCGAACTACAGGGTCCGATCGAGAATACAAAACTCGATTTTTCGGGTCGTATACATAAACAATGCATTGTAGAAGGCATTGTTTATTCCCTTTATTCCCTAAATGCCATTTAAGGCACAAGGCCTAAAATGGCATTTAGGCCTTGTGCTGTTTTTGGACACCCAACAAAATAAAGATTATTATTAGATTATTATAATATGCCGCTAAGTGGAGGGGATAACATGGCAATTTTTTTTTAAAACATAGCATTACCTGTATGAAAAGATATAAGAGAACGAGGAAATTCCTATTTCACAGACACACACACAAAAAAAGAAATAACATTGCGGTAACCTGAGGCATGTATTTCAGTAAAACCAACTTGTCATTAAGAATACATTGATTTCTTCCCTCCTGACAAGTTTGTTTCATTGAAATAAATGGCACTGGCGCCCTTAATGCCATTTTGTCTTTGTTTTGCGAGATAAGACTTAGAAGGATATCGGCTCATTGATAACATTTTTAGTTTTTATTTATGTGGTGTTATATTCTCAAACTCGTCTTCCATCCCCACCACTGTGTAGCGTCATATTATTACTGATTTTGAGCATTCTGCATGGCTTCCTATGCAAGCGGAAACACCGGCTCTCAATCTTCTCGATCAAACCCAACACACAAAAAAAAAAAAAAAAAAAAAACACGAATGGCCGTAAAAGTATGTTTTTGCGTCTAAATATTTTTTAAAACCCAGAACCTAACCTCTTTGACGGAAATTTAGCAGGTTTGGATTCGATGGTAACCCTTGTTGCGTTCAACATTATGACCTAAATTATATATAAAATGAAGGCGTCCACACACAGCGGCTTAAAAAGTATATTCATATTGCCAGTGAAAGTTTTCTTAGTGGAACACAAGTTCGAGTAAGAGAGGAAAACTCTAAAAGTATAACTTTTACAGCGGAGCTGTTAAGGACTAGGTTCCCCAGGATCGTATCCGGTAGCAAAGAAATATCGACCCAAACCTACATGAACTTCTGGACAGCTACCGCCATGTATAAGCGAAGGCGGAAACCAGGCAACCAGTCTGATTGCCTCCGTCGCTCATAGATGGCGGCAGCCTTTCTAGCTACCAAAGAGGATTGGATAGCTGGGCGGGTTGGTGGATAGACCGATCTCACGAGCTAGTTTGAGTACGCCACTGCTGCCGACATGCATCGTGGGAGCTGTAGTCTTTCTGCACGCGCGACAACCCTGCTGGAGGTCTGCGCGAGCAGAGCACGAGGCGGCATGAGCTATCTCGTGAACTGGCGTCTGCCTCCTACGAACTACAGTTATGGCGGCGTCACGCATGCGTGGAACGTTTGGCGAGATCGGTCTATTCATCGTAGGAAACAGCGCGAAAAACAGACGAGGACGAAGTAGAAACACACGTGACGAGCGCAGCGCACGTCACATGTGTTTCTTTTTCGTCCTCGTCTGTTTTCCATGCTGTTTTCTACTCTCTTAACAATTTTGGTTTGGACTCACGATAAGTCGGCCGCGTGCCTTTTTTTCGGGAAAGAAGACCGGGGTGCGGAAGGAGCGGCGACGTACGCAGCAGCGCGAATGGGTCCGCAACAGCCGCGTGCGTCGAGCGCTTCAGGTTCTCTTGCGAAAGAGGAGCAGATCGGTCGCCTGGAAAGCCACCGCCGGAAAAAGAAGCTACTGCTCCGCTGCTCTTCCTTCTTCACCAGAGTGGAAAGGCTGAAAGCTTTTAGTCTTAACACCACTTAAAGAAATGTCTCGTGTGAAGAGTTTTTTGTGTGGTCTATTATAAAGTGCATCAGCGAGCTGTCTGTGGCATTGTTAGATGAGGAGATTCTATTTTTAGAGAGAGAGTGGGGTAGCAGGAAATGAAGTGGTTTGTCATAGTATTTAAGTCTTTGTATTTTTCAATAAACCTTCCGTTGCAAGCGCCACGTGTCGTCGTTACCTACTTCTTTTGTCCCCGTCTTTCGGCGCTTCCTTCCAGTCATAAACAACCAACTAGCCCAACTTAACATTCTATTATAAACTCATTTGCAATACTCTGTTTCACAATAACTTGGCGAACTGTTTAGGCTAGGGCCCCGCGACCCAATAAGAGCGTTGGAGCGAGGCACGTAACCCGACGTCAAGGAGAATTTTGTCACCATGCCAAATGCGAACCGGGAGGCCTGGAAGAACCGGCTGTCGTCAGCAAGCCAGGAGTCGTCTGCGCCGAAACCAACGAACTTCAGATGTACGTTCACCGCAGCAGCATTTCCGTCCGCTTGAATAGCGAGCACTTCGGGAACAGTTCATGACACAACCATACGCTCAATTTAGCCGTGAATCTGTGACGGGTGCTACTGCCAGAGCACAGTGCGATATCTGGAGCGGAAACTGCCGATTACACTGTGTTGTTGGCTGTTAAAGACACAGAGCGCTCCCGGTAGCCTCCTGTCTCAAACCCCTCCGTCGTTCTCCTCTTCTTCAGCAAAGCCTAACAGCACATCTCCCCCCTTTAAAACTGAAGTCCATTTACAGGTTTTACAACTCTTCCACTTCGTGTCGTGTACTCAGTCGATCCGATGTCTGGTGCTGCACTTTTATCGGTGTCTTCACTCCCAGGCACCGGTGTAAGAGCAGTCGATCCGATGTCTGGTGCTGCACTTTTATCGGTGTCTTCCCTCCCAGGCATCGGTGTAAGATGAAAGCTGTTTCTGCGAAGAGTATCTGAATCGGTGTCCACTAAGTATGACCTTGGGTACTTCGTTGCAGATTGCACTGTCCCTCTTTTTCGCTGATCGGTAATCCAGACCAGATCTCCTCTTCTCAATGGTTTGCGTTGTCGTACACCCCGTCGTCTGTTGTAGTTGGCCTTTTGTTGATTTGTTTTTTTTTCTTTACCACCGTTGGAGTTCTTTGGTATTCACAAGCCTATGTTCCAAAGAAGAGGAAACAGATGGAAGGGACGTTCTCAGCTTGGCGACCCATGAGTAATTCGGCGGGACTATATCCATTTCTCAATGGTGTTGCACGGTAGGACTGCAATGCGATGTAGCTGTCAGATGTCTTCTTAAGGCTTCTCTTAATAATTCTAACAGCAACTTCAACAAATCCATTGCTCTGTGGATATCTTGAACTGGACGTCCTGTGTTCAAAACCCCATTCCTGGGCGAACTGCTGAAATGCACTTCCAATAATTCGCTGGAACTGTGGTTCATTGTCGCTGAATACAACTTCAGGCGTCCCATGTCTTGCAAAAATTGACTTTAGGTGTATTATTACACCGTTTGATGTCATAGTATTCAGAAGGGCAATTTCTGGATATCTCGAGTAATAGTCAGTTACTAGAAGATAGTTCTTTCCCGACAGGTAGAACAGATCCATTGCTACTTTCTGCCATGGACGCTCTGGAAAGTCGGATGGCATCAAAGGTTCATGGCGGTTGGACGCTTCCTTGATGCATTCTGGACATCTGCGTACCATACTTTCGATCGGTGTTGAAAGTCCTGGCCACCATACAGAGTCTTTGGCTCGAGCTCTGCACTTGGTGATTTCTTGATGACCCTGGTGGGTCTTCAGCAGAATAACAGGACGCATGGACAGCGGTATGATGAGTCTTGACCCTCTCATGAGCAGTCGATCTTGAACGGCAATCTCTGATTGATGTTGCCAAAAATCTTTGCAGCTGTTAGGGACTTCTTTTCGGATGGGCCACCCTCTTTCGCTGTACCACGCCAACTGTTTGCGTGTAGAGTCCGTGGCCTGCTTATCTTTGATTTCTTGTAACCTCTTTTCTGTCGCGGGAAGGTCAGCTGTCACCCCCTTGATATATGCAGCCACCTCTTGCTCCAGATCCCTGTCACCAGTTTCGCTTAGAAGCTGTCGGGACAGTGTGTCCGCCACAATTAAAGACTTTCCTGGAGTGTGTTTCATCACATAGGAGAATCTCATCATTCTCATCTTCATTATTTGAAGTCTAGGTGTGATGTCAGCTAGATTTTTAGACATAAAGATTGGCACAAGCAGCTTGTGGTCGGTTTCAATTTCAATTTGAAGGCCCGTGATGGAAATCTTGAAACCTTTCACATGCCCAAACTACCGCTAGGCCTTGCTTCTCCACCTGTGCGTACCTTTTTTCTGTCTCTGTGAGTGTCCGTGACGCGTACGCCAAAGGTTTGTAGGGTCCGTCTTTTTGAATCTGCCGAAGCACAGCCCCCAAGCCATATGATGAAGCATCGGCTGAAATCACTGTCTTCTTTTCTGGGTCGAACAGCGTATGTACGGGACTCGTGGTGAGTGCGTGCTTGAGTTGATCGAAGCTTCTCTGCTGTTCCGTAGCCCAAACTCATTGGTTCTTTGAGCTCAGAAGAGAAACGAGTGGGTAGGCGTTATGTGAGATGTTCGGTATGAACTTTGTCAAATACTTGACCATGCCCAGAAAACATCTCAGTTCATAAACACTTGAGGGAGGCTTCATGTCAACAATAGCCTCCATTTTGGCGCTGTCTGGACGAATTCCTTCGCGGTCGATGATGTGACCCAGGAACTTCACTCTTTGTACGTTAAATTCGCACTTGTCCGGATTCAGTCATTCCTTTCGCCCGGAGACGTTCCAGAATCAGACGGAGTCTGTCATCATGCTCTTGTTGGGAGCTGGCATAAATGAGAACGTACTCCATATTGCATACAACACCTTCGAGACCGTTCAGAAACTGCGACATCTTCTTTTGGAAAAATTCTGGAGCCGATGATATTCAAAACGGTAGTCTCTTGAATTTAAACCTTCCGAAGGGTGTGATGAAAGTCGTTAGAGCTTGGGACTCCTCAGTAAGCTCAAATTACCAAAACCCAGAATTGGCGTCGATCTTAGAAAAATAGCGTGCTCCGGTGAGCTGCCCAAAAACGTGTTCTCCTACAGGTAGTGGGTGAACTTCCCTTTCGGCGAACTTGTTGAGGTCCGTTAGATCAACGCAAATCCGGGCCTCTCCGTTGGGTTTTCTCACGATCACCATTCCAGAGCACCATTCAGTCGGCTCCTCGATTGGCTCGATTATTCCCATCTTTACCATTTCTTCGAGCTTCGTCTTGGTCTTGCCGAGAAGAGGAATGGCCACTCTTCGAGGTGTCATCATTGCGAAAGGTACAGCGTCAGGTCTCAGTTTGATCTTGTACGGAATCTTGACGTGACCCAACCCAGAAAATAACTTCGGGTATTCTCTCTTTGGTTCGACAGTGCAGCTTCGGACGGCCCCAACTTGATCAAGGCGCTGTACGATGCCTAATCGTTCCTTTGCATCTCTTGAGAGAAGTGGCTGTTTCAGGTCTTCTACGATGTAGATGTCGGTCATGAATGTTTTGTCCCTGTAGTAAAGGGTCTCGTTCATGACACCAAGAACTGTCAAGGATTTCTTACTTGGACTCTTGAGGACTTTCTTGGGATTCTGTAGAGAGACATCACTGAAGAGTCCTTTGTACATCTTCTAAGGAATCACGGTGACGTCGGCCCCCGTGTCGACTTTGAATGTTATGGAGACTTCTCGGACTTGAACCTTGACTATCCATTGCTGTCCATCTGACGTGAACACGGTGTCAAGAAATGCCGTCTCAGACGTTGTTACCTCCCTCAGGGTGGTAGAGCTTCTGCAAACCCGTGCGTAGTGCCCCTGTCTTCTGAATTCGTTGCATGTAGCTTTTATCGCAGGGCACTTGTTCGTTTTATGTCGTTCATTGCCACATCTTGAACAGACTTTCTCGGATGTTGGTAAACTCTATCGAGAAGTTTTCTTTTCTCCATTTCTTTGCTTTCCTCCCTGTTGACTTGCTTCTTTTATGAAGATTCTGTCAACATTTTCTTCTGGGGACTCGTGGAGAGCAACTTTCTCTTTCTTGACAGCTTCTGACTTTCGAGCCAGATTTGTAGCCTTCTCGAGTGTCAATTCCGAATCTAGTTGCATTTTCACCGACAGTTTTTGGTTGAGGACCCCGACGTCAATGCGATCTCGAATCATCTCCTCGTGTAGGACGCTGAAGTCGCAAGTCTTGGCGAGGCTATGAAGTTCTGTTATAAATTCTTCCGTGCCCTCGCCTTCCCGCTGACTTCTTTTGTGGAACTTCGCTCTCTCGTAGATGACGTTTCATCGGACTGCGAGGTGTCGCTCGAAAGCTGAAAGGACTTCTTCGTACTTCTCCATCTTTGCTGGAGGCAGGTTAAACGAGAGAAGGATGTCGTCTGCTTTGTCGCTTATAAAGTAGATAAGACCGTTGACCTGCTCAGGCTCAGGTTTTTCTGATGGACCACTGATGACGCGGAAACGTTCGAATCGCCGCTTCCAATGAGGTCATTCATCGGGGCTGGTGAAATCGAATTCCGCAGGAGGTTGGCACTGGAATGAGTTGGCGTTAGCCATTGCTCACCGTTCCTCTCAGGTCCTGGATCCTTGAACTTTTGACACCATGTGTTGTTGGCTGTTAATGACACAGAGCGCTCCCGGTAGGCTCCTGTCTAAACGCCATGTTTATTCTATATTCTCAAAACCCTCCCGTCGTTCTCCTCTTCTTCAGCAAAGCCTAACAGGACATACACGGCTGCGATCGCCGGTGATCGCCAAGGGCCAAGGCGCTACAAGGCGAAAAAAATCGAGCTGATACGGACGTGGCATCACGTTTTTGGTTCAAATATAATTAAAACTCATAAATTTGTGATTGTTTATTCTTATTCTTTATATCCTCTCGTTATAGATTGAATAGCACGAGTTAGATTGCAGTTAAAAGAAAAAGAAACCTAGGACTACTTTTTGTCGCGGAGGGCTCATTTGCTGTGGCGGTAAGGAGGATTTGGTGGCCTCGATTATTAAGTGTTATCACGTGCATTGCTCCAGCGCCCCTATTGGGTCGCGGGGGCCGCAGCCTCCAAAGTTCGCCAAGTTTTCGTGAAACGGGGTATAGCCGTTTTCGTTAGTCATTATAACATTAAAAAACAAAGCATGCAATAAGTGTTACTGACAGCGTAAGAAGCGCAGAGCGTGGCAATTTCCATGCATCTTATTATCGGCTCGCAGTCAATCAGATTGCGGCATTATCCGATAAAAATGCCTAGGGGCCAATCACAAAGCACGAAGCGTAAACATATAAACCGTACCCTGCGCTTCGTGAGCTGTCTGAGTATACACACAGACAACGTGCGCGGTGCAGCCAATATTTATTAATGAGATTATCATAAATGTTCAATGTGGGTACGTCCGGTCCCCAGTTAACGATATTTTAAAAAAAAATTATCCCTGGGGCGTTACAACAAATTTAGCGGTAAAGGACTCCCTGTATGCCACGGTACGCAAGTATAAGCGGCGCCTTGGAGAGAATGCCACTGTGCCACCTTCCGAGCAGACGCAGAAGCCGCCGTCGTCACCCTCGCTTTGTATGTAACGCGGGACATGCCAAGCGACACGGCGAACTGTATCTCGGTTTTGATGACACTAGCACCACACTCTAGTAATAACATGCGGTGCTGTTTGAAAATACGAAGGGAAACCGACCGTGACAGGTGTAAAGCTAATTGATTCGTTTCAGACTGCTCATACTGGGTCCTGGTAATGGGCGGAGGTGACGTCGTTCCGGAGTGGTGTCAATCGAAACCTATTGAGCAGGGCTGCAAAGTCCCACCCTGATGAAACCTGAGGAATGCGGATATGCAAGTGAAGAGGAAAAGGGTGATGATGACGACGGCTCTGAGGAAGACGATTCTGAGGAAGACAATCCTGAGGACTGTGAAGATGAAGAGAAAGACGAAGAGGATGAAGAAGATGAAAATGAATCGCAAGAGGAAAGTAAAGATATAAAGGAGGAATAAAAGAAGTAAGAGATATAAACGAAAGCAGTAGAACTAAGGGGAACAAAGGAGACGCATGGCAGCGATCCCATAAACCGGGATGAAAGTGTCTTCAGAGGACGGCATAAAAGTAATAAAAAAAGGTGTAAAAAAAGAAAACGGGTAATAAAGTAGCACAAAGTTTATACATGCTTTACCCCCGGCTCGTGTCTGTAAATAAATTTATACTTTTACAAATCTCTGACACACAAAAAAAAAAAAGAAGAGCACCCGTTCTCCTAAAAGCTGATTCACACACTTTTGACTGCTTGCGACCTCTTGTGATCTCTTACGACCAGAGAACCCATTGGCCGCAGCTATTGGGCAGCCGTGGAACGTTTTGGCATTTTTTTTATATATTTAATTATAATTGCTTTTGCGCATCATTTTTTCTTTCTTGTCTCGCAAAAAAAAAAAAAAAAAAGCTTTTCAGAGCGCAATATACGAACGACCCATCCTCATAGATAGTGAGTACATTTGATCTCGAAAATACCGCGAAAAGCTTCGCTCTAGTGAAATGCAGCTCCAGGATCATCTCACAGATGGCGCCAGCTTGTTCTCTAGAGAGCCTATTTGCAATACGAGCTGCGAGGAGGTGTCGAAAGCGTTGATCGTCTGCGAACTTCTCCGCCTGCATTCCTCCTCGCCACGCGAAAACACAGCCCATGCGGACTTGCGACCCATCTACGCAGAAAGCATCCACCATCAAATTGCAAACACTCCGCATGGATTAAAATGGACCCTGTTTTAACCTGGGCTCTCTAGAGTTCTCTCGTCAACAGAACTCGGTCTTAAGCAAACACAAGTGTGTGAACGGTCCTTAAATTGCTTCGATAGCCTCACCTTGTGATATTCTAAATTGTAGAAAGATAATTGTAGCTTTTTCTTGTGTTACTGGCAAAATTCTTACGGCCCGGGAGTAATATCTGCATAAACAATGTCAAAGTCACTTTGAAGGCTTTCGAATTCAAGGGGACGAAGTTAAAAGGACACAATATTCAGTTTTTCGAAACCTCGTCAAGCAACGATGGCGGTAGCCATTTTCTTGGCACGAAGCGTGCGATTTGATCCGAGTTCTCGCCAAACCGTGACACAGCGCTCGTTCTCGATCCGAGCCGAGTTCACGCCGAACGGTAACGCAGCCCTCGCGCCCAAAACACGCTCAGATTACATGCCCAAACAATAGCGAACTCTTATATTTGGCGCAGAAAATCCCAGATGGCGCGCACTTTTGGAAAGGTTGTATTATTACAGCATGAGAAAGAGAGAAATAAACAAAAGCGAAAATCGTCATTGTGGAGGAAACACCCTGCCTGGCACTCGAGGAGTAGTTCACTCTTCCCCAAGCACGTTGTGAACGTGATGGGTCAGAGTGGCAGTAGGTGGGTGACGGTGTCCACAGCCAAGCCCGTTTCCCTGTTGAATGGTTCACATCATGGTTCAAATTTCGTCTTCCAAGCTTTTTTGGAGGCGGCAGGAAAACCGCTATACTCAGATACAAGTTACGAATTGGCCAGAAATTCCGCCAGCCCAAGTTACCACTATTACCACCTTATGAACAACATGTAAGGGCGCAAATGAGCTGGTGTACATTGCACAAGGTTAAAAAAAACCGAGATTGCGGGTAAATGACACAACACTAAAAAGTATCTAGAAGACTTTCTAGAGACTTTTTAGTGTTTTATCGTTTACCCGCAGTCTCGGGGTTTTTGCAACCATTACAACGTTGTTGCCGAGGTTCCGCCTCCAGCGTGTGCCCTTTGCGTAACATGGCGTTTTTATTGGGCGTGCGAAGATGAACCTCAAACGGGTCGCCGAAGGTTGAAAGTTCGAGCTACTCAAATTACACCCATTTTTACAATACCCATTATACTCTTTCCGGTGGGCTATTTCTCATCTCTAAATTCAAAATGGCCATAGAAAAAAAAAACTGCAAATGAAGATTTTGCCAAAACCAGGATTCGAATTTTCTCGCCCTCTCTAGTGGGGAGACGCAATACGGAGAGCAAGCCGTCTGCTTCTTGCGTAGGAGTTGCGGTGGCGTCAAAACGACGCCAACCTCTGATTGGCTTTGATTGGAAGAATAGTGGGTAGACCTCAATGCCTTGAGGTCCATCCTAAATTTTTTTTAATCGAACAATAAGAGCTCGGCGTTCTGACATCATCGCAACCCCTGTGCAAGAAGCAGACAAACTTGCTCTCCGCATACACTTCGTCGCTTGCCCCATCGCCAAAAAATGAAAGAAGGGCTAAACAAATGATGGGGCGATAAAATGGTGAGTACCTTCCTTCTCACTGTGCCTGTAATAAGTCGAAATGATGTTTCAAGATTGAAAGCACAAAAAAAAAAAACGAGAACCACTAAAAAAAGGAACACACACAATAGAACTCACTTGCATCTGAGGTTTAATCTGACTTAAACCAAAGAAGAAACATATATGCCTTATCAACAAGCATTCACGTCATGATAACACAATGTCCAACAGTCTACATATAATCTTTTTAGCTTGTGCTAGCAAGAAACAAAGCGCTTTTAATCTTGAAATGTACAACCAACGTTACTGGAGCAAGCTCAGTTACACAGCTCCGCCTGCGACGTGGGCTCAGTGGCGGTCACGAGAACTAGCAGCGCTGCAGTCGAGTCTTATACCCGTGCCACACGGGCAACTCAAATTCCATTTACAACGAATGACATTCGTGTGATCAACGAATCGGCTCGTGAACTGTCGCGCGTGGAATGCCCCACGCTTGGAGTGTCGCGCGCTGACTGGTCGATCGTTCAAATGTCATTCGTTGTAAATGACATTCAAGTTGCCCGTGGGGCACGCGTATTACTTCCGGATTGTCTAGCCCGCAAAGCTTAAAATAGCAATACTTGAGCTTGGGCGAGTTGGAAATTCATACTAACACTTCACAGCGCAAGGAAACAGACGCACACAAAAATAAATTTCAAACACTCAAAGAAAGAACACTCACAATGCGCTGACTCTGATCTTTGTGGTGTATTACACTTCATCTTTATCACCTTTTTTTGCTAATATACACATGGAAGTAGAAAAAAGAAAGAATAGAAAAAGAAAAGGAAGCTCTCAACGCTGTGGTATACTCTGCTTCATCTTCTGTTGTAACGCACGAAAGGCTACAAGCGCGAGCTCCTTGCTCTAGGGCACGTCTCGGCGGCACAAGCTCTCGTGCTCCAAGGGCAGCTGCCAACGCTATGAGCTCGCGCTTTTAGCCTTCGCTGCGGTACAATATAAGGTGAAACGGAGTATAGTAGACGACGTACGAGACAGGCAAGCAAGATCCGACTGCAGCGCCGCTAGTTCTTGTGAACGCCACCTGAGCCACTCGCCTCTGCAACGAGAATAGGGAGCTGCGAAACTGAGCTTGCTCCAGTAACGTTGTGTACAACCGACTAGCCCAAGGGAATACCCTTTTTATCGAAATGGTGTACTACGACAGCAGACATAATTTCTTGTTTAAACACACAGTACAGTCAGGTATCGTTAAAGGGCAACTCCGCTTCATTTTTGATATTTAGAAAACTATGTAGCCCTCTTCAGTATCATGTAGGAAGACCCCATGTCAAATATTACGATATAATTCCGTCTATATGTTTAATAAACTGGCCAGCAAACTTTCAAATCAGCCAAGTCGCCGAAATCTGCCAACTCCAGCGTGCGACGTGAGGCGCAATCGTCAGCGAAGTCAATGGGCGCGTTAAGTCGGCGCTCCGTTACTCCTACTCCGACGCTCCGAGTTTCATACTCCAAGGGCACCAACTAAATGGCGCATAGCGTACAAGAGCGCGACTATGGCGCGACACACCAAGGCTGCGTTTCAAACCTACTAGAATGGATCTGAGTTACCCTGGCAGATTGTGTCACGTGACAACAAAAATGGAGAAACGCTGGACGCGGGTAGGTTTTCGATAATCACCTTTACCCTAGAGTTAGATCGAGTAAGTTCTTAAAAACGGCCAGAAACTATCGAGGGGCTACAGACGGGCCACACAAACCCCTTCCGACCGTAGATACGGGTTTCAGAAGCCGAAAATATTTCGAAGATAAATATATAGGCCCGTGTGGAGCGGCAGAGTCTAAAGCAAAAGAGACGGCGACGTTATGAAGTTTCTACGAACGTTTTAATATTCCTGAAAGGTTTGAAGACTCGCTTCGTGCACATATGTGGAAGGTTACCTGGCCGATCTATTTATTGACCATGCATGCTGTTCCCATTTAAATTAAAGACAACATTCTTGAACCCGCTCGTCGACGCAGGAAATCCTCAAATTTGTCAGAGATTCCCTGGTTCCGTCGGTTCCGTCTCGCAGCGAGACGGAAGCTACGCCGATACCGGCACATCGTCGTTTGATTGCACGTCAATTCGTTTTTAAGCGGTATACATGAACAAACCTCGCCCGCAACACTAGCTGGTGTTTCGGCTTTCCAATCTAAGTATCCTTATTCGCTGATGCTGGGCTAAGCATTCTAAACAGGTCAGCGGTCTGGCTGTCTTTTCATCACAACTTTTCTGTCGCCGAGCTATCGGCACGCTCGTTCGATAGATCAATTCGTTTTCAGGCAAGACGCACGAACAAACCTTTTCCTCGACGCTGACTGATGTTTCGGCTTTCAAATCGAAGTATCTTTATTCGCTGGGCTAAGCATTATAAATTGGACAGAGCGGTCCGAATGTCTCCGCACCTTGATAACTTTTTCGTCGCTGTGCAATCGGCACGCTACCGTTTGATAGATGAATTTCTTTTTCAGGCGAGATTCCCGAACAAACCTTTTTCGGAACGCTAAATGCTGTCCTGACTTTCAAATCAAATCGTTTTTATCCGTTGGATTAAGCACTAATCAACTGAAAAGGGGCAGCGGTCCGGCTACGCCTTTTCGTCTCGACGGTCTCAAGACTCTCAACAGTAGCGCAGCCATCTTGTTTGTTTACGTGACGTCACGGAGCGCGAAGAAGTCACTCGCGCTCCGAAAAATTCTCGGTGCACGAAGAGCGCGCTCGAGTGTCAGTCTCCGGTGGCACTACTGTTCGTTTAGTGAAAGGAGCACCAAACTCTCGCGCTCCGGAGCAGGGACTTAACGCGCCCATTGCGACGGAGTTGGAGCGGCCAACGTTCAGCCACTACGTCAGAGGCATGACTACGTTATTCTCACGTTTTGCTTGTTTTTACTTCTAGAAGCGAAATTGAACGATGACGTCATGAGTTTCTCCTCTCGGTGTTGGCTGAACGGCGTCCACGTGAACACCGTAACGTGGATCCGCTAGTTTGCGCTGCCCTGCGTGTTTATCGGTCTGTTTCTCCGCTCCCTCTCTCCTCTTTCGTCTTCTCCCCGCCTCCCCCCCCCCCTCTCCCCCGGGCCATCACCGTCCACGCCATGCGAACCGACCTGCCCGCGTCGCGTGTCCTGTCCCTAGCCCCCCCCCCCCCTCTTCCCCCCCCCCCCCCCCCAAACGTCACAAGATCACGTGGTTCGACGTGACGTGGCCATGACTCTGACGGCACGAGACCAATGTTGCCTGACGCAACCGAAGTTTCGGTTTCGGTATCATCTGATGTTAAATTAAGATTACACAAATAATATTCCACATTTCGCGAATACGAGGACGTAGAGCTGTTTAGTAGTGAAATGAAAATAGTGAAATGAAATTAGTAGTGAAAAGGCTTACATGTGAAATGGAATCACGTGTAAGCCTAAATTTTTCGGAATTGAGCGGAGTTGCCCTTTAATATCACCAAACAGATGTCTATTTTGTTCCGAACGTTTTTGTTCACGCGCCCAACGCGCGACGCCGGTGACCGTCAACTTGGCCGTGACGCGTCGCAGCGATCGCAATGAATACTTTGGATTAAAGGGGCCATGCAAGGACTTTTTGACTGGTTTTTAATTTGCACCGAACCTGAGCGCACTGACCGTAGTAACTTAAGGAAACTTTTCTTTTCTCAAATTTCGCTTTATTTTAAAAGTTATTGGCAAATTAGAATGACAAAAACAAGCAAAAAATAACCTCCTTCGTGACGTCGAAAGTCCTGCCTTGAGTGGCCGTGAACTAGAGGAGGAGTAGTTAGCTCATCGAGCGCTCACGGCTGCAGCACTCCGTGCCAACGGCTCGAGAGGGCGCCACTAAAGCATGTGTTGGATAAGCTGTATGAAGCGGGCGGCCAGGGCGGCTCGCATTGCATTTGATGCGCGATTAAAAACTAATTCGGCATAACACTTCATTGGCCACAAACGACAGTAAACACGGGATAAAGATCAGTTCAGAACCGGAGCCACTTCGCGCTGCCATACCGCCAAATGGCCAAGTCGCCAGACAAGCCCGCGCCGAAGGCCTTCGGGACGCTCAGAACCTGTCAGATCCTCGAGCCGGTATACAACGGCAGCGCCGCCGCGTACATCCGGGACCTTTCTACGCTCCGCGTTCGCCGGTGCCTCATCCCACTAGCCCTTTCTAGTATGCGCCGTTTCTTCCGCCGCTTGGTGGCGGGTATGTCGACGGGTCATTTCTTGTTTCCGTCCTTTCTAAACTACATTTGTTTCTTTTCCGATCTAAAATACTGAACAAAAACTACTTTGATACATAATGGAAACGGTTCGCGACATTTATATTTTGTATCTCGACTAAAAAAAAAAACAACCGCATCTCCACGTGGTGAATGATGTTGATTTGGGCGAAGCTCTGGTGGTGCTTGTCTGCGTAGACGCTGAGCCACAGCATGCCGAGCCTTCCGTTCGTTTGGTTTCGTCCATGTCACGCTGCGGTCAGATGCTCAAATGCTATATAACCACGTTCCATACCACACATCTGAGCGATCATCTCCCAATATTTTTAGCGTAAAGAATATCTCTAAAAAGAGGAACAAAACACAACGTACATTATTTCAAAGTATTACTCAGGATCGGTTGGACGCATTTCGACAAGATGTCATTAACACAGACTGGACCGGAGTACTCGGTAAGGACAATGCTGACGGGGCCTATAACAGTTTTTTGGATCTTTTTTCTACTCTATGTAAGACCCATTTTCCCTTTAAGCCCTTCCGAAAAACCAGGCGTATTTGAAAACCATGGATAACGCCGGATTCGCTTTGTAAAATTCGTACGAAAAATACATTGTACACCAGGTTTGTGAAGACTAGAAGACAGGATGCCTTGAAAGTATTTAAATCATATCGCAACAACTTAACAAAAGAGATCCGACGCGCAAGAGCTCGCTATTATTATTATGAGGTTTTTGAGTCTGCAAACGGACGCCTAGATATTATGTGGGAAAGGTTAAACTCAATTTTAGGCCGCAATCAACTATCGAAAAATACCGAGCAAATAGAGCATGATGGTGCAAAACTGACAGGCTGTCTGTTATTTGAGGCTTTCAATGACCATTTTGTAAGTATAACGAGCACCAAGGACAATTTTAATTCTACTTTTTGTGATGCGAGAAACGAGGCCTCACTATTTTTAGAACCAGTTACTAAATATGAGGTAATTTTTCTCACTTTGCAATTAAAAAATATCGGGAGCTGCGATGCCGACGGCATCCAGATAAAACCAGTGAAGTATGTTGTTGATTTGATAGCTCCATTTCTAAGTCATATTTTTAACCTGGCCTTGGTAACTTCTGTATTTCCAAAACGCATGCAAATAGCTAAAGTTTCGGTCTTGTATAAAAAAGGAGATAGAAACGAAATGGGGAAACTACAGACCCATATCCATACTACCCGTATTTTCAAAAGCACTTGAAAAAGTGCTTCATGTTCGTTTGACGAATTTCACGAATAAATACAGACTGATTACGGATTCGCAGTTCGGTTTTAGGAGAGATCATTCAACGGAGGCTGCATTACTTGTGCAGAAAGAATTCATTCTGCAAAGTTTTGAAGAAAAAAAAATAGTTTTGGCAGTGTTTGTAGATTTCAGTAAAGCCTTTGATTGCCTTGACCACGAAATTTTACTAAAAAAACTTAACATTTATCGCATTCGGGGACACGCGTTACAGATTTTTAGGTCTTCATTAGAACATCGAGCGCAATATGTTTGTCTAAATGGGAATTCTTCCTCTATGAAACCTATACTTTGCGGTGTTCCTCAGGGCAGTATATTAGGTCCTCTCCTTTTTAAATTCTATGTTAATGACGTCGTCAACATTAACCCAAATGTCAAATTTGTGAATTACGCCAACGACACAACGCTACTTATCTCGGCCGAGGACCGCAACGTGCTAGTGGACATTGCAAATCTGAGGCTGTCGAGATTTGAAATTTGGAGCCGGGAAAATTCATTAAAAATTAACATAAACCAAACTAAAGCTGTATTTTTTCGCTCGAGAAATAAATCGATTGGAATAATTAGAGATATTACTCTTAATACAACCCCAATTGAGATTGTGAGCAATTTTAAGGTTTCGGGAGTGATCTTTTCTGAGAATATGTCCTGGGATAATCACATAAGTTATATAATTCCCAAACTGTCACGAATAACTGGATCGATATATCGCCATCGATTAATTTTGCCAACAAATGTGAAATTACTAATCTACAATTCTCTGTTTTATTCGTATTTAAATTCTGGCCATCTTGTTTGGGGCTCAACTACATTATCGAACCTTGAAAAGATATTTTTATTACAAAAAAAAAATACTGAGGTCCGTCGGCGGCGTCTTGTTTGATTCCCATTCAGCTGGTTTGTTTAGGGCTTTCCGCGTTATTAATATATACAATTGATACAATTATAGACTTAGTAATATGTTTAAAACGGAAAACAATAGAAATACACGTCTCCTTACAAATTTGGCTAATCTTTATCTAAAAGAACCGGTTTACCCCACTCGTCATGCACACCTTTGGGGGATGGTGGCTCGGAGAGCAAATTACGGTTCCCAAGATGGTTCGATATGCGCTGCCTAAATTGCTAAACCAGTTAGAAGAGAGTGAACTGTAGTTGAATAGAATATCACCAAAACAACTTAGAGAATATTTTATAGGTAAATTAGCAATGATTTCATCTTTCATGTAATATTTTTTTTAATATATTTTGATATATATATTTTTATTCCTTGTTTGCTTAGTACGTATTTTGCGCTTGTATAATGTCCTCTTGTTTCACCTTGAACCATGTTTTGGCATGGAAAATCTTTTTTGTATGTTTTTTTTTTTCTTTTTCTCCTGTTCCTCTGCTATTTCGCCTATGTAGGAGGTCCAGGACCTTGTCAAGCTGTACTTTACAGCTTTTTTTCTCGACCTCCTCCATCAGTGTTGATGGGAAATAAACTAACTTACTTACTTACATTCTCTTTCTGACATGGATGAAAACGAACGAAAGGCTCGGCATGCTGCGGCTCACCGTCTTCGCAGACAAGCACCACCAGAGCTTCGCCCCAATCGACATCACTCGCCACGTGGAGATGCGGTTGTTTTTTTTTGTTTTTTTTTTGCCCTACACGAGCACGGGAGCACGTGCTGACGAGTTCGTGAGCACGTAAGCGCGTAAGCTCACGTGCAGCAGCACGTGCACCCGACGGCGGACGGACATACGGACATGGCTAACCCCTAAGTAGCTTCGCCCCTAAAAAGCTTTTAGCGGCTCTGACCAGTAGTAAGCCCAGGACCAAAGACGTCACATATTGCGCGCTTTCGGCAACGCGGGTCGCCCTCGTAGGTGGAGGAGGTTTCCGCGTCGTCCGGTTAAAATATGACTCAGTGATATTTAGTCACTCTCTCCATGCCCGCCGGCTTGCCCGAACCCCAAGAGACGTGGAAACCGCAAAAAAGGTAGACGCTTAATTATGATTGCAGGGCCCCTTTAACAGAGGCCTGCTCTGCTCATTTTTACTTTGCGATTACGCAAGATGATTTCGGTATATCGGCAGAAGCTGGCCCGTTTTTTCTCACTTGCGCCAATAAAAACGGTATAAAAATGACAAGTTGTGAATTATTTCAACTGAGCCAGTTGAAAGCAGGCGAAGCAGGCGAGGGAGCAGACCATGGTACTCATCCGGGCTACCAAGAAGGCGCTGAGAGGATCTGCTAGTGATGACGTTTAAGGCGGCGGTCCCACGGCGGCCATCTTGAACAAGCCATCAGTTCAACCGCTAGATGGCGGCACTCATCCGTGTGGCCAGAAAACAGGCTCGTGGCCCAGTGATGTTCCTTCTTTGATCCTAATTTCCTCCTTTCTTCTGGTTGCCCGTGCACGTTCAACGCTCAGCGCGTGCTCCCGCTGACACAAATGCCAGCAAACGTGCCAGTGGTGCTAGCAGTGCCCAGTTCGCACAGACGCGGAGCCCAGCTAGCTCATCGACCCGATCGAGAGTGCCTAGCTGGGCAAAATTTGATCTTTGATACTGGCTTTGTTCCGCGCTGCAGGGTTGGCAAAGCGTTCGTTAGTGGTTCACAAGCCAGTAGCTATCGTTTTAACTATTCAAGAATTAAAAATATAGTCACTCAATCAGTGAAGAATATTATCAAACGCTAAAGAAGATATATAAGACATGCCTTGTCAGCATTTCATGAATGAAAGAGCTTTTGCACGACATAAACGTTTCAATTCCTTTTTGCTGTTAGTCAGAGCGCAGCCGACATAACAGGTCAATGAGGCCAATCAAGCAGAGCCAGAAAACACTATGTCACGGAGCTCAACGTCTTATAGTGCGTTTTTGTCCCCGGTCAAAGCAATCAAGCGTAAACCATGCACCATGGACTTGCGCTTTTAGTATGCGTGTTTGTACTTGCGTATCTTATAGTTTTTGACTGCATTTTGATCTATAATAAAACAAGCAATAGCAGACTTTTTTTTTTCAAGACGGATGTTTAGAATGGCTCTATATAACTCATCATTTTGATGGTAGTTGGATTCACCTTGATTACCAATTATCTGACCTTATAAATAACCATCCCAATATTGTTGAAATAGTACACCGCGATCGAAGATTCTTCATGTCCAAGAAGAGTAAATGTATATTTTTTAGCACCAGTGACCTAAACTTAAAATTTTTAGGCGAGTGCGTAGCAGATTCCAAAGTACTTTTTATAGTGCTTTTGATATTTTTTTCATCATTAATTAATTCTATTGATAATCTGATTTTGAAAGAAATATACCAACGTCTTACATGCATCGCTATATATATATATATATATATATTATATATATATATATATATATATCGTAAAAAGGAGTTAAATCCTTTAAAACGTATTTATTGGACGACGTTTCGAGCGGGGACCGCTCTTCATCAGGTCCTAATGTTGCAGTCAAAACTGGAAGCCTGCCACTTTGACATGGGGGCAAAAAAAACAACAAAAAAACACTGAGGAAAGGCGAGAAAACAACTTCTCAGGAACAACCACGCGGTAGACGAAGGCCGCGGCCAGGGAAGGGGCCCCGCATGCATCCCCAAACAACCTCCCGCTAGGCGCCCTTGGGGCTCAGCAGTGTTCAGAACGAAACAGGGGAATAAAACAAAATCAAGTGGGCCCAAAAGCGCGCCCGGGTGGCCGAGAAGAGCCAGCAGAGACACAGGAGCAGCTCGGGCGCGAACCGAGACGCGCGATGGTTCAAGTTGCACACCCAAACACCCCTCTCCACCCCCCCCCCCCCCCCACACACACACACACCCACACACTCACGTGCAAGCATGCCCCCCCCCCTTTTTTTTTTTTTTTTTCTTCCATTTTCCTTATTTTTATTTTTATCACCGACCGCCTCGCCATCTCGCGCCCGAGAGCAAAGACATTCCTCGAGGTCGTAATGATGTCCAGCGCAGGAAAAACTCTAGGCAGGGGACTCCGTCTGTTCGTTTTCCCGTCGACGTGGGGGTTCCGAGGAGGTGAACCGTTCAAGATGTAAGCAGCTAAAGGGGTGTCCAAACAGGACACTACAAAACGCACGACTCCGACAAATCGTGAAAATGGAAGCGGGCGCGTCCGATTCAATTTTCACGATTTGTCGGGGTCGTGCGTTTTGTAGTGTCCTGTTTGGACACCCCTTAAGCAGGCCGGCGCTCTCGTTAATGCCCGCGCGAAGCGTGTTAAATTTTTTTAATTAGGTACGATTCCCTTTGCTCTCTTTCGCGTGCTGTACTAAATCCCGATTGAAGTATAGTTACAAATATTTTGTTTATGTGGTGTTGATCGAGACGCATATTTATTTATTTATTTATTTATTTATTTCAGATACCCTCAGGGCCAAAGGCATTAGAGAGGGGAGTGGGTACAATGTATAAGTATAAAGTTAAAAAATGCAGTGGTTATTAGTACAGTAAATTGACTCTTATTTATACAATGTTAGCTATGGCGTTCTTGAACTGCTGGGGATCTTTGATTGTTGCTGTCGGGGCGGGAAGGCCATTCCACTCCACTGATGTGCGAGGAAAGAATGACTGAAAAAAAGCATTAGTTCTACACGATGGAATCCCGACTTTATGAACATGATCTAATCTAGATGAGATGTATTGGGGGGGTAAAATATGTTCGGCGCGCAAGGAGGGATGAAGAAACAGTTTGTGAAAGAGACAAAGACGAGAGATCTTGCGGCGGGATGTTAGGGATGGCAGATCAAGGTTAGATTTCATTGTACTGATGCTTGCAGTTCTATTATAGTTAGACAATATGAAACGAACAGAATTATTTTGAACCATTTCAAGTGAGTGTATCAAGTTTTCGTGGCTTGGATCCCAAACCGAAACGGAATATTCGAGTTTAGAGCGAATGAGGACCTTGTAGAGTAGCGGGAGTTTGGGGAGTGTGTTAAGGTGGGACTTCTGATTGTTAAATCTTCGACGGAAGGGGAGATCGGTCTGTCCAATATACTGCATGTTGCATACGCGGCAGTGCAACATATAGACAACATTAGCTGAGTTACAGTTATAATTTCCGTTTATCCTAAAGGTGAAGTCCGAATTAGTACTTTTTGCCTCCACGGATTCTGTCATGTGGCTACACACTTTGCACCGCGGCACCCGACATGGCCGAGATCCCAGGAACTCCTCATGTGTGGTTTTGGATCGTACTAGCATGTCTTTAAGGCTTTTTCCTCGACGGTACACGACGCGTGGAGCCTGCGGAAAGACAGATTGGAGGCGCTGGCTTTGTGAGAGAATATTAAAATTTTTGCGTAGGATGTTGTTGATGTTGGGAAGGTTACTTGCGTAGGTTAGCACTAAATTATACTGATTATTCTCTGAGTTTCGAACGCTTGTTTTGTTGATGGATGTCGTGCGGTCTAGTTTACTAGCCTTTTCTATAGCATTGTTTATGACGCCCGGAGGATAACTTTGCCTAATGAGTGCTTTCGTTAGATTATCTGCGTTTTGTTTGAAGTCTTTCTCGTTGCTGCATATACGTTTGTACCTATGCGCCTGAGAATAGGGCAAGCTATTTTTGCAGTGGTGGGGGTGGCAGCTATCGTAGTTAAGATATTGTTACCTGTCCGTGGGTTTTCTGTAGAGTTTAGTGGAAAGTTTGTTATCCTGAATTTGGACGGTAACGTCCAAGAAACTGATTGTCCGCTGCGATACGTTGTGGGTGAACCGAATAGAAGAATGAGCCGAATTGTATTCCGAAATAAATGTGTTGAGTTCGTCCTCGGTGCCTGTCCATATCATAAAAATATCGTCAATATACCTTTTATAGAAACATGGCTGAATCGGACGATCTGCGAGGAACCGACCCTCCAATTCCGCCATGAAAATGTTGGCATAATTTGGGGCCATTTTTGTGCACATGGCGGTTCCGCTAATTTGGAGATAATGTTCATCTTCGAATTCAAAATGGTTGCATTCAAGCACGAGTCGTAACAATTTTGTTCAGGACTGACAATCGAGTATTGAAGAGTTTCGGGTGTTCACATACGCTCCAATTACCGCTGCGATGCCGTCATCGTGCGGAAGGTTGGTGTACAGCGCAGTTACGTCCAATGTTACCAGAAATGATCCTGTGGGTATGGATAGCTGGGATATATCCTGGATGAAATGGTTCGTGTCCCTCAAGAATGACGGAAAGGTGGGTGGGATTTCCTTAATTATAGCGTCAATAAAACTTAATATTCTTTCGGTTACTGTTCCTATGCCAGACACTATTGGCCTTCCAGGGTTATTCTCCTTGTGTATCTTAGGTAGCGTGTAGAATCGCCCAGGCCTGGGGTGCCAGGGCTTAATGCAGTGGAACATTTCCTTAGTTATTCCACCGTTATCTTTCAAGTGGTACAGTGCTTTGAGAACAACGGACTTGATTCGCAATGCTGGGTCACTTGAAAGTTTTTTTGTAAAATTTTGGGTCATTCAGTTGTCGGAGTCCTTCATTAATGTAGTCCTGCGTATTGAGAACAACTACGGCACCACCTTTGTCGGCTGGCTTAATGACAATGTCGGTCCTGGAGCCAAGAAGTTTAATGCATTTGTTTTCGGAGAGTGAAGGATTGTATTTCGGAACCAATTTTTTTCTGAAATGACTCTAAAATTTCCAGCTGTACCACTATATATATACAGAGAAAAAAAGCAACTCAGCTGTTTGCTTGACGAGCCTCTGCCTCCCCGCAACAGCGAAAGAGGACAGCATGTACGTATACATAATGTTTTTCACCATCACATTTATCGCACACAATCAAAGGACATTAGGTGGGGGAGGGGGAGAAAAGTAATTGATCTAGCCAAGTTTACAAATTCTTTCCTCCCGTCCTGACCTGTATTTTCTGCTGCCGAAGCACCCTTGAAAGATTTTTGAGGGGGCCATCAGAAGAGATTAGGTTAGAGCCTAAATGCAGGCGAGCCAGGATTGTGTGATTACTGTAACTCTCGAGCTCGTGGGAACGCAGGTTCTCTCTCTTTTCTTCCCTACAATAGTTGCGCCTTTGCTGACTGTACGCTCAACGCCTTCCATTAGAAGGGGTTGAATTCCTTCCACAATTTTCCCGCCCGAGGCTTACGGAAGAATTGTAGATTATAGGAGGCCAACAAAGTAACTTGAGCAACTCTTAGTTTTTTTTTAGTTTTTTTTTTAATGTAACCAGCTCGAAAGGAAAAAAAGGCAAGGAAACTGAAATAAAAAAAAAAACAATATAGGCGAACGCTGAACTAAGAGTTTAATCTGTTCGCCTGGTTCTATGCACAAGCATGACCCAAGTGTCTCAGCTCCAATCCGTCCAACACTTAAGGTGCAATCTGTCAACCACTTAGGGTGGACCTCTGTACATAAACGGAAGCTGCTTGATTATCTTCTGTAGTAAGCTAGACATTTTAATCATCCCGGAGCCAATGGCTTAACGACTTGGAGAGGACAGGACTCGGTCTTGAGCAGCTTTGTTGGCTCTTATCTTGAACAAGTACTAGACAATATAAAGAGCAGTATAATGTCACAAAAAATATCTAAATGTCACGGATTTAATTATTGTATATTCGATACTTTGGTGGCTTTTTGGGCACTACGCACAATTTATTAGTAAAATTTGTGAAATTTAAAAGGCAACTGAATTGAAAGAAAACGAAATTACAAAACGCAATTGGACGATCACATTCTTGACTTCGTCATCTTAAAAAAAAAAAAAAAAACTCTAGCACTATGACCAAGCGCATTTGCACTCACGCCACATTCAAGTGCATTAAATTTAAATAAAGACAGCCATACATCACCTCAGAGCCAAGAAACAATTTATTGGAGTATCCTCAACGTTTCTACAATACAATTTTTGTTAGCCTTGACTTTGTTGAGGTTGCTGGCAAAATGTGGTTCCCGAATTTCACCAAATGCAAAAATTCCAACCTCTAGGCCTGACGTTTTCGCTACAGCAAGACTCCCACCATCGCTCTACGATTAAAATATGCAAATGTACAGTTCGGTTTAAGACTGACATTTGTTTATTTATTTCTTGGTAATATTGTCTTTATTTAAAAAAATCTCGGCAACAGACGAAATTGGAGAAGATGCATTATCTTTCTAATCCCATCGTTGCATTAACGATATGAATTATACAGACAGTTACAAACAACGTAACAAAATCGCGAAGAAAACACCCCAGAAAAACAGAACCAATAAACGAAAAATGTATGTTGACAATGAATGTATAAAACCTTTACACAGAGGCAATTGGTTGCTTAGAATATTTTTATTATTTATTTGCATCGTGAGAACGCTCGTTTAAATAAAACAATTTTTGTGGAATTAAGTGTAATATTAAAAATACATCAAACAGCTTTGGACGGTATGGTACACTTACCAAAATTAATAGGCATCAAGTATATTCACAGTAACTGCACATGCCTCTTACGTAGAATTCAGTTAAGAAAGTTAACGAACCAAGAGTGTTGTCTTTGATAGTAGGAACAACAGTTCGATTCCATTGAAAACCGTTTCTTTTTAATTATGCGCGTGATTTCGCTGACTCTTTGTTTGCGAACAAGCGTGCGTATACTCAAGTAAATGATCGGGAATAACACCAACACCGGCTTTCACGTAACTTGTCGTCATGAACAAATTTCTTGCACATTTAAATTAATCCCTATACTTCGCGTCACTTTGAGTCCAGATGCAGCCCACGGTGCTAGCTGATGGGGGCAACTAGACAGCGTCGAAATCGCATCAGCACTCTGTGCGTCATATTTTCTTTACGCGTTTCATCACTGCTGAACCAATCAAATATAAAAGACACACTGACTTGCTCTTTTGGCGTTGCTTGATTGGTCCCATTAGTTCGTAGCATCGGCTGCGTCTGCACTTAAGCTGAAACGAAGTGTAGCATCTACTTCTCATGTTGAGCTTAATGAGGGCTTAAGGTTCGGTGATGTTTATGCTGTGAATCATAGGGATCAGAGAACAAAAAAAATCAATTCTCTACCGAGGTTGATCAGGCATGTCCACTTCGCTAATCATTACGCCTTCAGGTTCTGCGGAATCGGATAAAGTTTCTAGAGAAGAGCTTTCGACAAGTAGCGACATTCCTTGAAGCGCCGACTGTGTGACGGTGCAGGCTTTTAGGAAGTGAATGGCGGCGCACACCCGAAGAGTGAACTGAGTGACGCCATTTTGTTCCAGCGGAATGTGCTTTATCATTTGTATTGGTTGTCGTTACTTGTAAAAAGAGTATTTTAGAAGTGGAGCTTGCACAGGACGAAGCATTTAGAGCATCATAATTCGTTTGACATTGAATATAAATGCAGCCGACGCTACGAGCTGATGGAGCAATCAGTCGGCATCAAAAGCACGCCATCATGGTGTTCTTCATGTGTCTCTACTTGTTCTGTCATCGCCGAACCCACCATAAACAAAAGAGGCCTAGTGAATTGAGCTTCTGACGTTCATTGATTGGTACCATTACCTTGTAGTGTTGGTTGTGTCTGGACTAAAGGTAAAACCAAATATAGCACGCGTTACCGATGATGCGGCTTATTTGAGGCCTATGAATGCGTCATGCCGTCACTCCCCGCCATATGGCTGAAGGCCGAGTTCAGATTTGACAAGAGTTGAGCCACGGGTCCAAACTCTTGTACGACGCCATCAGCCATCACGATAACCCTATAAAATAGAACATGATGGTTACCATTTTTACAGCAAGTCGATAAATAAATTAAGCAATGTTTTCAGGTTTGCACATTTAGTGTTGATCTAAACGTTCGTTTCTTAGACAAGCGTATATAAGGTACAGTAAACACATGCGTTCAACTGTGGGATTCGGGTCGTCTCTTGTGCAAACTAGTGTGTTGGAAAATATTTGATATATAGACAGTGGCAGGCTAAAAGTTCAGGAGAAACTCCTCCCACCCCTTTCCACTTTAGTAGAGCAAACGCTGGGGAGCAGGGGACCTCCTCTCCAGCGTTCGCTTTGCAAAAGTGGAAAGGGGAGGGAGGAGTTTTCACTGAACTCTTAATTTGTCACCAACTATGGTTACTCGTTATGTTACATAAACGATGTTTTAAATAATATAAAGCTCATAGCACCATCACAGTTATACTAAAATTAGTCTTAAGTTACTTTCGCCAGGATCATTGCATAGGACTCCTGTTTCGGAAGCAATAGAGGAAAGAGTAACGTCTTTACGGATTCTGGCATATACTTGGCTGCATTCAAAAAATAAATTTCTGTTGTTGCCGTTTGTCAAGGGGGTGAATAGCTAGATATCTTGAGGGGTTAGATATGGTTACTGTTTCCATAATTATGTTTCCTTAGCCTATGAAATAGTGCTGCTGGCCTATGTAGATCGCCAATGCATATAATATATAGGGCGGTCTAAGTCGGCTCGATCTAAAATGGGCCGTAAAAATCGACGCCCGCACGTATCAATCTAACCTTTTCGTCAAAGGTGTATTTCACAGGTCGGTATTTTCTTGTAAAATTACAAAGCGTAGTTCCCTTTCTGTAAAAAACAAGGGCAAGAAACTTGCCAGGGTCTACGGCGGGCAGCGACGCAGACAACAGGGGTTCAGTAGCAGGGTGTGTTTGGCGTTCGTATTGATAGATGGCGTCGGGAGCGGCGTCCAAAGGTGCAGCCGACCAGCGAAAGAAAGCAGACGACACGAAGACGAAATCTGTTGGCAGCAAAAGTGCCGCCGTTATGCAGACGCGTTTCTCTACTTTAAATTTTGCTTTTATTGTCCGCATTTAGTTTTCAACCGAAGGTACATTTCCAAAATATTATGTTCATTTTAATAAACCACGTGGTCGCGAGCCGTCGCGATAAGAAGCTAGCGCCATCTATCAATACGAACGCCAAACACACCCCGCTACTGAACCCCTGTCGTCTGCGTCGCTGCCCGCCGTAGACCCTGGCAAGTTTCTTTGCCTTATTTTTTACAGAAAGAGAACTACGCTTTGTAATTTTACAAGAAAAAAGCGACCTGTGAAATACACATTTCACGAAAAGTTTAGATTGCTACGCGCAGGCGTCGATTTTTACGGTCCATCTTAGATCGAGCCTGGTGACTTGAACCACCCTATACCGGAACAATGATGATACCTGGGAATAATAAAATTAAGCAAAGTCGATAAGCGATGTGCGTAAAATTTCACAGAAGAGCGTGCAAGAAACAAAACAAATCATGTTATAATTACAATTCTGTGATTGAATTAGGAACGCTTTATGAAGTCGTAATTCGGAATCGTCAGCTCATCAAATTTTACTACGTCGCCCACGCTCTTCCACCTCACTTAAACGTGCAATACATTCCTAGACGCACAAAAAAAACGAAATAGGTTTCTGACCTAATGAGCTTGCACATAGACCGAATATCTTTATTTGAGCGCTCCGGTGTCCATGGTCACTGGGAGTTTAACACATTTTTGATGCGACTTGTCTCTCAGAGCTTGGTTTTCAGGCGATTGCATTGACTAATGACTCGATCTCATTGGCTGCAAGACGATTACGAAATATGTGGAAGATTTGCCAAGCCCTGAAATTCTCAAGTTGTAGGTAGTCTTTCCCTTGTATCAGGAGAACTCGGCCAACAAAACTAAACACCTTGGTGTTATTAGATATGTTTTTTGCAATCTTGTACTGATTGGCTATGAAGTACGTGATGTTGTCGTTAAACGTATATAAATCTGTCGCGCAAGTTTACCGAAGAGTTACGATCAATTAAGTTAATGGACGCGTAATAAAGTCTTATCATACGATATCCTGCACATTGATACCGGTGTAACACGGGCACCTGTAACCGCAGTTAACTCATCTTTAACCTCTGTTACGCGTCGCCACAGTTACCGCACTATATTCCAGGATAACTATTTCAGAAGAGGTGAATAGTGAACGTGTACTGCTTTGATGGGTGCTCAAAATGCTTTAGCGCGCGTGCGCCCATACCTTTGACTGCATAGCTGCAGAATGTTGTCCGCAAGTATTGTGTGGTGCCTGTGGCTTATGTTAATTGTACTTGAGTGCGCCCGTGTAACACGTTAATGCTAAATTGGCTATGGTCCTGAACAGCATAAGAATTGCAGCGCGTGGCGGGTGGCGAATATTTTGATACCACTCGCGGCCAATGAGATCTCAGCATTTGCAACTAAGACCATCAAAGAAATAATCACGAAGCCAAAAATTGGAACATAATCAGCTAATCACTGCGTTTTTCAGATAATAACAATACCGTATTTGCTCTAGTGATAGCCGCACAAATTACGAACAAGATCCTTGCCTCTACGTTCCTCCAGAACACGCATGCAGTGAATCATCGCGCTCCGCATAAAGGACGCAGCGAATAATGAGGGCTCGAACACGATTGTCCGTAAAAAATCGATCTGAACCGACAGCAATTTCGCGTGAAGACGTCTCTGTTCCGTAAATCACTTCGATTTTCTTGCCGATGGCGGTGATTCGCTATTCCCGTGCACCACGTAAAAACGGACCCACTAGCCTTCTTTAAAAACAGCGGGACTATTACACGAGCAAAGACGGCAATATCTACTTGGAGTCGGGAGAGGTGAGATGTACCAGAAAGGCCGGAGGCCCGTACCTGTCGGCCTACAACACCGGAACAGAGCCAGGAAGCAATAAACAGAGATATATCTGACCATAAATACCATACGATCCAGCTAATTATATATTTCGATTTTCAAGTACCGCTCATACGACAATGAGCAATAACAAGTTATAAATAAAGTTTGACACTGCGCTGTCGGAGCTTGTCATTATCGGAAAGGGTAAAGACGACCATCATGTCGGTGGTGAGTGGAATATTTTAAGCCTAATTTTATGCGTACCTTGAAGATAATTATCGTGCCTCTAAGAAGGCGTGGGGAGAATGAATGAGCTCCTGCTTTCCCGTCTTGAGCGCGAGCTTCGTACATGCGAGAATGGTTCGATGTATCGTGCACCTCGATGGGGCTCGCACATCCAAAACACGTTAGAAGGCATGGAGCGCGTTCTAGAGGCCAGGTGTTCAAAAGATACGCCCTGCCGCTCTACTTATGTCAACGACTATAAACCTTTCCAAAAAAGGGCTCCTGGCGGGTTTGATTTTCAGGGTTCGTGCGTATGGCGTGTGATTTCCTCGCTTCCCGAAGCGACGAATATGCGCGGGCTGGGCTGACGACATCGCTTGCTAAGCTGAGGACTCGTGAAATTGGAATGGTGTATTGCCTTGCTGATGACATCGTTTTTTTTTTTTTTTTTAGCGTGTGCATTATTTGTTTTTTACGTCAATGTTTAAGCCGTCAAACCAGCTTTCAAGCTGATAGGGAACGGGCCACTCACATGTCGTAATCCAGTATCGTGTGAATACGGTGAGCCACGGTGATAACTGTGCAGTCGGCAAAGCTGCTTCTCAACGTAGCCTGAACCAGGCTGTCCGTGTTGCTGTCCATTTGTGCGGTTGCTTCGTCCAATATCAATACTTTTGGGCGTCGAAGGAGTGCTCGTGCGAGAGAGACTAGCTGACGCTGTCCCACGCTGAAAAGATGGATCGATAAATTATTGATGATGAAATCAACTTCTGGTCTTGGTTTCGCTTGCCCTTAAATCTCGAACGTTCATGCACACCCGAGAGAGCAGTGCTCTTATAGATGTTACCTCCTATCTATTTAGCGAGGGTGGACATTCATTATGGATGCTATAAAAAAAATTGTTTCAGCTTAGGTCCGAGCGCGGCCGATGTTATGAGCCGAAGGGCCAATCAAACTGCGAAAGCGGCACAACGTCATGGCGTGCTCTCTGCACCTGAGAGGACCAGCCGTTGTTCGCCGCTTCTCTGTGCGTGCTCCTCTTCTGGCTAGTTCTATAAAGCGCAGAGAGCATGCCATGACGCTGCGCTTTTTGCGCTGTATGATTGGTCCTTCGGCTCATAACATAGGCCGCGCTCGAACCTAGCCTGAAACAAAGCATAGCCTTCCTTTTAGCCAACCCCCTTTTTTTCTGCGCGACCAATTTAAAGCTATTAAATGAGGCGTGTTAACTTGACTAAGATGTCAGGATTGCATATGATTCACCCTGAAATAACAAATAAGGTTTTTGAAAAGAAAGATGACTTAGAAAAGCAATTTCCTTAGAATTTAATTGTTTGACTTAATATAGAGCATAAACTGGTGAAAACAGCAGATTATATAGTTACATGTTCAAAATTGTGCGCATATTCCACTGAGCGCACGAGGGTTGTTCAGAAATTAATGCTTCACTTTTTTTTGTCATCCTAAGGTAAAAATAGTTACATACAAACAGGTTGGAATATTGATGTTTCCATCTCATGTACATCCGCGCAATTATAAAGCCGTCTCACAGAAGGCGCTCTTTTAGTATATTGTAATACGGCTTTCTGTGTATCACACACGCGTCACGAATAAAGAGCTGTAATTGGGTTCTTAGTGGCGGAGAGAAGAGTCAGTCATTCTCAACTGCTCGTCTGCTGCGCATGGAGATCCTGCAATCGATAGGTACATCCCTGAATTATATGTTCAACGAATTAAGGCTTCAGAAAGCAACCGAGTGGAGCTGCACGATTGATTGCGAACGGGCACCCTGCCATGTTCACAGACCCAGAGATGTTGCAGCGTGCTTTCAAAGTAAAAAAAAAAAAAAAAAAAAATATTGGACGCGGCAAGAGAGCCGTTTTGAACTGGCGTCGTGAGATATTTATATTTTCTTGCCACTAAAGCATACCCCATGATTAGCGCGGTCTGAAAACGATGAGAGCGTTGTTCAAGGGGTGACGTAATGGGTATGTAAGCAGGCAACCAGCTGGTACAGGAGGCATGCCTTCTCTTGTTCTGCGCTTTTGTACACTTTTGAAGTGGACGAAGATTACGTAAACATCAATGTCTGAAAAGGAAGCATGCAGTGGCACTGTCTGCAAAGCATATTTATTAAAAAAAAAACAATGCGTCACAAAAAAAAAAAAAATATCGGGCACTCCTTTCGGAGCAACCCTGGACCTGTGGCCATTATATTTATTCATTTACTTATTCGCACATACTGCGACCTTGATGAGGTCATTGCAGGAGTGCTATAAATACAGAAAAAAAGTACCAGCCAAATATTACAATATGCCTTTGAACATAACAAAAATGGAAAACGATTACGTCATGTAATAATGAAAAGCCATAGGCATAACCCTATTAAAATCACCATCTGGAAGAGTACGTATTTATTTGCCCATGAATATTATTCCAAATTTCAATAACACTTGGAAGGAAACAAATATTTAAGTAGTTAGTATGAGACTGAAAAGGAAGAATATTTAATGACTTAGGTCGTCTGGTGCGTGTACTAGTGATATAATAAAATATATTTACTTCGCTGAATTCCACAGCCCTCATTGAAAACTCTGTGTAATATTTTATTTCTATCAATTGTTCGCCTTCTGGATAAAGGCCTAATGCCCCAGAGATAAAAAGTCCGAGGAGGGAGAGAAATTATGGTCATACCTATTCAAAATAAACCTTACAGCCTTGGCCTGGATAGATTCAATGAGATTAATGTCTTTCATAAAATAAGGATCTTAAACAGATTCATACTTCAAGATGGTGATATTTGACTAATATGGGCGGGGTATTGACCCCGCAAGTGATTGCGTCACAACATGGCGTCTGGGTCAAAACAAATTGTTGCTAGGGACGTCGCTATGGACTAATGCACGGAGACTCCACATGTGGCTAGATTTTTTGCTTACCAGTAAATAATTTTTGTAAGCAACCGAACTTCTTGATATCTAATTATGAAGATGTTCTTGTCGTCTCGGTGTCGTATTGAAACGAAGGAAGCCATTTCTGAGGCATTACACTCCGCTTTGCTTTCGTAGCAGACGACACGATAGATTTGCCCGCCTCTGTTGCAGCGGGCGTCTTCATTGAATTACGTCGGTAAACGAGGAACAAAAACAAGTGCATGGCCCTAGCCGTAAAGGCCTCCGCGATTTGCGTTTCATTTTTGTTTTTTTTTTGTGAAAAATTCAACTTAGTTCAGAGGGGTGAAAATGCCGTAAAATCAAACCACGCCATGCAGATCAGTTAAGACGACGACCTGAAGTTCATTACCGGCGTGGTGCAGGCCGGCATAAGAAACAAATCGTACGCCGTGGAGGTAAGTCGTTTGTTATTATTATTTTTGAGGTTGTCAGGTTAATAATTAATTGCATGTCTATAGCGATTTCGGAGTATTTTTTTTCTTTTTCCTTGGTATACATCGAATTCCGTGGATGTGCTCTTCTGGTGAAGATCTCCATCGAACCCGCGACGCGAGTACAATCTGTAATAAACTAACCTTATGTTTTTCATCCAGTTCTTTCGCGCTTTGGGGTGTTGCAGAAATTTGAAGAAACTAAAAGAATCTTTATCCACGCGATGGTTACAACCAGGTACAAAGCACCTTCCCATAGCGCGAAAGATTGGATATTTGTGATCTCAACCCATCACCTGAAGTGATTTTCTGACGGGTGCAATGCGATCTTTTAGCAGATAATCATCTCGATCGACGCCCGGACTTTCGATAAACTCTATTTTGCACCGCACCCAACTATAAATTTTTATAAGTGACTGAAACTCATTATATTTCAAAGAAATGCAATATCAGAATATCGTCCTTAATCACACGATTAAGACGCCGGCCTCGGCTTGACCGGCGGGCGTGTGGGCATACGGCATACTACCTGCATTCGCCGTCTGCTGCAGGCATCTTGAGGACCGGAAGTTGCAGTCGCAAACATTTCAGAAACATGCGATTACCGGAACAATTCTGACAAAACATATATGACATTCAAGCTTTCTATATCTGTGATTTTTAAAAGTTTAAATCCTACTCCTGATTTTTGAACGGTCGGGTTTCTCATGACGTCACACGTACGGAGTCAATTGACTCCGTAAATGTGACGTCATGGGTCCAAACAAACCGTTGCTGGGGTCGTTGTTATGGGCAAATACATGTGGCTAGGTTTTTGAACCCGACCGTTCAAAAATCAGGAGTAGGATTTAAACTTCTAAAAGCCAGAGATATAGGAAACTTGAACGTCATATATGTTTCGACAGAAGTGCCCCGGTAATTGCTTGTTTCTGAAATGTTTACGACTGCAACTTCCGGTCCTCAAGATGCCTGCAGCAGACGACGAATGCAAGTAGTGTGCCGTCTGCCACACACCCGCCGGCCAAGCCGGCGCCGGCGTCTGAGTCGTGTGAATAAAGACGATACTCTGATATTGCATCTGTTTCAAATATAATGAGTTTCAGACACTTATAAGAATTCATAGTGGGGTGCGATGCTAAATATGGTTTATCGAAAGTCCGGGCGTCGACCGAGATGATCGTCTGCTAAAAGATCGCAATGCACTCTGAAAAAAGCACTTTAGGCGATCGGTTGAGATCCCAAATTTTGTTTGCGGACTCGCGCTATGAGAGGGTGCTTCGTACCCGGTTGTAACCATCGCGTGGAGAAAGATTCTTGCAGTTTTTTCATATTTCCGGAAGACCCCAAAGCGCGAAAGAACTGAATGAAAAACATAAGGTGAATATATTACAGATTGTACTCGCATCGCGGGTTTGATGGAGATCTTCACCAAGAGAGTACATCCACGGAACTTAATGCATACCAATAAAAAAAAAGAAGCAAAATATTGGAAATTACGATAGACATGCAATTATTTAATGACCTGACATCCTCAATAAAACAATAACAAACGACTTACCTCGACGACGTACGATTTGTTTCTCATGCTGGCCTGCACTACGCCGGTAATGCACTTGAGGTCGTCGTCGTAACTGATCTGCACGACATTGTTTGATTTTACGGCATTTTTACTCCTCTGAACTAAGCTGGGTTCTTCACAGAAAAAAACACACATTGCGGAGGTCTCTAAGGCCATGGCGATACACTTGTTTCTGTCGCTCGTTTACAGACGCAATTTAATGAAGACGCCCGCTCCAACAGAGGCCAGCAAAGCTATCGTGTCGTCTGCTACAAAAACAAAGCGGAGTGTAATACTTCAGAAATGGCTTTCATCGTTGCAATACGACACTGAGACGACAAGAACATCTTCACAAATATACTAGTTTGGCTCCTTACAAAAAATATTTACTTACTTGTAAGCCAAAATCTAACCTCATGAGAAATCTCCATGCATTAGTCCATAGCTGCGTCTCTAGCAACGGTTTGTTAGGACCCATACGCCATGTTGTGACGTGGTCACTTACGGGGTCAATTGCGAACAGCCACAGTCAGCACAGAGGCGTATCCAAAAGGGACACAACAAATGACAGTGACGCTACGTCTGAGTTTACGTTTGAACAGCATCTTTTAATATGGGAGTAAGTGAATAACGTTTCGGAGTAGAGTGGGAAAATCTTATAGCGGGCAAAAAGTGGCGCTGCAAAAGCAGGCTTCCTTTGCGAAGCAGGCAGAGGACGGACGGATCGACGTCAATTTGTCCGCTGAGTTTCGGTTTCAAGTCGCGTACGACTGTTAAATTCTCGCCCACTAGTATCAACTGCGAACTTTTTAAATAACATTTCACAGCAGGGCTGATCGGTATTGAGAACGAGCGTCTATTCGCCAA